>NW_027466181.1:1325000-1680000 GCF_046127955.1 Nelusetta ayraudi | reverse complement strand
AACTATTTAGCATTTGCTCCAGGGGGTCAATGCCTTCTTTAAAACATCAAACTCTAAAATATCAGAGATGCTGTAAAATGACTTATTTTATTCTGAGTTTGGAATTAAGTTTAAACCTATACTAAATTCACTGAGATGACTTTGCAACACGTTTTTCTTTTCTTCTCTAAACTGCTTTCACGGTGCCTACAAATTATTCTTTCATTTTGTTGACTTGTTTTTTGACACCTCTTCCCGAAAATAACACAAACTCCTTTTCTCTCTCTCTCTCTCACACACACACACACACACACACACACACACACACACACACACACACACACGCACGCACGTACGCGCGCGCTCCTCTGTTCTTTATAGGCGTGAAGTTGAGCCCAAAGGACACTCATCTGTTTCCTGGAAACAACAGATGGTTTCCTTGTTCTCGCTGTATCACCTTGTCTGAGGAAGTCAGAATCAAACCTGGACCGAGGAAGGAGACCAGGTGGTGGGCTCGCGACGCTCGAAGTGTGTAGCTAGTATCGAGGCACATCATGTTTCCCCCTTTTTTTGTTGCATAGACTGTGTTTTATTCCAATTTCGGTCGCTTCGTTTGCATATTCGCCCCGCAGTTGTGGTTGGAAACGCGCGTCTCGCTGCGCGCTCATAGGCTCTCCTGCAGTCAAACTCTTTTTTGAAAAAAAAAAAAAAAGGGGGGGGGGGGGAGCCACGCGCGTGTGTATTGATACGCTTCCGAATGCGCGTGCACGCGTGCGCGAAGGTCAGCTCGCCGGCGCGTTCGCTCCCCCCCTTTTTCCTATTCCTCTTCCCTCGCGCGGAGGTTTTGATCTCTCAGCCGCGAGATCAAAGGCGCTCTCTGGCTATTAGTCAGCGCGAGCCATTGATCCCGCATCGATCCGCGCGAGACACAGCCGCCCCGCGAACACCGCGCGAGGCTCCCCAAAGCTCGTCCCGCGCGTCCAGAGAGAGAGAGAGAGAGAGAGAGAGAGAGAGAGCGAGAGAGGAAGACTGTGTGTGTGTGTGTGTGTGTGTGTGTGTGTGTGTGTGTGTGTGTGTGTGTGTGTGTTTCTCCTGGCGCGGGCGGGCGGGCAGAGCCAAACTCGAGCTTTTTCTTTGCCGCGGGACATGAAACAATGAGGCTCGAGCCGGTTTTAATAAAGCGCGCTTTCCCTCCTTTCAACTCTGGCGCGAGGCGGACGAGCCGGCAGCGGAGAGCGATCGATAATTAATGACGATGAATAATTTAACCCTATCGATTGATACTTTTTTTTTTTAAACTTCATCCTTTGCCACCCCCCCCCCCCCTCCCCCTCAACCCCCCAATCTTTTTGCTTATTTTCTTAAGGGCCGTTCCGTTCCATACCGCGCTAATACCTTTTCAACCAACTCACATCCTGCGCTCCGCGCGCACTCACCTCCGTCTCACCTTTCTTCTTCGGTAAAATAGCGCAAATTGCGTTTCGAATATTTAAATGAGGGCAATTTTTATAGTCCTAACATCCCACAGGTGACAATTTACAATCAGCTCAAGTTGTTAACATGACAGCACATGTAGTTAAACCGCTTCAAACTTTGAATGTCACACCATTAAAAGGCATTCCGAATAAATCAGTTTTAAACTTCTGTGCGTTTACGTACATTTGAATAAATAAATAAATAAATATCAGAGATTGAAGTGAGGAACAGTTGGAGGGAAAATGACTTGACCTGCATTTCTCTGAATGATGTAGGGCGATATCACTCTGCTTAAGTGGCTCTGCTGCATCAGCTGACAGCCTCTCAGTGTGTGACAGCCACAGCTGGCGCTGCTCCCTGCGTGCACAAATTGCTGCACTGATGGAGAGCGATCCCTGCTCAGCAGCTTGTGTTAAGTTCTTTTCATGGAAATGTTAAGTTTACAGTAACTTTACCCAGGTTATTTTTTGATTATCACTACTGCCCTGAAAGTCTAACCTGAGATTTGAGATTTGTTTCACATTATTTTGGTACAAGCCCATAAAAAAATCCTGGTAGGAGGATTTTTTTTTTCCCCAAAAAATGTTTATTTTTCCACATGTCTAATTGTGTTTGTGTCTTTTTTTTTCTTTTTTTTTTAAACCGATAAAAAGTATAATGGAAGTTCTTTCATCTGAGGATAAACTTGTAAGGTCGTGTTTTTTTCTTTTCTTTGCTGAATGCAATTTTGTGTTTTCCGCAAGCAAGTCCACTGAGAAATGTCCAAACCTAAACGTCTGGGAGGTGAGTGCAGTGGTTAGAAAAGGGGCTTACGCTAAAACCAGAAGAATTATGGGCCACTGTGGTGATCAAATCTGATTCATTGACTTTTTTCGCTGTATGATTTAGACGGATATGGTCCTTGCCCCCCTCCTCCCTTGCACCTCATCCCTGACCTCTCCCCCTCCTCTTTTCTTCGTCCCGCTCCTCTTCTTCTCCGCTCCTCTCCCTCGCTCCTCCTCATTTCTCCTCTCTTCTTCCTTCCATCTCCTCTAACAAACCCATCGCAGAGTCCCTCTGTTCTTCCACCCTGAGGCTGACCAGTGTGTCAGAGCTAACCAGGGAGAGGAACAGAGGGAGAGAGGGAAAGACAGAGATAGTGGGAGAGAGAAAGGGTGTGTGTGTGTGTGTGTGTGTGTGTGTGTGTGTGTGTGTGTGTGTGTGTGTGTGTGTGTGTGTGTGTGTGTGCGCGAGAGAGGGAGAGAGAGAGGGAGGGAGGGAGGGTGCAGCCGGGCCCTTTTCAGGGCTGCCGAAAAAAAGGGGGGAAGATGAGACAGATGTACAGAGCCTGTTTCATCTGGTGGAAAAAGAAAGCGGGAGAGGCCAGACTCTTCACGCTTCTCATATTTTTCCATCTTTTTATATCATGACCCATCACTCTTTCCTTCTTTAGACAACACTGGAGACATAATGTTGCCTGAATGTCAGCCCGGGCCCCCTTTCCTCCCTTTTCCCCAGTCACACTGCAGAATTTTAAAACGCACTCGGCTCCACAGCATATTTCCTGTTCAGTCCTGTCAGCGGCTCGCCAACCTTGGCTTGCCTCCGCTGACAAGCGCTGTCGGCGCCGCGGCTCGCTGGCGAAAGTGCGCCACGGGTGTTTGTGCCAGACGCACGTGCACATACGAAGAAACAATCAAAACAGCCCCCAGACCAGTCGAATTGTCACACCAGGGCGGTGCTATAAAACAGGCCAGATATATCAACAGACACCGAGACGGTTGTTGGCGTGGCGTCGCACCGCATTGTGGGTAAAACGAAGCATCTGTTTAAGCAGGAAGATCGACAGGATGGTGTCGCAGAAGGATGTAACCAGAGGGCTAAATATGCACAAGTGATCCATTGAGCATTTTGGATAATTATTCACATGAGGCTGCTGCACTAAAGTGTGTGATTAAAAAATGAATTGACATCGTATGGGAACTTCACATAATAACTGTCTTTGAGCACGGTCAAGACTTTTACATATTTCAGTATTTCCTTGCAAGATCTAAACATGGAAAAATGCCCACAAACTTCCTTTTTGAATGCACCACTTAAAATATTATATGCAAGATAAGACAAGTTGACAGACATTAAAAGAATAAGACAGAGAGTTTGTGCCATGCAAGGTTTATTATGGGATGGATTCAGAGACCTGGGCTGGCCCACTTACTTTCTAATTTACTTTCCCACCTTTCCAGAGCAGAAATGATAAATAAATGTGCGCTGACTAATTGGCCCTGAAACACGACCTTGACCACATATTAGTTACCGATGACTCCTCAGCTGCCCTGTCCTGAACCGCATCCATGACAAATCCTTCTTAATGGCTCTTCCAAAAAAATTCGCAACTTGTAAGCTGGCTGTTTGCAAGCGTAGCCACGGAATCAACAGCGGCGCCGTCCCCTCTCAGCCTCGACCGGCCTTGACCCGACCCCGGGAAGTGTGTGAGTCGCTGCTTTGTGGTGCACTTGGCAAAAAAGCGAAGGTTGCCGCCTCCCCCGCCTCCCTCCAAACCGACGCAGTCCTCCAACCAAATTATCAAAAAAAAAAAGCCTCTGACTCACCCACGGTTGCGGTCAGAATGTGTTTTTGCTCAAGCGTAGCCCGGGAACTGCGTTCGACATCACGTAGGATCACAGGCGAGGCCTCCTTTGAGCGGTGGAGGTGCTGTTGTCACGATGCGACTGCGCTCAGTAACTCGGCGACCCCCTTTGCTGTGTGTGTGTGTGTGCGTGCGCGCGCGCATGTGTGTGTTTTACCATTGTTGCTGGCAACTGTGTGATCCATCATCCACTTGTGGGATTGAGGGTCCTTTGTCTGTGTCCACGGTCCCTTTGTGCAGAAAATAAAACAAAATGCAATTGGGTTTTTTTTTTGTTTGTTTGTTTTTTTTGTCTCTGCACATCTCTGTGTTCCATCAGTGCCATGGCATCTTTGGCATGAAAAAGAGGGGGAAAAAAACAAATAAAAAACAAAGTGCATTCTGTCTTTCAGCTCACCAAGGTGTGTGTTTGTACGTCTCTATTGATTCAGTCAGTATCTATGGGCTCCATGTCTTATTTTGTGTGTCTCCGCTACCTGAATACCTGTGTAGCCGTGCGCTGCATGTGTTGGAGACTGTGTGTTTACTGTGTGTGCACAATCCATTACAATCTGCCAGAGTCTGCATCTGACAGTGTGTGCATGCCTGTGTGTGTGTGTGTGTGTGTGTGTGTGTGTGTACGAGGAACAGTATTCCCTGGGCTGCTAGTTATAATGTTTCTGGGGGTGATGGGGGGAACTTGAAAGCCCTGCGCTGCCCAAATCAAAACTAACAAGGAAATGATGGGGGCTCCTTTATCTCCTCTCTGGCCTGGAGGGCCGAGAGGGGCGAGAACGCGAGACTGGGGCGGAGGGGGGAGTGAGTGAGGAGGGAAGTGGAGGAGGGGAGCGGGGGACGAGGAGGAGGAGGATGAGGAGGAGGAGGGGAGAGGGGCGCAGCCCGGGCTTCCTCTTTGATTTGTAAAAAATGCATTACCTCCGAAATCAAACGGAAAATTACTGCGCCGAAGCAAAACACACAGAGCAGGAGAGAGGAAGAGGAGAAGGGAGGTGGGCGGGGCGGGAGGACAGTGGATGCGCACGTGCGTGAATAGGCGAGGAGGTGGGGAAGAGGAAGAGAAGGATTCACCTGTGCGATTATGGCTGTTGCCTGGTGGAAAGGAAGGTTGAGGTGTGCGTATATATAGGCGGCGTGTAGGTGGTGCGAGTGGTGGCGGTGAAAAGTAAATAAATAAATAAAACAAATCCTGGCCGCTGCGAGAGCTCGTCCTCAGAGGAGACCGTCTCGTTCATGACTGGGCGTCAATGACCTGCAGCCCCACTGGGAGGAGAAAGAATGTATAGATTACTGCACAAAGATACCCGGCAGTACTAAGCTGAGGGTCCTCAATTAAAAGCACAGCTTATACTTATTAGGGACATGTGTAGGTGAGTGTGTGTGTGTGTGTGTGTGTTCAAAGACGCACTTTCTGCATTACAATCTCCCTGTGCTTTACAAAGTATTGTCTATTTTCTTTTGAAAAATTATAAAAAGTTGTACCATGCAAGTATATGTTGCGATTGCGACACTGAACTCATATGAAGGCTGTGTGTACGCTAATGTTTTTTTTTTTTTTCTATTTTCCTTATTGAGGTGCAGAAACTTCCTCAGTCTAATCCTTAACAAAAAAAAAATAAGAAAAACACAAAAATGACATGTAAACCTGAACCCTGATAGCAACGTACTGAACAGCGCTCAACCAGGACAACTACTCATTTTGTTTCCGATTTTTTTTTTTTACCGCTACTGCTTCTCCTTGCATTTTATTGTAGCCTCATGACTGTGCATTTTGTCTAGGGTCACCTACTGGCACTGCCATATTTTCACTCCAGCCATTTTACAAAAATACACGTAGGTGTTTTCTTTTTTTTGCCGCCCTTTCAAAGGTTATGCCCCACTGAAGCAGAATCAAGTGCAGGTCGCTTCACGTTCAGTAGAAGGAAATAAAAAGGTCCCTTATGAAAATGAGGGTGCTTTCTCTAAACCTGTAGTTGACACATAAACCTGTGCGACCACTTTAACCCGTTAGTGAAAGTGTGTGTTGGCAAACAAAAAGAATATACTGGAAAAAAAAAACATAACATGAATGATGAGGAGGGAAAATAAAAGAAATGTGACTTGGATTGGATGAATGCGGAATCTGTGTCTGAAGACAGAAGGAGCGACTTGAAAACAAGAAAGATGAAGAGGAGAGTTGGGCCACGATCCGAAGGCTGGGAGCAGGGCGGGAGTCGGCAGCGTAGACGAGAGAGAGTCGGTCAGAGAGAGAGAGAGGGAGAGGGAGGGAGAGAGAGAAGTGCCTGGAGTTAGCAATAATAATTTATACAAACACACCTTAATAATTCACGTTCCATTTCAATGCTGGAGGGAAAATCCAAAATTCACAGAGCATAATTAAATAGCGGCAGAGAGTGAAGGGAGAGATAGAGAGGCCGGCATTAAAGATAGCAGTGTAGCAGCAGGGTATCTCTTCCATCAGAGCTTTGTAAAACAAGCCTGATGAGACCTGTGATATCCAAAGCGGGTCCCGTCCCCATCGCTCCCCGTGGAAGCGCCGCCTCGCCGTCTCCCGCCGCGGCTCTTCTGAATGCATTTAGCTAGCAGGGTTTACTAGCTGCCTTCCGACAGAAGCTGCCTCGTCGGCACACGCTCACATTCAGGTGTTTGGTTCAAATGCTGTTTGTTAGACTGTGATTCAGCGTGTTGGACCCAGGTGCGAGTACTTTATGCAAAGAAACAACAATAAGCCATAGTAGATAATGTTTATACACAATGTATGATGCGACAGGAAAGATTCTTAAGACTTTAGGGTCTCTTGCTGTTGTCAAGTGTATCGGTCGGTCTAGAAGGGAACAGAATAACATTATAAATACATTCATTATGTCATTAATCAGTCATTTGTGAAGGGAAATATAGGAAATCAGACAGACAGCTGTTTCCTCTCATTATGATATAACGGCCTCATCTTATACGTCCATGTATATTGTATTGTATAGTATGCATGCATATATTTTACTCCTGCACTCAATATACCCAAAACGAAACCTTCCCGCTAAAAACGATCCTTTGTTGGACCTTCCACAGGTTTGGAAAGGGACAAAACATGGCGGACTCAGGCGGCAACAGCGCACACAAGTAAACAACACACAAGCAAAAAGTGGACTTTTTTCACTTGTTGGGCAATTGGGAGTTCTCTGACAAATTGGGATCCCTATTACGATTAGAAAACACAGATGAAGTGAATTTTGCATGATGTGAGACTCTTTAAACATTGTCTACGTGTCACTCCTCAACAAACTTGTTCGCGAAGGGCTGACATTATAAAAGTGTTTTTTTGATGATGACAAACATCAAGGGATTCCCAAGCAGCGTTATCTATTAAACATGTTATTTTTGATACATGACCTGCTTTTCAAATCTATTAAATTGCTCCTGTTCATAAATGCACTATGGGGATGTCCACCACGTTGCATCAGACACTGCCTTAGGTGGCCTCGCAAAATCCCATCCATCAAACACCTGGTTTCAAGTAAAGATGTGTGAAACGTAGCCTTGCCCCGGCATCACATTGATTTTGAAGCAGCGGTAGCAGTTGAAAGTGCGCTGCACCCTCATGCAATACCTCCACTTTCAATATAGTTTTCAGCTTCAATTCCATGAAATAAATAAAACTTGGCTACAAAGCTTCACCACTTGGCCACCGTCTGCTCTGTGAAGTGTGTTTCTCTAGGAGTGCTAGCATGAATCTGCAAAAGTAAAGAAATCATTTAAAATGTTTGTTTTTTGTTGTTGTTGTTGTTCAAACTAACTTTTCTCCCTGTGCCCTCCTCCTCCTTTATTTTTGCCATCCTGTTTTCAGGTGTTGTGGAGGCATGGACTGTAACTGCGTCAGTGATCTGCTCCTGCCCCCGGTGCCTGCCCTCTGGACGCCAGGTTGGTCCCATGTCGTCATGGTTACGTGATGCACATTGTTGTTGGGATTACTCCATTAAAGTAATTCAACTACTGATGACTGATTACTCCTCAAAGAAGTAATCCAATTACTTCTTTAACTACTTTGTTTCATAAGTAATCAATTACTAATTAGTTTAAAAAAAAAAAAAAAAAAGATAAAGTAACAGTTGCTTTGGAATGAACCCTGTTAAAGTGCAAATTTTTGATTATGCCTCTGTCCTCTTAACATGATTGAATGTTTGCTCTCTGAACACAAACTGCACATTTCACAGAACAAACTGCCTTTTGCACATCCCATATTGTTAAAAATAATTAGAAGATTTCGGAAAAGTAACAAAATTGTTACTTGATAAAGTAATTATGACATAATTACCAATTTTGCCACAGTAATCTAGTTACATTACTACTCAAAAAGTACTTAGATTACGGATTACTTAGTAGTAGATTACTGTTCAACACTGTTCCTGACCATGCACAAAAAGACAAGTTGGTTTAAACCTGACTGTCCATACAAGCAAATATCTAACTGCCAGGGATCAACCTTGGAATTCATTTCCAAACGCACCACACACTCGCGCGCACGCATGCTCACACACACACGCACGCACGCACGCACTCACACACTCATTCACACGAGCACGCACACACGCACTTGGGTAAACAAATTCAGCTTCTGGTTTTTAGGGGGCTAGTTAGATCCGGCCTCACCTCAAGAGGGGTCAAAAAGCAGCTTAACTGCCTCCATGATGAACACGCCAGGCTTTTAGAATTCAGGCCCGGGCCGCATCAATCAGACCTCTCCCAGTGAGCTGTCATCATCCCACTGACCAATCTGTTGAAGCTAGAGGGCATTAGCGGCAGACTAACATTGCTCAAGGCACGTGCCGTAATATTAAACACATCATCCCTCACGCGCATCACTCATCAGTCATTCGGACAGCGATCCCTCTTGGCGCAGCGCTGGACAAATGACGGGCCTCCGCCTCACCCTCTGCCTTTTCCTTTCCTTCTCGCAACAACCTCCGCCCACCTCCTCCTGCCTGCTCAGGGTTCGCCTTCCCCGACTGGGCCTACAAGCCCGAGTCGAGCCCCGGCTCCAGGCAGATCCAGCTGTGGCACTTCATCCTGGAGCTGCTGCAGAAGGAGGAGTACCAGGGCGTCATCGCCTGGCAGGGCGACTACGGCGAGTTCGTCATCAAGGACCCGGACGAGGTGGCCCGGCTGTGGGGTATGAGGAAGTGCAAGCCGCACATGAACTACGACAAGCTGAGCCGAGCACTGAGGTAAGTGTGCGGCCGACGTGCTTAAATGTCAGGCAATAACGTGGCTGGAATCAGATAAATCAAGATGTGTATCGCGCCGCGGTTTACATAAATTGTTTACTCCGCTTGGGCCGAATGTGTCTGTGTTTCATGTTGGCTTAATGGAAAGATAAAGATGGGAGTGTGCCGTGGTTTCCAAGGGAACGTCAATACACTCAATTTCTCCTTATCTGTGGACATCCAAATGGAAAGTTCACCACTGAGCTGCTAAATACAAAAAAAATTCGATAGGGATTTGGAAATTAAGCCCCGGTGCGAAATTGCTTGCACTACTTCTAAAAACTGGTGAAAGTAAAAGTTGCTCCACACTTGGGTGAGATTTTTTTTTTTTTTTTTTTTTTTTAGCACCACCGCCTCGTACGCACTTCTCTTATGCAAATACACACCGCTTCAGCACACACACACACACACACACACACACACACACACACACACACACACACCACCACCCACCTCAGTTTTCCTTTGGCCTCTTGTTAATGGGGGCTGTCGTCAGAGTCTAATTGTTATGAATTGGCTGGGGCCACAATTAGCCTTCTTAATTAGCCTCACTTAATTGCTCAATTAGGGGCCACAGCACAATTGCCACGCGCAGCAAAAACACGCACACGTCGTCACGCCGGGCGCCGCCACCGTGGAGAGACACACGCCGCCACTTAGACGCCTGCCGTGTTTTTCTTTTTACATATTCATATGTATATATATATAGTGCGTCTGCTTTAATGAGCCGTTGCGGTGTACTAACGTCGAGGGTGCCCCAGCTGCATTTCGTATGAGGGCACGCAAACTCCGCCACGGTCACTCAAGACAAAGACATCCGTGCGTGCAAAAGAAGTCGGCGGGCGTATTTAAACCCTCTCAGTGCTGGTCTGATTTGACATGTCAGCCTCGGCAGCCTCCACCAACCTGAGCGCTCAGCCCGGCCCCACCCTGCCGCCTCCTCTGCGTCTTGCCTACCTGTGCCAGATGGCTCCGTGTTTGTCGATGGCAGACCTGGCAGACTCTGACACCTCGGTGGGTGGCACAGGAAGCTGGCATGACACGGCAGCTTGACATGCCCAGCGGGAGACTTTTGGCGTCGTCGCCATGGAGACCTTCTCCCGCTGTCCCGCCTTTCTCCGTGAATGCACTTCCTGTGGTGGTTGACTGGGACACGTCTTCCTGATTAGACCTACCTAAACACTTTAAGCAACCTAAATTTGACTGCATTATTCTGCATCCAACCGGGAGACCTGTGCATTTTTTATGACTTTAAAAAACACTCGTTACCTTGGAAATACGCCCGCGTGTGCGGACGACGTGCTGGTGTGCGTCTGCGCGAGGCCCGACAGCGGAATAAAATTCCACTTTAAAGAACCATATTGTATTGAATCAGGGCAGTCAGACATGAATCGATTTGAGGAAGGAGGAGATGAATAAAAACAGTGGGAAATCAGCATAGCGCTCGCCCCGCAGCGCTGAAGTTGTTTACCTATTCTCTTCTGCCCGCGATGAAACAAAACCTTGATGTGAGCATTGCATTAATCCTTCCCTCCTCTTTTCCTCTTCCTCTTCCTTTTTTTCACCTGCATCCTTTATCCTCCCCGCTTCCTCCCTCGATATCCGCTCCCTCTCCTCCCCTGCCCTCCCTCCTCCTTCGCAGGTACTACTACAACAAGCGCATTTTGCACAAAACCAAAGGGAAACGCTTCACCTACAAGTTTAACTTCAGCAAAGTGGTGCTGGTCAACTACCCCATCCTGGACATGGCCACCTCTCCTTTTTTCCTGGCCCAGAACCACTTCACTGGAGGCTCGGCTGCACCGGACTGCAGCCCGGAGGTACAGTAGGGCGGTGTGGAATGGATGGAGCGGATTTTAAACCACATGTAGGACTGTTTAAAAAGACGTTTTGGAGAATTATCGGTTTTCTTCAGCAACAGCAACAATTTCATATTGTGATTTAATACGACGGGCAAAAATCCATTTCATTTTGGATTTTCATTTCTCTTGTATTTCCTTTAGGCCCCTTGCTTCTGTCTCTGTCTCCGCTTTTTCTGGTTAAAGGAGACAACAGATGTTATTCATCTTGTCTTTTATAATAATATATATTATATATATATTATATATTATATATATATATTATAATATATATATAATAAAACGTTGATATCCTTTGGTCCGAGAGACCGTAAGATGTTTAAACACACACAGCTGGGGGGGGAAATTTTCAATTACCATGCGATGTTGTTCTTTAGACATGAAATAACGGCTTAATTATTAAAGAAACAATGATGTTGTTATTTCTAAAAAAAAATCTGCAGTTATGGAATCTGTGTGGGTTTTTTTTTTTTTTTTTTTTAACTTGGACACAAATTCCAGAGTGCAGGCAATTTTTCTAGTGTATAACCAGTGTGGCATGAGGTGCACACAATTTAAAAGTACAGTAAAAAAGCAGGGAAAGAGTCATCCGTCATTTGCCTGCGCTCTCCTTAAGACGGGATAAGTCTCCAAAGAAACGGGAGCGGAGGGGCCGCGGTTTTAACTTGTCCTTAAAACAAAAGGAGACGTTATCCTCTGCCTCGGCTCTTATCCCCGTCTCCGATGGCGAATCCATCTGTCATCGATTGAAAATGAAAGGAACACAAAGCAAAGGCCCCCGCGTCAGATCAGATCAATGGCGGGTCATTAATGCGGTTAGTTAAGACGACGTAGATCTCGCAGCTTGGGAGTACAGTCTTGTCTTTCAAACTTGGGGCAGCGGGGGTGACAGATATTATTGATCCAAAGTCTGGCTCCCTTTGTCCACAGGTTTTCCTTAGGTTCCTCAAGTTCAAATTATTTTCTACCTTGACACCTTCGCGCAGCTGTTTAACACACGCCAACGCCGGCGCTCGGCTCGGCTGGCCTACATCCTGAATAGATGTCACTCCCTCGGATCTGAGTCCCCTTTGCCACATCTCTCCTCGCGAGAAACTGAAAATCCTTCTCTGCCTCCTTGTCATTTATCCTTTGTGCCCACATTCTTAATCGCTGGTCTCCATTTGACTCTGTACTCTTCCTGCCTTTGAGTCTCGGAGCCCCTGCGTCCCCCCCCCCTGCCTGCCTCTCTACCCCCCAAGTCCCACGACGCTTCTTTTATCCCGTCCTTGCTGCGACTCTGTCACTGTTTGCATCACACTCTGTAGTGTGTTGCTGTCAACACACGACTTTAACCCCGGTGCAGAGCCCCAGCACCAAGACGCATATCATATTTCTCTTTTTTTTTTCTTTATTTTTTTTTCTTAGGAATACGTGTGGTGCTTTTAAGGAAGTGCATAAAGTAATTCCACTGATTTACACTCTCTTCTTCTCTGTCTCTCAGGCGATACAGTCCCTCTTCCCTCGTCTGCCCGAGTCTGGCAGGGGAACGTCCCTGTTTGATCGAGGAACGGCCGCACCAGGACCAGAAGGAGACAAGCTGAGATTGGACACGTTTCCCTTCCTCAGTTCAGGTGAGCGACAGAGGGATAAAAGTTAGCTGGAAGTTTTTTGAGCAGCCATATAAAACATTAAATGGCCTCGTTTGTGAGACTGAGCAGCATCGCATTTGGCACAGTACGGTTGCCTCCTTACAAGTGGAGCTGCTCTGTATGTAAATATAAATTATTTTCGTAAGTAAATAAAAACATCATTTTTGTTGACGTCGACTAAAAACATACGCACACACTTTCTGTTCCTCGCCACACCAGAAGATGCCTCCAACTCTTACACGTTGGGCCTTTAAATAAGAGAAAACTGGAAGCTCTATGTCCCCCTGACACACACTCAGTCTGCACACTAGTAAACAAGGCAGGTGATAACAAGGAGGAAGAGAGCAGGCAGCCGAATGAGGATGCAGGGGAGGCGTGAACATTTACTGTTGAAGGAAATAAGAGGGTCGGCCGTCCCATCGCAGCCGAGCGGCAGCACGGCGGCTGAGCTCCAGGTTGAGAGCAGCCAGGTCGGTCCGCCGACGATGAATTATGCACGTCGGCACCGGCGAGGAACAAATTGAAGGTTGTAGAGATCATCCGCCGCGTCCTGGCGTGCTTCACCGCACTCTTTCCCCAGCATGGGCTTTTTGTCAGACGATGCACGCTCCATATAGGTGCATCAGAATGTACATGAAAAGTGTAGTGTGTAAACAGATGTAACCCCCCCCCCCCACCCCCCAACCCTCCCCACCCTGTATATCTCCCCCCTCATCATCCTCCCCACACACACACACACACACACACACACACTTGACTCCTGATCACACAATCTGCCACCCCCTTCCTCCCCAGCCTGTGTGTCCTCGGGTCCTTTCCCCCCCCCCCCGCTTCACTCCCCCTTTCTTCCCTTCCCGCCCTCCCCTCCCCCTCCCATGTGTCCCCGCTGTCCTAATCCCTTCCCAGGCAGGAAGGCCCTAATTGAGGGTGCAGGCTTCGGTTTGTGGCCTGTGGGCGCCCATTACTGTGTTTTCATAAGCAAGTGAGGCCTGCCTGACTGATTCAATATTCATGTGTCTGCCAGCTACTTCTGGCCCAGCACGCAGAGTATTCACCACTGTCAAATTAGCCCTGCATAGTAAATAACGGAGTGGAAGGGAGAGAGACGAGGAGGAGAAAAGGGAGTGAGGAAGACGGAGGGAGAGGGAGAGGGAGCGAGGCAGCGGAGGGGGAGAATCTTTGAGTCAGTTGTCAGTTGGAAGGAAGTACAGTAGGCCGAGAGGCGATGCCTTTTGTTTGTGCATTAAAATTGGATCCCGGCATCACCTCGCATTTACCTCAGCTCGCTGCCGACGAGCGTCGCTCACACGGAACCGAATCCGGACGCGGCGCGGTGTTTAATTTGTCATGTCGCAACTCTGGGACGGGGAGATTGACAGTTTCCTCTCCCGTTTGGTCACACGAGCCTGCGTGTTGGCGCATTCTTGATGAAACCCATGACGATATTGAGCGGCAGCCAGCTGTTACATCAATGTTTGATATTTGATTGTTGCTTTGCACAAAAGATGCAAACTAAAGTTGTTGCTTTAGTTTTTTGGTTTTTTTCCTGACGCCTTTGTGCTCAGGCTCCAGTTTCCAGCAGCGTGCAGTGGGTGTATTACACAGTACAGGCATGCATAAATCAACCATCAGGTTTTTTTTTTTTTGGTGGGTTGAAAGCAGCCATGGCCCCTGTGGCTTCTGATTAGACTTGCTAATACCGCTGATCATAATTAGAGAACATTCTTGGATGCTGTATGTCAAGAAACCTTTGGCCCCTCGGAGAGCTAACCTGCGCGTCTGGATTTCTCTTCTTTCCTTTCACAGGGGCCCCGTGCTACTCCAAACCGCCATCCCTGCTGGGGCCCTACCCACGTAACCCACCCTTCGACTACCCCTGGGGCTTCAACCCCTACCTCCCAGGGGCCTTCTCCCTCAATAACTGCCCCAAACTGCCCCCCGGCTCCCTCTACCCCTCGCAGTTTTACCCCAGCCCTCTGCAGAGTAGCCTCTCCCAGCTGCCTCACCCCTTCGCCTCCATGCTTCCCCCCGGGGAGACGGGTGCGGGCGAGAGGGGAGCGGCGGGCCAAACTGGAGGGACGAACGGCACGGCGGGCAGTCAGCCGATCAGACTCTGCCTGCCGTCCTACCCGGGGAGCCTCGCGATGGGTCGGACAGAGATCGGGGCCCCGCTGGGCGACAGGGAGAGGGCAGAGGCCAATCCCCCAGGGAGGGGCCTCAGCGTGGGCCTGGGAGCAGTCAGCCTCGGGGCCGGGACTGGGGCAGGCCGGCAGAGTCCCACGGAGAGACGAGGAGGGGTCAAGCAGGACCCGGAGTCAGACTCGGACCTGGAGATCACAGACCTGAGCGACTGCAGCTCGGACAACGAGAACGAGCACGACTTCGGCATCGTGAAGGAGTCGGGCCTGGCGAGTCGTTCGCAGATGGTGCTGGATGGGAAAAAGGGCGCCGTGCTTCCACCCATCTCCTCTCTGCCGCCTCCGGTGTCCCCGCATCCGCTGAAGAGCCTGGTGCCCATCAGTCCTCCTCCCCCGTCCCTGCCGCCGACACTCTCCCCGTCCATGGCTCTGCATGAACGACACAGGGAGACAGAGACTCTCAAAATGATACACAGCTAATACATTCTCTCCCACACACGCGCCATTTTGCCAGTCTGCACTCTGTATAATTCTCTTTTTCTCTCCTTTATCCAAGTCTTTTCTTTTTTTTTTATCTTTTTTTTTCCTTTGTTTTATATTAATGCTCCCCAATCGCTCTTAATGGATTTTTCCTGAAAAGGCACTTAAAACCCTGAAGTCCAAAAACGACTTTTGGCCACTTTGCTGTCAAAGTTTTCCAACTTGCCTTGAGTCCAACACACTGCAGGCAGGTCGATTTTTCCAAATACACCGGCCGTGCGGTTTTGCAAGTATCGGCTGTCTATTTCACCATCTTGACCTCTCTGTTTTAATCTCTCATGCCGAATGATCACTCCATGTTTTGTTTTTGTTTTTTCCAAACTCGTTTTGAAGCCACCGCGAGCAGCAGCCCTCCACAATTTGCTGTCTGCTGGGCGACCATGATGGGAGGCAGTGAGGTGCTAAATTGCAGCGCAGCAGTGTCTGCCTTGACAGACAGTAACAAACAACATCCCAGTACAAACATAACAGCACATGAAATGATGCTCGGATCGATCCAATTTTACACATTTCCACTCTAAGTCCCGAGATTTAGGTATGTAGAAAAAATATATACGGCTCAAGGACTGTCGAGACGTGGTCAAATACTGCCACCTAGCGGTTCTTTCTGCCCTTCAGTTCCGTTAAAAAAAAAAAAAAAAAAGCGCATTTCTTAAAGCTTCTTCTCCGTGCATTTTTTGGTTACATTTTTTTTTTTTTTACTTGCAGGTGAGTTTAAGTGTTAAAACATGTATTTCTGAAAGTATTTATTGTATTTGTCCATGATTTTTTTTTTTTTTTTTAATCTGTACTTTGTAAGTATTTCCCTGTACACTTTCCAAAAGGAAAGAAAAAGGGAGCAGAGGGAGCTGGACCCATCTAGAAATTTGTATGAACATATCCTGTGTATATATTTTATTATGGTGTACATTACATTTAATTATTATTCGCTATGATAAGATTTAGCTGTATTGTGATTTAATTCCGTATTTAAACATGTTGGAAAATTTATAAGCCTAGGTGTATCAAAGTTTAAATTATTAATGGCAGACGATCTGCACTCTGAAGGTGTTTTTCTACGATGAGGACAGAGTTCACACTGGGAATTGTCTCTGAATTTTCTCAACCCCAATTAATTGTGCCCTTTGGTCATTTTTTGCCAGATGCCCAATGTACAAACCCTTTGGGTTCAGAAATATGCTGGTAGACTTATTTTTATAGTTAGCATTCACCAAGTGTATCTGTACTGTAATTAGTCTAATGTGGATAATATTGCTCTTTGCCTTTTTCTTTTTAAAAATCCCCTCACTGAAATATGTTTGTATTACTTTCCAATGGGTGCTTTTTTTGTCCAGGCAAGCTGCGCATTTGGGGGATGGGGGATTTAAGAAAATTGTTTATCTGTGTCTGATCGGATAAACAAAACGCCTCATCCTGTGGGGCAGCACAGGGCGATCACAACACCATATTGTACAGCTTCATAGCTTTATAGCCAATGATTTGTCAAACAGTGGCAGTATATGATTAATTGTGAAAGCTATATTGTAAAGTTAATGTAAAGTCTTTGTTTGTTAAGTTGCAACAGAAAAAGACCTCCCGCCATTATCACACGGACGACACTGACAGCTGTAAATACTCTTTCCTTTGTGTGTGTATGTGTTTGTACACAAAAAAGACAATACAGTGGTTTCACCTGTCATCTCTCTTTGTTTTAATGTAAGGAGGAAAAGAAGGAAGTGCAAACAGTGAAAAGAAAAAAGATTAATATCTTCAAAAGCAATAAACATTATTCTGGATAGCGTACAGTTTTTTCAGTGACTTCTTTCTTAAATGACTATTGTGACAAAGAACAAATCGAAGAAATACAATTGAATATTATTTATTTCTCGGTGACTGTAAAAACATTTGTGCTTTATTGTCTATTTTGGTTTGATGAAAAGAATTAATGTTTCCAAATTGAAATGACAAAAAAATAGAATTTCCAAGAAATTCTAGCATGTTTTCATAAATGTCATTTCAAAATGTAATTACATAATTTACACAGGTTTACAAAAATATTAAATGTTTAAAATATAAAATTGTATAAAAGTAATGTATAAATTGAAAATCCAATTTGCTTGTGTTTGACTACTTATTCTAATATTGAAAGCAAATTACATACAACATAAGAGATTACTATTGTAAATATCATATAATATAATTATTGGCTAGGTCTGATTTGTACAAACAAATTAAATTGCCATCCAGTCAGTAGAACAACAATAAAGTTTTAAGACTAGCTCACACAACCGTACATTTAAAATTTCACACATATCATTATATTTCAACATAGGCATGTGCTATAATACTACTATTCTAATTAATTAGTAGTCGTGGTAGTAACTGCATCATTAAGAATGCACCATTGATCACAAAAGTAGTAAAACCTGGTTTCAAAAAAATGAAAATAGTACTTTTGGATCGCATTGCAGGAAAAAATTTGACCGAGCCTGGTGTGTCCCGCCGACACGTGCCCATGCCTGCTGACCCCTTGTTTAGTGGGTGAAATATGCAGTGAAAGAGGTCTCATTAATCATATGTGTAAGCAAATCATGCAAATTGTGCACTTCTTGTTTGTTTTGAGTAAAGTTTGTCACATGTAAATTGGAGGCCGTGATGAAACAAATACGTGAGTTTTTGCTTGACGACTCTAGGACCTTTCTAAAATGGCAGCCATTTATGTGTGTGTTGCAGGCAGGACCTGCAGCAGCTACTGCCATGTCTCCCCTGGGAAACAAACACTTCCAATGCTTATATTTCTTTTCTTTAAAAAAAAAAAAAAGAAAAAAGAAAAAAGAAACTTTAAATTAAAGAAGATTGGGCATTTAACTTATTTAGAATTTGCCATTTGTAATCTGTTACCATCAAGTAAACCAAAAAACAGTCCCAAAAAACTCTTGTCCAAAGTCATAGTATACTTGTAACATTTTTGTTTGTTGGTTTGTTTGTTTTTTTTTCCTAGAAGAGCTGACAATTACCTAAATAAACAAAGATTTGGCTTTTCAGTAATTGGTAATTTGTCATCCGGCGCACCAACTGAGAATTTGAACCCACATCAGAGTTTAACCAACTGAGCTAACCATCTAGTTAGCCTGATAACTATGGAGGTAAATAAGTAACCCTATTTACACAGCCAGCCTCCATGTCAGTTCTCTGCTTATGATAAACACACTACTATAAACTGTTTCATGATATCATACAGTGGCCTATATGTTTTATATCTGTAAAATTTGCGTATTCTTGATTTGATCATGATAGGATCTTCTGTAATTCATAACTAATCAGGAAATGAGGTGAAGAATCTTTTGTTTGGGAGACTTATTGTATGCCAAAAAGGTTGTTTCAGTTTATTTTTTTTATTGTGTGTGTGCGTGTGTGTCTGAACAGCTGTTTATTTCTAACTGCAGCGGCAGTTTATTCAAGAGTCCAGTGGCAAAATGGATCAATGTCTTTGCTGTTTACTTATGTAGGCTACTGATGTCCACAGATCCTATGAAGCTGGCCAGGTTAGATCAGTGGGTTAGGCCTCTGACTTTGGTGCGGGAGCCCAGGGTCCGAATTTTGGAGCAAGAGCAAGAAAACAACACATCATCTCATCAGAACAGATAGCTCAGGCTGGAGGAAGCCTGAATGTAGTGTATGAAGTTGTAGGTTTAATTCTCCACAACACCTTGTGGGGTTTTTATTATTTCTACCAGTGATGACACCACAACACAAACATGACACAATATGAGGGTGAGGGTTAGGTCTTCCGGTTTGTCAGAGGGCAAAGGTCAGAGCTTACAAAATGAAAGGCTTGATCAGACAAAAGATATTGGATTTTTGTTTCATGTCTCCAGGACCTTCCTAGTTGCCAGTAGCACAATTTTAGTGTTAGAAGTGTTTTTGCCTGTGTACGGCACTGTGGAGCAGTTTTCATGTTTGCATTATATCAACTTTTTCAGCATTCCTGAGCAGCTTGCCAAATTTGGTGAGTTTGGGGACAGTTTAAGGGGTCAAATTGCGGATTGAAGCCACGTATGAACAAAAATAATAATAAAATTTGCCATTTCAATGTATGCCTTTGACCTGGCGATTCTCATTGCTGGGACTCATTCCTTAATTTTTCACCCTAATCTTGCGTCATCCAGGATGCAGATCACCAGATGCCAAGCCAAGCCTGAGGTGAGAATGTTTTGTTGTTACAAAGTTCATACCTATATTATTCCGTTGGGTGGCGCAATTAGGTTAGAATAGAAAAAGCTGGCCGATGACCGGACTCAGAGGCTAGAGCCAAAAAAAAAAAAAAAAAAAAGGATAGAGTTCGCATATTCATAGTTTTGTTGATGTTTTTTTTTTCTTTCAAGAATACAGTTATTAATAACTTTTATGTAATTATCAATTTAAAAGCCATTTTAAACAACAACAAGAACACACAGTTACAAAGATTTGTTTGTAAATAGTATGTGTTGCTTACCAAACAAAAACAACTACAGGCTTGTTTCCCCCCTTTAACTGCTAAAGTTTTGGGCCAAACGATGACTCGTTATCGCTACTGAAAGATCTTCAGTTCACAAAAAGTTTGCACAACTCGCCGGACCGCCGTACAAGAGACACAGCATACAATGAGCACACATTTCCAACTATCAGATTAGCAGAGTGACAGAATTCACTTCATGAATACCAACACTGTTACCAAACTAACTATATCAAGTAGTAGCAGTAACACTACGATGAAGCAGAGCTCAGAGGTGGACCTCGTCGGGGACGGCTTAGTGTGTGACACAGTGCGGAAACAAGCCGTTCAAGTAACTACTTTATCTACTGCGAGAAAAATAAATAAATAAATTTCACTCGAGACATAAAACTGACCACAATCACATTCATCTTTTACAATCATTCTCTGTGTGTGGCCATATATTGCCCCCTGTTTGGAATCCGTCCAGCATCGGCGAGAGTCGCCGTCTGTTCGACACGACTTTTTTTTTTCCTTTTTTTGATGTCTACTTCCGCGTACAATGTTTTTTCCCCCCACTGACACACGGCAACTCTCGAACGGCGAACCTTTAGACGCTCCCACTGTCGTTTTCCTCTGTATTCACGGGTGAGTACGCTATATTTAACCTGTTCTGATGCTGGTGATCGTTAGAAGTAGTTTTGGTTGTGTGCGTTGTGGGTTTTTTTTCTCCTTCTTTCTCTCCCATAAGTCTGAATGGTTTTTAGCGAGACGAACTGCTCACCCCCCTCCTCTTATAGCTACAGACAGACTGGTCCGCATACAGGAATGCTGTGCGCTGAACTACATACCTAATCCTGGTTGGATTGAATTGAGAAGAAAACCGTAATAGTGGTGAATAATTGTTATAATAATAGAATAATTGTGTTTCTGCGTTTCATATTTATGACTCATTTCTATTTTATTTTTATTTTATTTGGGGGGTGGGGGGTTGAACGGGTCTGTTTCATTGAAGTTTCAATGTCAGTTTGTACGTTACCTGGGCTGGACTTGACTTCGGTGTCAGTATATAGTAGTCTGACTACAACCTTGTGGTCCGCCAGACATCAGTTTTAGGAAATTACGTTTGGCTTTCGTCAGAATATTACACTGATGAAATATTAACCCACTTAAAAAAAAAATCCATACCATATTTCCATTTAAGCATTGTGTCTTCCCCTTTAAATTGCTCCCACTGTTGTGATTACACACTATCAGTGCCCCTGCTCTCCCCTTTTGTGTTGTTGTTTGGCTGCCATTGTCAAAACCGTGTTTGAGCAACATGAAACCAGCACAGTTTTCAACCCGTCCCAACCATGTAACCTCTGTCTTTCTCCTCTCCCTATACCACAGACTCCGTCCAGCCCGTATAGAACTAGGGGGTGGAGGGGGTAAGGGTGGAGGGGTCAGTGCAGACAGCGTTCAGTAATTAGTTGTCTGGATTGAATTGATTACCCATGATGACTTTGCCTGGTGAAACAAAGCGACATTGCCTCTGCAGAAGTGGGTGAGTAGCTTCCTGTCGTCACAGGAAGCTGCAATTACTGTGTGAATAGTTGTGCGCCGTCATTATCTGGATGCAGTCGTTGGGTTTGAGATAGCGGGGCCGGATTGTGGGGTTTCTTCGCTGTGCTTGTGACTGAAACAACAACACAACTCTTAGCCAAATAGCCAACCTGCCATTCCAGTTTGACTTTCTCGCCTCTATGACTTTTTATTTATTGCACCAGCTCAAGTTGTGTCTTGACAAAGCCAGGCTCTTTTCATTGTGATTGCAATAAGGTTTCCTGATTATTATTTGGCACTGAGTGTGAGTGCGTGTGTGTGTGTTTGGCGTCTGGTGTGTGTGTGAGTTGCAGCTGGCGGTTTTTCGGAGACTGTGACGTGTTCCCAGCCCGTCGCTGCACCCCAGAGGCCCCATGTGAAGCAGGCCCTGCCACTTCCTGTTACGCTCTGGTACGCCAGTGGAGTGCTGCACTTGTCATCTCTTTCTCGCTGTTTCTCCTTCCTTCGCCTTCTCTCTCCCTCCACATTACTACAAGTGCTGACCTGTCTGCAGTCCAAAGGCTACCGTCTCTTCCTTTTAAAGGAATGTTGACTATAATCTGACTCGCTTCGGCGCTCTCTCCTCTCCCGTCTCGCACTATTGTCACCACTTTCAAAGGCCCTGCAAAACAACAACAACAACAGCAGCAACAAACTCACCCACGTTCCCTCACCTTTCACAGAGTAGGTAACAGTGAGTAACACGTGGTAACAGTGAGGCGTTTCAGTCATTGTTAGCCTGTGTGAGAGATGGCCAGCGTCGGGAATGAAAGCTAATGGCACCCTCTGTGGAAGAGCCAGGAGATGTCCTCAGGGCCCAAAGCTGTGTTACGGGCAAGCTAATAATTTACTGTAGTTAGGTTCGGACTTCAAAGCAGACACAGGTATTCCTCTCTGGTTGCCGTCAGATTGACGCATAGTTAGCAGATAATGAGAGACAGACTGGATCAAGCTCCTGTTCTTCTCTCGGCATCTCCGCAGTGAAATCTGCTGATTCCTCCTGAGCGGGCACGTGGGGGTGAGACAAGGTGAAGTTTTCAAAAATGTGTGTGTGTGTGTGTGTGTGTGTGTGTGCGTGTGCGTGTGCGTGTGCGTGTGCGTGTGCGTGTGTGTGTGTGTGTGTGTGAAAACATTGCAAGGAGTTTGAACTGTGGCTCAAACAGAGATTCACCTGACACCCAAGATAATCTTTGCACAGATCAAGGTGACATTCACTGCAAGGTGTTTCTCTCCGCTGTTTGTTTGCATGGTTTAATTATAGTCGAGTGTCCTTGCATACTGTATGTAACATTGCGCGATTGGCCATTTAAAACGCTGCAAGAGTAATTGACCATTACTGGCTGATATTGTTTTCTAGAAGAAGCCTACTTTGATGCACCTGTGCACGACTTCACCAAGACTCCAACCCTCCTTTTCAAACAATGCAGGCATGTCAGGCCTCCTAGAGTCGGCAAAGCATGCTAGCCCTGTACTCCTGGAACATCTGCATCTCACACCTTTCAGACAAAGAAGGCTGAAAAGCAGAGGGGAGTTCTCTGTAAACTCAGCATTTGGAACTTCAAGTATCTTTGTTAAATCCAGGCAATAATTATATTTTTTCCTCCATCCGCATACTAGTAAATTGATAACATTTGTTTTAAAACACAATTTACTCTTTTCTTTTCAGTTCACAGTGTGCGTGTGTATGTGTGTCTGTCTGAAAGATCTTCACCTATAAAATGTAAGAAAAAAATAAAAGGGCGCCCCCAAATCTAAAGTCCAGAAGAGGAGTTTGGCCACAGTCAATTGATTCTGCTGCTCATTGGTATTGAAAATCTAAAATGTGAAATTGATTCTCTGAGCTTTAATTGGGAAAATGAAGAGGACAAATGGCAAGCAAAAACTGGAAAATATGAGGACCTCTCCAACATTGTCGCCCAGCATACTGTCGTTCGTTACACACACTGCAGATGATTTAGAACAAAGTTCAAGCTGAATCCAGTGGCGATTCTTTCGTTCAGGCCAGTCAGATCTTCTTCACATAATTTTAAATCCCACATCGGTGACCAACTCCACCTGACAGTCTGCCCCTGCAGCTGCACAGGATCGCTCTGCAGTCAAACTGCAGCCAAACACAGCAGGTTCTCCCAGCGCATGTGATCAGCGTGCATGTCTGAAACATGTGAGCCATGTGTGGCCGGCTGAGACAAACCCCGACCCCGACATTCTCTCACACCATCATGAGAAGGAATTTTGGAGAGTGTGACCGCGGCTGCGGCACCTTGTTTCCCCGCTCTGGCAGAGAGAGACGAGCGAGCAGGGGATGGAAAGAGTTACGTCTCTCCGTCCGTCAGTCCGGGTCTTAGCCAGGGAGACGACTGGAAAGCTGATGTGACAGAGTGTGTTGGAGCCAACGAGAGAGGCAGGAAAAGGAGAATGGGCTCTTTCATTTTTCGGGGTCGGGGTGGAAAAAGCGAGAGCTGACTCCGTGAATGGTGTTTACTCTTGAGGAGTGAACGACTTGCACTGGCGACGGCGGCAGTGTGAAAGGTCCTCCAGTCTGCCTGATTGAGTGCAGACAGTGGGCTGGCACTCAGGCCTTCAACAAACACACGGAATCTTGTTTGTGACACATTGTAACAACAACGGGGATAGGTTATTGATGGCACAATTTTAAGATATCTCATCATCTTCTTTAGGGGTCTTTTTTTATTTCGTATGGTCTATAAAATTGTGTTCTGTTAAATGAAAGAATTGACAAAAATAAAAGCTATTTTACTCTGATGGCGATAAAGAAGTTTTCTAAAATGAATCACAATGATGTGCTTTCAAGAAAGTGTTGTTTTATTTAATGCTAATTCAGTCAATCAGGATTTCCTGATTTGCGATCACAATTTTTTTCCAAGTAAAAGTAATATTTTTTGCCGCCATTTATTTCACCAGTAGTATCAATCGAAACCAAATGATTCACTTCCAAGCCATTATAAACTCACAACACGTTGTATTGGGAAAGCCACATGCTGTCAAAAGGTTATGATTTCAGAGGAAAGTTTAATGTAAATTTAATGTGACTCCAGACAACACTCAAGAAAATATGTATAAATATGATCACACCGTCCTTCAAAATCTGAAGGACGGTGAGACTCGGACAGAGATGAAGACTTCACAGTCTTCATCTCTGTTTGACTGCCTGTAACATGAGGAAACGCTAAGTCACAAGCCACAAATGTCAAGTGGTTGAGCTACAAGATGTCGGTGCCAGGGTTTGATTAGGAAGAAACGTATCTATGTCAGGTTCTACTTCAGTTTCATCCTTCAGTTTGCCGAGAAGTGTGCCACATCGGTCTGACGGCGTTATCATCGATGATAGCTCTGTCTGTAGCCAGCCATGTCATTATTTAGATATAGCTGAGTTTAACAGTGACATAGAGCTTAGATAGAGAGGAAGGATAAAGGAGGAAGTGAGTGGAGAATGTTGTCTGTCTGGATCGCTCTCTCTGTTGGCATCAAGGTCTGAGGAATGCGGGTGAAATGAAATCCTCTTTTTTAAATTATTATAATTTTTAAATTACTTTTTAAAATTTTAGAAATTTCACTTCTGCTCCTGAGCTCGTGTTAGCAGTACTTCTCTACTTATTGGTGCGAACGGTGTGTTTGGCTTCAGTGCTGGTCGCCCCACCCCCTTGACTACACGCACACACTGAAGCAGTTAGCCTGGGCTAAAGGTTCACTGTGAATTGCCAATCTATGCCTGTCGATTGGCCCTGGCCTATCAACTGTTTCCATGAAGCCAGTGACCTCCATACTGGGACAGGCAGCTGGAGGGGGACATTGTTGGGGGGGGTTGCATGATGTCTGTGAATGAGGTGTTCTTTGGTCGTAAGCAGAAGCTGGAGGAAATGAGGAGGAGTCCTGGGCCAGCAGTGGATGACAAGCAGCTGCTTGTAATGTGTTGTATGTGGATATGTTTACACTTTGTCGAAAGGTCGCGTTTTATATTGCAATGTCCCAATTTTGAATTTTTTTTTTTACCCAATCTTTATTTTATTTCCAAACCGAGGTCGTTTCTACACACACTAAAAAAGAAAATGAAGTAAATTAAAGAAGTCAAGGATGAACCTTTCTCATTTCTATGGAGTGTGCTGAGAGCCACATGACCGTTAGGAAACCCTTGCTGAAGCATATTTTGCCTAATAGTTTTACTGTTATCCTCAAAAATCTCTGGAAACTCTAAATGGATTAATCCATTTGAGAGCAATACGAGGTCTACTTGACTGAAAATCACACAATGCCAACGATTTTCTGCTCACGATGAGTCACTGAGGTCCGTCTGACGTTGAGACGAAGAGTTTTGAACAGCGTTTTCTCCCCTTGTGGGATTTATTTCCAAAGCACCTTGAACAAAGTGCAAGGTGAAATCCAGCGGCACAATGAAAAAGACCTGCCTGTGTCTTGCCTGCACCCTCGGTCATAATCTTATTTTAGCCGCTACGCAATGGTCGTTAAATTACATAATTGGCCCTTGTCTGCCGGGCCGTGAATGCAGCGGCTTGTCTTGGAGGGATTGCACAAGGGGCCACTTTATTTTCAACCTGTTGGGGGTGGAAGGCAGACGCAGTTCGAGGGGGAGGAAGAAAAACTAATCGGAGGAGGGTGACGGGGGAAAAAAGGATGCGGTATAGAGTGGAGGAGCGGAGAACCTCTGCGGCAGCACTCACCACAGCTCTACCTGTCGCATGCGCACCCAGAAGCCACTTCCCTTGTGTGAACACAACACAGTGCTGTGTTTTCATTTTTTTTTTTTTGCGATCTTCAGTATCTCACAGGCTGCGTTCAGACTGCAAGCGAATCTGATTCAAATCAAATTTCTTCTCAAATCCCATTTTTAGGGCTGACTGTCCACACTGGTTTTAGCAAGTGTCCAAATGGGATGTGGCTCTGTTCAGACTGGGCCACATTATTGACCCATCTGACAGGTTGCTGTAGCAACCACGTCGGAGCGGAGGCGTCGTCTAGCGCGTGTAGTGTGTGACGTCGTATGGTTGCGACAGCGGCACTTGTTGCGATACACGGCCTGGAGCTTGGCTTGAATGGAGCTACAGTATCTCCCCACACACTGATGAGCCAATGAGTTTCCTCCTCTGTCCAGGGACTGCTGCTGTTTTCTACTGCTTCTGCTGCTTCATGGCGTTCCAGCTCCGCACCTGGAGTGGCGCCCTCTGGTGGCGCATTGGGTCTTGCGTCGCGTAGAGTGGCGTAACAGACAGTCAAAACCCATCGGTGTGTTTGGAGCTGTTCACACTGAGACGCCTCTGTCCAGATGCCATTTGAAACTACCTCCTCGAAGGTGGTTTCAATCTGTTTTGCAAAAGTCTGATTTCACATGATTTGTGACTGTTCAGACTACTAAAGAGCCATCCGGTTTCAATCGGGATGGGCTAAAAATCGGATTTGGGTGGCAGTCTGAACGCGTCGATAGTAAAACCTCACTTCCGTCTGTTAGCTTGCCGCCGGTGCAGTGAGCAGATTCCTGGGCGAGCGTTGCCCCCTCTGTTCCAACCCTGCTGTCCTTCTGTTCCCCTCGACTGCCCTCGTCATCGTGCACGCAGACGTTTGGCCACCGTCAGCTCTGTTACCGCAAAATCTCTTGTGTCTGTGACTGATAAGAGCCTTATCTGGAAAGAAAAACCTGTGTCTAGAGGATAATGTAAGAAGCTTTGGATTCACCCGATTGCAAGTTTAATCCAGCGCCTTTAAACAAATTAAGAAGGCAGTCGGTCCAGTTGTAGGAGCAGCAGATTTTGACTTCCTGGCTTTGAGTTGCTAGCACGAGTTCCGAACATCTCATTGTGTTTGTTCAGAGTTTCATGCGAGTGCCTTTGTTCAGTTGGTCATCAGATAATGAGGTCAGTAATTACGATCTGTGTCTTTGGGTTGGGTTGCGTAAGCTCAAGTGTAATGCAACTAATCTCCTGTTTGGAGCATATTTAATTGTTCACTGATTAACGTCTCTGCCTGCTGCCTGGTTTTGACCGGGACCCCGGCTCTCATTGTGCAATTCTCAGTAGAGATCCGGAGGAAGTCACATCTCACAGAATTCTGCAGAATCAGGCCTTTCATCAGTATGACTGGGGGAATCCCCTGCTGCGCTACGTGAGAGACGACTTCTGACAATTACCCACGCTGCCGTGTGGGTATTTATCTATGACAACTGCGGATCGTGCTACATCTTCTGTTCCAAAAAACGTCCAAACAATGTTTTATCTGTCACAAAGGCTTTCTAAAGCATTTCCTGCTGACTCTGTGTGATCCTGGTATATCGCTGGTATGTCCCGATTATGTCGTTACAGGGCAGAACCCTTGTCATTCCCTCCATAAATCGGCTTCTAAAGCCAGAAGCACTTCTGACGATTTCAATCTCCACCAGCTGCCAAAATGAGCAGAGGCTCCTAAATTATCCTCATATTCTATGTGCGCATTCTTTGCACGTGCATTCGCTCCGAAAGGTCAGAATGCAAAAAAAAAAAAAAAAAATGAAAATTATAGGCCCCGTTCCAGCAGACTCATCTTCAGCTCTTCCATCTGCAACCAGGAGTATTTTTTTCCAAAGCTGTAGCGCACATCCAGATTCTTCATTACTCCACACTCTCATTTTCCACTGCCCCTTTTCTCCCTCCCTTTTTTTTCAGCGTCACTACCTTGTTCTTCACTTCCTGCTACATCACCCCTCTCCTTCCTCTCCACCATCTCTGCTCACAAGATCCCCTTTTCTTTCTGCGTTTAGTCTATGGAAATATATTAAGCCGGTGTTTTACCGCTGCGGTAACGTCCCTGCATTTCACAAGAGGTGGATGAACATATTACAGACCTCGTCGCAATGAATGAATTACTCTTTTTTTTTTGTTTGAGGGGTAGAGGTAGAATCCAAGTTTCCAGCAGCGACACCCACCTCTGCGCTCCTGAAAGCCCATTCACATGGGCCTCACGGTTACATAACGTGCACGTTGACCCTGGCGTTTAATGCCACCTCCTCCTGTTCGCACTCCTCTCTCCTGAGCTCTCTCAGTTCCTCATTCATTCATCAAGCTTTCGTTCATGCTGCGCTGCAACTTCCTTCCCCGGGTCTCCCCACCACCACCTCCCCGCTGTTAGCGTTGGGTCAAGTCATACAGGAGGTTTCTCCGGTTAACGACCTCTACTTAATTTTTTTTCCCTCCTGCCTTTTTTTTTTTCTTCGTCACGCCTTTTCTCCTCTCCCTCCTTCCTTCAGAAGTTCGGATGGACTGCACAAGAAATGGCTCTGATAGCTTCCTGAGGAAATTACACCCACTTCCTGTCTGTGTGCCTCCCAGTTTGCCACCTTCCACCACTCCCCTCGGTCCTGTTTTCCCCCTCCCCCCTGCTTTTCCTTGGTTTCACAGCCACGGGAGAGCGCCGGCGTTTCGGAGGAACTGGCCACTCACTCACAGTCGCTAATGAGGCTGCGGCCTGATGAGAAAGGCAGATAAACGGCAGTAAAAACACAGCGAGTTCTCGCCATCAGAGGCCGGGCTATTTTCGGACACTGCCCTCATAATGTATAGAGGACAGGACACGACCCATTGTGTGGATACTTAGGAGGAGAAGTGATCTTTGCTTATAGAATAGCTGCTGCGGCCAGGTGCGTTTTAGGAATTGTGTGAGTCAGGGTCTTGTTTTAGTTTTTTTTTCCTGTGTTTACGGTTCGCATCAGACGCCTAAATACCAAAAGGCTTTCATGCAATTTCTGATTGTTTTTTTTCACATTTTGATTTAAAAGTCAGTGAAATGAAGGATCGAAAAACATTATTGTGTTCGATGTCATTCAAACAGCCAGTCATACAGTTTCTCATAGCTTAAATAAAGAAAAGTCGTTTGTAGAATTTACGTTGTCCCTTTTATACAATAAATATTTATTTGTTTGCCCTTTTTGTGAACTAGGCTCTTAAGTGTTGCTGAAACTAGTGCTGCAAATGGCTCATCATTTTTTTAAAAAAATGCTGCGAGATCCGTTCTCGTGATCCAATCACCCAAAACAGTTACAAGTGTGCTGCTGGGTGTGGAAAACAAAAAGTGTACTCCTGGTGCTCTTCGGCATGGGGATCAAAAAGTTCGAAAAACATTTTTTTTTTTTTTTTTTAAAAAACGAGGCACTCGAGGAGATTGAAGAATATATAAAACGCCTTTACATGTTTCGGCCCTGTAGGCCTTCTTCCAGGCAGAAAACAGACACACAAGACACTGCTGAAACTGGTGCTGAAAAATGGCTCATCGTGAATTAAAAAAAAAAAAAAAAAATCAGTTATCTCCAAACCCATCACTCTGCCTTATGACCATCACCTTTTGACAAGCGTGGGCTCCACAGGTCGTGGTATGGAGGCAGAAGATGCCCACTTTGGGGTGAGGTCACTGCTTGACTCCTCCTGCTCCTCCTCCTCCTCCTCCTCCTCCTCCTCCTCTTCTCAACTTGTTCCGATGGGCTTCTACTAAATCTGCTTACTCAGTTTCGCAATAGATTTCAGGGTGTGCGAGAGCACTGCTGACGTAACGACAGCTCTGTTGTTGTTACAAGGGGGCGCCGGCCTCCGAGCGGCCCCGGTGGAAATGCGAAGCGCTCACTGTGCTGCCGACTCAAGAGGCCTCGTAAAACAGGTGCTGCTTTCTCCCGTTTTGCCTGTGTACAGTAGAGCGAGCGCAGCCTGGTCAGCCCAGAGATGGAGAGGAATGCTGCCGCTGTAAAGACCAGTTGTCGTATATAACGCACACATGCACACACACACACACGGGCGTGCGCGCACACATTCACTGGCAGCTCACCACAATCACATAGGAATGCCCCCCGCCAACCCCCACATACGTGCTCAGTCTTAACTCACACACACAAAGGGGCACACGCTTGATGGCTATCATTGGATTGATGCCACCTGACACTTAGTTCCAAGTGGAATGTGAGGAGGGGGGCAGCTGCTGACTTGCAGGAGCACCAGCGCAGATTTCTTTTTTTTTTTTTTTTTTTTTTTTGCACTGCCCAGGTCTTATGTGTACGCAAACTGCGTTCTCCTCCGTCTTAACTGACCCTGGAGAGGTTTGCCGCTGCTGCCTGTTATCTCGTATTAAAGCAGCAACATGAGGAGGTGGGGGAGTAGGAGGAGGAGGGTTGGTAATATTGGAAGTTACAGACTGCCTCCATCTGTTGTCTCAACTGTGCCATATGCTGGAATGCACCTCTTGGCTCCTTCCGGGACTGAGGAGTCTCTCGCTGCTGCCCCTCAGTGGTCTCATGCTCCTCAAATAGAGCGCCGAAATGACCCCGACGGCGACTTTTCCAGTTACCCAAGCTGCCAACCAGAGGGCACAAATCTGATTGAATTTACACTTGCATTGCAAGGAAGGCGTGGCAGCGACCTGGGCCTGTGCAACCTGAAAAAAAATGTACATTTCACCCCCAGGAATGTGAAGAAATGCAGTTAGCCTTAAGCTTTGACTGACACTGACATCCCCTGTAAGTCTTACACACATGTACGAATCACATTGTATATCGACAATGTAGCTTAAATAGGCAATTTTCACGTCTTATAGATCCACCACCAGTGTAAGAGTGCTCTCTAGTGGAAAAAATTTAAAACATGCTATTAATTAAGATAGCCATAAAAATGTACAAAATGGGATATTTAAAAAAAAAATGCAAGTAATGAGAAAATAAATGTGGGTGAGACAGTAGCTGTGTTTCCATGACTCCATGTTTCCATGTTTTTTGCAAAATAAAAGCAATATTTCTAAAATTTTGACAAAGTACAATTGCAAGAATTCCATCCCCTCTTCCATCCGGGATAAACGTCATTTTTACTTGAAGTGAACTGGTCATGTGACCCCGTATGTCACATCCGGTGACGTGGAAAAGTGGAAAAAAAAAAATGTTTCCACAACGCTTTTGCGATATACCTCTATATTTATACGCCTGAAAAAAACCCTCAGGAGAGAGTCAAAACCTTTTAGCGATATTTGAGAGGTTTTTCGAAGTTTAGGTGTTCCCATTACCAATTTTTGTTGCAATATTTAGTTATGTTTTGCACAATTCTAGGGGTAATAGAAGCGCAGCTACTGTGACGACAATACCATGCACCTGTCACTGCACCTTGCCTTCGATCCAGAGTGCCGTCCTCTGTCAAACTGCAGCACAGCGAGATTTTGCGTTTCCACGACAAAGTGGTTGCGATCAGATTGGCTTCTGCAGCATCCGCCATTCATGATCTGCAGTTGTTGTTATTTTGTATTCATGGGAGTTTTTTGTTTTTCCCGAGAAACAAAGGCGTTGTGTCTATCAGCGTGTGTGCTCATGTCTGTGAGTCCTGGCCTGCGTCTCTGTTTGACTAACCCCTCCCACGCATGTTGCACTGACACTGGCCTTCCTTGACCCGCCGCCCGCTTCTGGATATGGTCATGAATGAACACATTCTCTCCACCTCGCACTGTACGTCCCATCACTTTCACACACTCTATGCTTCTCTCTCTCTCTCTCTCTCTCTCTCTCTCTCTCTCTCACTCTCTCTCTCTCTCTCTCTCTCTCTCTCTCTCTCTCTCTCTCTCTTTGCAAGAACTCACCTTGACTCTTCGGCGATTGGTACACACAAGCAGCGGTCCGGTCTGGGCAGCGAATCGAAAGCGTCATTATGTACACACACACACACACGGCTGCATGTCCCTGGGAACCCCAACTTGTTAATGTGTTCACAGTTCCTCCGTTGGCCAACAGTGACACCGGTTGTAGCCTCACACTAGATTCACATTGGCTCTGTAAAATGTAGATTTAAAGGCCCGGCGGGCAACATTTTGACAGAATGTACCAACCTGGAACGGAACAGATAGTACGTATGTATGTAAATGACTGTTGGCCTTTCAATTTCTAAAAATAAGCTCTTGGGTGGGTTTATTTGCTATCAAGCGGCTCCATTACTATCTACAGCAGTCCTGTGGGAGGATCTGCTCCACAGCGGGAGGTTCTGCTCATTTTGCTCCACAGGATCTGCTGTCACCCTGACAGTAACCGCTGGTTTTAAGAAAGACGTGCCATCATTGGGGGGGGGGGGGGGGCGTTGTTTGCACTTAGTTTGCCTTAACACCATTAGATAAATATAAATATAATATAATAATTCTTTCATGATGCACATTTAAGTGTGTAAATGAAGAATTGTAATAATGTTCATTTCTTTGCATCTTTATCTACCATGTGACCCTGTCACCCACGAGCAGTGGACAATGGTAAACTCTGCACGGCGCTTCCGTATGTTTGTGCATGTGTGTGTGTGTTTGTGTGGGTGTGTGTGTTTGTGTGTGTTCCCTGGTAGCGTCTCTGGGTCTGCAGGCTTAAGAGGGCCTTACACGGCACACAAGCTATGTATTATTTGTGTGTTTTGGGTGTGTCTGCATGAAGAAAGGGAAGTGGTGTGGGGGTGAAACCTTCCAGGGCATCATGACGTATTTTTTTCCCCTGTCGTTCATTTTTTTTTTTTCTCATGCTACGGAATTTAACACTCGTCCAGAAAGTTTTTTTGCCTCCTAATTTGCTTTCAAATGTATTTCTCCTTCATTGAAACCAATAAATTAAATGGACAACAAAAACAGTGTTAAGTATTGAATGTAACTCGCTTAACCAAGGTTCTCTGGCAGTAATTTATGTATCTGTCCTGTCAGGGAAATCAAGTAAATAAAGAGACATTTTAAAATATTTTGAATTATGCAGCAAAGTGAGTTGATCCACACAAAGACAAATGCAAAGCTATAGTTTGGATTAACTTTTAACTCTGTTGTGTGTCTTGTTCGATATACCCGTATTTGCATGTGCCTCATTATGAAACATGAGGTCAGCTGGAGTTGGGACGTGGGTACCGGGATGTTTTTCCTTCTCTGGGTTTTTTTGTTTTTTTTGTGTGTGTGTGTGTGTGTGTGTGTTTGCATGTGCCTAAGTTCACTGTGTGCAGAGCCTAATCGGGCTTTATGTCTGGCTCTGCTCAGCAGGGGCTCAGGATGTCAAAGTTGGAGTCGACCCGTTCAAGTATGTAGCACTTAATGTTTGCTAATTATCTCCTTCTCCCTCCTCTTCTCGCCACAGCAGGGCGTGTTTGGGGCTCACAGCTCAAACCCAGCCATGAGCATCATCGGGGCTGAGGATGAGGACTTTGAGAATGATCTCATGAATGATGTGAGTGTTAACAAGTGGCATGATGGGATGCCGCGGCCTCCTTTGTTTGCTGCTTAGCCGAGCTCTGTTTAATATCTTCCTCCTGCTCTCAGGCGGTGGATGACCATTCCGGCCGCTTCAACAGTATAGAACAGCTGAGGGAAAAGCCGACCCACCTGCTCGTCTTCCTGCAACATGTCATCCTTCAGTTTGACCCTGCACCCCTGGTGAGAAACGCAGGAATGACACACAGTTTGTTCATGACAGGGTGCAGACATGGCCATTGTTTGATTTAAAAAAAAAAAAAAAAAAAAAAAAAAACTTAATACTGTACCATTGCTTTGGCTAAAATGCAAGAAATTAGTTATTACCCTCTATTTTTGGCATTGCAGGTATTTGGCTTCAGTTTTTTTATTATATATATTATATATTTCATTTCAACATTGCCCTCTATAAGATTTGAATCGTAAGCTGGGGTAACGAAAGTGATTCAAGGAAAATTCAAAGCATTTGCACCAGGGATGTTAACAATGAATCGATTATCGATTCATTGTCGATTAAGAAGTTAATCAATTGAATTAAATTAGTTGCGATTAATTTAACATTTTTTTTACATGGGTAGTTAATATTATCATAACAGTGTAGTGGCAGGAAAGAGCAATTCATCTGTAGATACTGTGATGGTCATAATATACCTAGAATAAGTTACTTTTAAACAAAATAAAAAAAAACAAACTTGAAATGTGACCCATAAGAAGTCAACTCAAAGTCAGAAGATAAATGTTTAGGGTGTTTTTACTGTTCTCTAATGTAAAAATGGGTCACATTGGACCCTCAACATTATTTAAGGGTTAAATAATGTTTTCCTTACACATTTTTCTTTGTGAAATGTAGGTTCTCAGAAAAAAAAAAACGCCACTTATGAATTAATCGTGAATCGATCGATAAGGTCAATCAACTAACGATTAATGAATTAATCAATAATTTGCATCCCTAATTTGTACTGAAGCCACTAAAAGTCGATCATGTTGCTGTTACACACACACACAAACAGAAAGAAAAGCGCTATGTGTGGGCGCTTTCTTATCTGTCACACCTTTTCTCCGAACGCATCGACCTCATTTAACATGAGAAAATCTGTTGCGGCTATTAAACGTTTATCCAGAATAAAAGCTCGGTATCAACAACTCGATTAATCTTGCGGCTTATGTAAACCACTTGGATAAATAACCTTTCCCATTGTGCCTGTGTGTGTGTGTGTGTGTGTGTGTGTGTGTGTGTGTGTGTGTGTGCGCGTGTGATCGCACATGCACAGCCTTCCTCATTGTTCTGCATACAATCAGTGTGACGTACCCAGGTACTATTACACCCCACCCACCACAGTCACGGACCACTTACCTTCCTTTATAACCGATTTCCTTCCCCGAGGTACCAAAAAAAAAGAAAAGTACCCTAATAGACTGCAGATTGGTGTTTACGGCAAACAAGAATATTTATTATTATTAATATTTATACTGCAGTCATAGATCAGTTATGTCCATTATTGTACAAATAATATTTGAGGTCAATTTCTGATATTGTGGTGTTGCCAGATTAGCTTGTGTGGTAATTAATTAAGACGTGCATTTAGTGGTGCTGCACAATACATCTACTATTCATCATCATCATAATAACAAGAGAAAATAGCAAGAATGCCCTCTGTTCGTGTTTTGTGTGAAAATGCGTTTGTCAAGTCATGGAATTAAAAAGTCGACACAGTTGATGGTTGAAGGAAGGATCCAAAAAGGTTTAAAAAAAAAAAAAAAAAAAAGACAATGTTTTCTGGTCTAGAAATCTAAAAACATTAGTGCCCAGCTGCAAAGTTGGTTTGCTGTCTGTAGATCAGCTGTGGTGAGGTGGCTCTGCTATGTTGCTGAAAAGGAAACGGTAATTCCTTTTTTTAGCGTCTGCATAGTCAACAATCTGAGGGGTCAACTGTAGCAGCAAGCTGACAGTACAAAAAACAGCGGCAGTGTGCTATTAAGCATTGTAGTGTTTATTGTCAGTAATATTACACATTCATATCACATGTTGCCTTCGTATCTTCTTGCAATCACAGTTCATATCATACCCTCACTTTTGTCCGTCTGCCATCCATCCAACAATCATTTGTCTCCGTGTTGCACGAGCAGATGGACCCTTACAATCAAATTTTCCTCATGTGATCCTCGTCAGTAGAGTTCTACACAAATGGCCTCTGCTAGATTTCCCAGCATCCATTTCTGCCTGTAAACACAACTCACGATGTTCCTAAATGGAACAAATCTTAAAAACCTCAACGCTTGTGACCTAATAAACAGCTAGTAAATCAAAAGACATCCACCTTGTTAACGAGTCTCTTAACTGAACTTCCGTTCTAATGCTGCGCAACAGGCGACTGATTCCTTTCCCTTCTCTCCTCCACCACTAGCTGTGCTACCTTCACGCCGACCTTTTCAAGTACTTCAACGCCAAAGAGACCAAGAAGCAGTTTATGGAGTTCTACAACACTTTCCTGGACAAGGGGGCAGTAAGTAGCGCAACCGCATATCATCGAGTCCAATTTGGAGTGAAAGCCTACAGACTTTTAAAGAGCCACTTATCGAATTGTGGCAAATGGGGTTTATTGGGAACTTGAGGGCGAGTAAGAATAATTCTGTTACTGCTAAATAAGAACACATGTGGCGTGCGGATGTATGGGCACGTTAAAATACCAACTTGGCGACGGGGAAGGATGCCGGGTTGAAAGAGTGCAGACACGTGCGCGCTCATCCACATGCAGCTCCGAGTTAACTGAGGTTTTTTCCGTGTTATTGCAGGGCAGACTGTGTGCAGTAATTACTTTTGCTTTAGGGTAGCAAAGATTAGGTTTAATTTTCTCGGAGAGTATGTCTGTAGCTCACGTTCTTCCAGCTCCAGAGTTTTAAGGTAAAGGAAAAATAGAACCTTTTGTTGTTTTCTGGTACGTTTTTTGCCTTTGTTTCATGTTGACTCGCCTCAAATCTCCATTACTCTTTGGTGCAGGATAAAGTTATGTTCTTTTAAAAAACAGAAACAGAAAAGACATACAGTAACCTTCTGAAAAGATGCACTGTGCAGCTGTGCAACTGTGTAGCGGGCTCGGTCCCGTTTGCTCTGTCAGCGTCCCCCAGTTTGTCCTCTTCCTCTCTGCACACCTGGCCTCTGTCTGTTCTCTCCTGTTTCCTCCCCGAGCGTCGTGCTCTGTTCATGCCTGTCACTCAGTCCCTGTCTCTCAGTCCCTGTCTCTCGCTGTGCCCCTCCCCCACACCCCACCGGACTTCCTGTCAGGATTGTGGGAAAGCTCTCGGATAGTGCCTGTTCTTTTTTTCTTTTCTTTTTTTTTTTTCAAACTCCCTCTCTGTTGTTAACCCACTGACTCACATGGTCATATGCAAGTCAGAGTTAAGTGTCTTGAGTGTTGCTTGCCAGTCATTTTTTTTATCCCTTATGTTGAACTGACCTCTTGTGGTGAATAGTGGCTCCTGCACATTTCAGTTCCATCCCTGTTTCTGAAATGCAGTGCTGGTAGAATCATTCTCATTTGATTTTGCTACTGTCTATGAGTTATCCTGCATATGTAGTTATCCTGCACCTGTCTATCAGGAAATAATGTGAAACTTTTTTTTCTCTTCTTTTTTCTACAGATATGATACAAAAAAACTGACTGTTATTACGTCATTTACTTTCCAGTCCAACAGGGGGCAGTGCCAGGCATCGTAATCAGTAGCTGTTGGCCATCTGAGTCAGTTTATCCTTGCTTTAGTGGTTGGCATGGTTGGATCACAGCCAGAAAATTGCAGGTTCAATTCACATTTGGCCAACTACCAACCCTGAATTGCCCAATTGAGTGTGGATCTTTGTTACCCTGTAATAAACTGGCAACGCGTCCAGGGTTTAACCCTGCATTGTATATGGAGTACAATTAAAACACTTTTTTTTCCTATCATAAATAGGAACCTACAAGCTTAACGTGTACATAATACACATTTTTATGTCTGTTTTTCTTCTTTTACAAATAGATTCTCAGAGTGTCGGTACCACTTCACATATCCAATGAATTTGGTAAGCTATGTCTGTGCTGTGTTTAAATAAAATTCTTAATATTTGACTTTCTTTTACCTCCATACCTTCTGTTATATACCTCTGGCACCAACAAAAGAGTAATTTAATTTTATCTCTCCCTGCCTTATAAGACCGAACCCGACCAGACGTGCTCTCTGATGACACCCAGAAGCGTTACGCTCAAGAAATTCAGGGCTTCCAGGCATCTGAAGTGGCCAAACAGCTGGAAGATTTCAGGTGAGAATGATTATTTTCCGTCTCGTTGAAGAGTATGTACAATTCACTTCCTCTTAAAAAAAAACCCCAACAAATGATGTTCTTTCTGGAGCACTTTTTGTTTTTGTGTTTATAACTAAGGCAAACCATCAGCCTGCATGCGCAACCTTGATTTTGTTGCCTAGCAACAGGGGCCAAAAGATTGCTTGTCACTGTGGTCAATCTGGTCTCACTGCTCAGTCTGTTGTCATCCTCATGCAAGGCTGATTGTTACACAGTTCATTCCTTTTTTAATTTTTCATTGTTTTTCGACGTCTGCCCAAATTTGAAGGACGCATTTTTGTATCCTTGGAAAATTCTGTGGCACGACCCAAGGGAGTTCCACAAAGTTATTTGGAAGAAATCATCTATTTCAGAACAGGTCCAGCTGTGTAGACACTCAGGCACCCTTTGACAGCAGATTTGATTCTAAGGACTGTTGGAGAGTTCTTGCCTGTGCAGTAGTCATCAGTTTTGAGCTATATTCCGTTTACAAATTTAGTCAATGTGCTACACATTCATGTATCACCATCTGATGGGATTAAAATGAGCATTTCAACATTTTTCGAACACATCATTGGGATAGGTTTGAGATTAAATCACACATTTATTTACTTTTGCCCCTGTTATTGTTACTGTTGCTTTCTGCCTTTATTTGAGACCACATTATAACTGTGTTGCGCAGGAAAACAACCAGCACCATTTAAAAGCGGGCTGCATCTAAAGTGCACTGTACAGCAGTGTTTTAATAAATCATGCAGAAGCAATCGGTCCTATTTCATTGCTCTTGAAAAGCTGTCAATAGCCATATTTTTAGTACAGCGCTCCTTTGTGTGAAATTTGTGTTTTTATTATTCATCTGCCAACTGTCCGCTTCCCTCCACCGCCTCGCGCAGGCAAAAGAGGATGATGGGAATGACCCAGAACGAAAGGGAGCTCATCGACGTGGAGAGTCACCATCCCACTGAGCGCATCCCCATGGAAATGAAGGAGAAGTCCGTTGCTGAGAACCTGCTGGACAGGATGTCCGAGACACAGTAAGCTTTACATGTCATATCAACAAGCAAGTGAAACATTTTAAATGGCAAAATCAGGTTGACGTGGCTCGTAATGTAGATTGGGAAGAAGCTTTGGGAAGTAGTTTCCCCCTGACAACTGAGGAGCGCAAGTTTCTCAAAGTATGAGCTTCACTGGTTTTGTCAAAGAGTTGCAGAGAGTTACATTAGACTCGAGATTGAGGTCTTTCACAAAATGCGGCCAATGTTAAAATAAGGCAAATTAGATGAGCAGACAATTGAAACAATGCAACAATTGGACATTGGATTATAAATATCAATGTCCCTTCTTTTGCACGTTTTCTCTTTCCTTAAATGATTGCTCACTGTTGTGAGTGATATCAAACATTGGGTTTTCACATTCCCCCTAATTTAAAGAACACACACATATGCAAACTTTCAGCAATGCAGAAAGAGACATTGAAGCAGGGAGAAGATGGTGTAATAGGGGGAACGAGGAAACAAAGAGGGAAAGAATGGAGTCGGCTTTGCCACGTTGGCAGGAAGGCTCTCCCCTGGCATTCTGCCAGCCTGAGGGGAGGAGGGGGATTGGAGGCGGCGGCGGTGTTTACACGGCGGAAGAGACGAAGGCCAGAGGGTTATCCACCGTGCTGGATAGCTGCTGTCCTGCACACTGTTAAAGAAAGAAGAGGAGAGGTCTGTCTGAGAGAGAAAGAAGTTAATCCGTCCTTGACCCCGTGTTCAGGCGGCGGCGTGTGATCTGCAGCGAGAGTGGATGCCGACACGGAGCCGTAGATCAGGTCAGGGAGGGCGCAGCACACTGTCTAACTCCATCTTGTCAGCACAGAAAAGCCTGTGTGTGCGTCTGCGCGTGTGTAAAAGGAAAACAGCAATAATACAAAAAGATCCAACTGGCCATTTTGGATGCGAGTCTGCTTGGCTGTCGCTGCGGGATGGGAGCTGAGCTTTTGTCTCACGCAGCCAGACCCTCAACTGCGACGCACAGATGATTAATTCAGCTCCGCGCTGTTCATTTCCCCCAGCCGACAATCATCGCACTGTTCCTCTCACTCTCAATGCACTCCTCACTCTCCCACACTCTCCTTGCACCGAGTCACCCCAGTCAACCGCGATGTGGCGACCTCGCCCCCACCGTCTGCTTCTCATTGGTCGCCGAGGTTCTGAGAGCGAAGCGGACCGGGCCGTGCCATTGGATTATGCAGGGGAATCCCAGGGAAAGCCCTCCCTCTCTTTCTGTTTGTGTCCAAACACGAGTATCCAGTTTCATGTGTCTTGCCTGCCTGTTGCATCAGATAGAAACGTGCTTAAATAGATGTTTCCGCTGAACCAGAGCATTTCTGACTTTGCAGACAGCTCTCCAACGTCGACCTGGTCCAGAGAAGTTTTTTTTTTTTTTTAGTGGTTGTTGTTTCTGCAGCCTTTGAGAACAATATTCTGTGTTATTTCTTGATCCTTAAAGGTCCAAACTTGATTTTTCTTGATTTTTGAAGTTGTCGTTGTCATAGTGTGCAGTGGTGCAGCTTTTAATGCGTCTTCCACTTTTTTAAAATAATTTTTTTTTTGTTTGTTTTTTTTTACTTTTTGCTTGAGGTGTAGAATATGTTTAATAGCTTCTGCTGTGAACAAAATAATACATCAGTGAGCTTTGAGTTGGATCAGGAAAAGATCGTTAACTTCCGATTTCATCGACCTAAAACACTTTTAACCGTCAGCCGAGAGAGGGAGAGAAAAAATGCTACTTAAAAAGAAGAGGTGAGCTCAATTCCGCAGACGCTGGACAGTCTTTTTGGAGCATTTGTAACTCACAATCGTCTCTTTTCTTTCAGACCCACAAGCGTCGCAGATGAAGAAAAATGGTGAGTTTGCTGCTTTTGTCTAAGAAAACTTTGAGATGAATGCCATGTGATGCCAAGTAGTCTGTGTGTGTTCTCTGACATTGAGCTGATGTGCTTGGGTGTGGCCAGAGTGCAACATTTTTGGGTTGTCGCTCGTCTGTATCAAATCTTTGTTAAAACGTTACCTTTTGGTTGGTGTTTTTCTTTCGAGAGAAGGTTCTTCTTTTTTTTCATTTCTAATAATAAAAGAAGAGTGCACAATTTCCATTGAATAGCTCAGAAAACGCATGCATTTAAACCTTTTTGCAGTCTTGGCCTGTAATGCCTGCACAGCTTGAGTGTTTCCCCCCGTTTGTGGTTAAAGAATATTGGTTCCTTTTATCAGTCTCTGCAAATGTTGTTCGCTCCTGAACTGTGTGCTGATGATGCGGGACACTCACACTTTTGTTGTGGGCTGCCTCCCCAAAGCTCCTCCCTCATCCTCTTTTTTTTCACCAATACTCCTCCTGTTTCAGTGAACACCCTCTTTGTCTCTGTGATGTCTTTCCCTCGTCCTTCCATTTTTTTTTTTACTGCTCACCATCCCAATAGAGCTCATTATTGAGCTCTATTCCGTTATACTCCGTTATACAATAACAAGTATATATACACACACACACACACACATATACATATATATATATATTTATATATATATATGTATATCATGATATATATATATATAGTCGGCTTTGTATATATATACAAATATATATATATATATATATATTTATATATATATATATATACATATATATATGGGTGTGTGTGTGTGTGTGTGTGTATATATATGTATATATCACATTTACTAAGAAAATACAAGCTTCTCTGTCAAATTAAATATATTTCATTTATATAAACAGCAAAAAGCTGAACAATAAATCCAGTTTATGAGGTAATACTGAAGTTTGTAGTAAAAAAAAAACAAACAAAAAAAAAAAATGTCTCCTCTTTTTTGTAGCCAATCCATTTTTACAGCGGTGGCCTTCTACATGAAGCACCTCGGTGTGAAAACCAGGGCTGTGGACAGCAAGAAGTCCAGAGGAGGCTTCTTCAAGAACCGTTTGGCCAAGGTAAGCACTGACTGCAGTGTCCTAAAGAACCTTTCGGAGTTTGTCTTGAATTGTTTGCAGCATTTGAACTTTTCCTAAAGCCCGCGTGCGTCCTTGTCCTTTCAGAATAGGAAGGAAGAGTCCGCAAAGGGCAAACCTCGAGGAGTGTTTCCCAGCATTCCCAGTTGGATTGCAGGCACCAGTATGTATCCCACTTAAAGTCTTGTACTTCCACTTCCTCTCTCTAGTATTTATTGTCATACTGTGAAATCACTACATTTAGCCTCTTCACACATTGATGTCTTTGTAAAGTGCGGCTATGAGAACGTGTTGTCCTGCCCTTTTTTTCCCCTACTGCAGCTGAGGTCAAACCTAAATCGGAGGCCGAAGGTACTTTAGCCGTCTCGTAGCGCCCATCCCCCAACCTTTTATTTGTCCCAGCGGAATGAACACGCATTGCCTACTAATCAACACACAAGCATGTCTGCATGTCCCAAAATCACCATGGGAGGGGTGGTGGGTGGGGACATTGCTTGGTTGATTTTGTGTTTCAGAGATTCTGCTTGAAGAATTAAGTCCCCATGTGTATTTCATCGTTACTAGAGAATCAAAACAGCGCACGGGTTCTCTGACTAACCCTCACATTTGCTCCAGAGACCCTAACTGCACCACATCCGTTCTTTTTAGTTGTCCATCCCAGTCTTTCTCAGTCTTTCTCAGTTTTTCAGACTTAAATGACTTGTGAGTCACGTGTATCTCTGCCGCATGTCATTACATGTGTTGATTTTTTTTCTTTTTTTTTTCTTTTTTTAATTTTTGCACTCCTTCCTCGTTTCAGGCGAAAAGGACAAGGCGAGCATTGAGCGGAAGGGTCCATCATCAGGCCGAGGCTCCCTGACTGAACAGTCGGCCCCGTCTCTCTCCGGCAAGAAGAGTGTTCCCAGCCCGAGCCCCATCTCTCCTCTGGGGTTGGACACCATAGACGTCTCCGGCAACAACATCAGCACTGCCAACAGCCCCGAGTCGGTACACAGTGATGGTGAGTCCTTCATGTCCTATCCACAGCTTCACTTGGAGTGGGGACTGAATGTAATAATCATACACTTCCACAGTAACTGCATTGTGAATTCTTGACATTCATGTCATAAACATTACTATATATTCATGTTGAGCTGAGCTTAAAGGCTCAGAGCACAAGACTGAAGGTTGAATATTGCGAGCAATTATAATTTTTATCCAATGTCCTAATGTGTCAGGGTAAATGGGTTGGATGTTCTGGGCCACTGACACGGACATGTGGTGGAGCAGGTGGCCCTGACAAGTGGATCTGCTCTCTTTGGAAATAAAAATGCGTATTATTGGTCCGAAAAATGGAAGAAAAAAAAACAAAACAATTTGATTTTCCTAACTTTGTGTAATTGCATAATGAAGAAATGTGATTTCTCTGTTTCATTTCATCCCTAGAAATTTTACAGTCTGACCCAAACCAAAGATGTGTCATAGCTCCCTTTAATTTCTCTTCTTCCTCGCTGTCTTACCTCGCAGGCCCTGTGAGCAACCGTTTAGAGCCTCCCAGCCTTTCAGACGCAGGCGATGTCTCCCCTATCATGCTTATGAGCGGGCTAACTGTGGGCGAGCCTCTCTCACCCAGTGACACGACATTTGAGGAGAGTCTGGAGAGAGACAGGTGAGGATGATGGCGATGAGCAAAAAGTGAAACACGGGCAGTGAGATATTTTTAACCTCTAGTGGCAAATACATTTAATTCAGGCTTAAGGTGTCGATTGAACAAACTTGAAAATGAGCGTATAGGGGCTGCTAGCGAAAGACATCTGACCTGCTGCGGCTGAGGGAGCATGGTAAAACTCCCCCGGCTGTTCGTCCGTCCATCCGTCTGTCCCCGCTTCATGCAAGCTTTTGTCATGCTGCCTGTTGCTCGCTAGCTAACAGAGCCCAGTGTTGTTCAAAAGGACCCTCCCCAGGTGAATTTGGACTCCGCCTTCCCTCTCCCTCATCCCTCCCTCCCTCCTGTCCTCTCTCCTCTTCTCTTCATACTAGCATTTTTGCTCTCCTCTTTTTTTAAACTACCATGTGTGTTATTGTTCTCCAAAGCTTTTGTGTTGCTATTAAAACCATGTCTTTGCATTCCTTTTTAGATTCCTACCACTCAAGCGTGATTATTTTTTTTCAGACAGTTCAGTTGCCTGGTCTGGGATTTTTATCAGAAAACTTTGTTGAGGCATATGACAGTTGGATGTGTGGTCTATCGCTTTTAAACTATGCCAGTTAGCGACTCATGGGGCTTTCACACGCCTTGGTCCAGTTAAGTCGCATTAAGGCCTCGTTTACACGAATATGGGTTTCTCTGAAAACGCACAAATATTTATGCGGTTCGGCTTTGCTTTTACACGTATCCGGCGTTTTCACTGAAACCGCACAGAGAGAAACCGCACTTTTTCGAAAACGCTTCTCGGAATGGAATATTGAGCCCGGAAACCTAAATGACAAAAATGTTAGCAAACTTTTGCTGGCACGACTCCTAGTCAACCTTAACATGGACCTTTAAGACTTTGTGTTCTAAAGTAACTCAAAGCAGAAGTTCAGCTCATTTATCCACACCGTCTTTTCACAAGCAATCTTTCTTTTTGTTCTCAGTGGTGCTAATGTTTTTTAGCAAACTCCTGCTTCTGCAAACACGGCGTGCTTCAGATGTTTTTCTTGTTCATTCGCATTCAGGGAGTAAACTTACAGCGCCACACCAGGCCTGGCTTAGGTACTACATCGTTTTCAGTCGTTTCTGCGTAAACAGGAATTCTTTTTTAATTCGTGCTAATGCGAGCGTTTTTGAAAACGTGCTGGGTTTTTTTGTTTTTGTTTTTTGTTTTTTTGTTTTTTTTAGTAAGAGGTCTAACTTTACACTGTGCTGCGCCTCATTCGGGCATGTGTGAATGCGGAACTCGTACTTGGCATTGCTGGACTAAACCAGCTGCTGTCATCAGCTGTGGAGCATTGGATTATGGAATTAGATTGTTTGCACGTTAGAGCCGTGGCAACCCATGATGGGAAGGATGAGCGAGCCGTGAAAAGATGCAGAACCAGTAGGAATTTTCTCTCCGATGACCATTCTAGCTCAAACGGTGTGAACGGTAAACCTGAACACCTTGAAAATTCTGCAGCGTATGTAATCTGCAAACTGTTGTGAATAAAAGGCCGCAGCTGTGGATGTGGAAGCAGCGTCAGTCTACGGCTGGTGACTCACTGAAGCCTTCATTCTGTGCTGTTGTGTACTTGGTTTGTTGTTGCTCGTCCCATGTGCTTCTCCAGGTGTCGTCTGCGTCCCCTGTTGCCAGGGCTCCTTCTCTGTCCTGTTTGTCTCAACAATGTGTGCGATTCATGTTTTTTGTTGTTGTTGTTGGTTTTTTGTTGTGCCGTGGGCTTTGGCATCACGTTCGGCATGCTTTTCACTGTAGCGGCGGTTCATACGTTGTTCAGTACGTAATGCGGGGCTCTGAATTTGTATTCTTTGGTTGTGAATTTGGGGGCTTGGCCTTAAAAAGGCGGACGTGTAACAATGTGATGTCCCGTATTTTTGCAGACGGAAGACAAGGTGGGTGTCTACGCCTTGACATGGAGATGGCTTCAGGCCTTATGTCGATGCATGCAATACACACACACACATACACACTAACACGTGCCCGCTCGTGGCCAGCAAGTTCAAGGTTAGTTGGTTTATTTCAAGGTAAAACTAAACATGTTTTGTGGATTGAGTGGAACATTACCTCTAGCATTCAGACAGGTCATATGAAGCAATGCATGGCCACTTTACATTTGTTGGTAAAGAAATAAAATATCAGAAATGCCTTCAGGTGCTACTTTATATGTTTTATTACTAACTACCATGTGCATGTCATAAGTAATCATGCATATACACATTGTCATTTTACTATTTGTTTTCCCTTTTTGTTGATTTTTGTTTCAGTCCTTTTTGAGAAATTCTCGTTCATGTGCTCATCCCCATGATTAACAGTAATGTCTGCGCCCTCTGGCGCCACACATTCTGATCTGTCTGATTTTCTTCTCCTTTCTTTCCTCCTCTTTTGGCTGTTTCCCCTCCCTCCGTACTACGTTGCACGTTTTCCTCCTCGTCCCGCCTCCTCCCTCCTCATCCCTCTCCAATCCCTCCCCCACAGTAGGAAAGTGGCACGTAGCGAGAGTGCCCGCGTGGACCGACACCCCTCTCGCCGCCGAGGCTCCTCCCGCTCCAAACAGTCTCGCTCTCGTAGCGACGTGGACCTCCAGCCGCCGTCTTCGACCACTCCGGCAACGTCACCCGTCCTGCTCACCCCCCAGCACTTCCATCCGTAAGATGGACAGACCCACTTTTAGTCTCGTCTCTTGTCGGACGGGAGCGCAAGCGGGGACAGGCCGCCTTGAAACAATCAGTAAATCCTGAAGCTTAGTAATGATTCAAGGAAGGTGAAACAAGTGAATTAATAAAAGAATGAAAATATGGGCAGGTTAAACCCACCGGGGTTTATTCAGAGCTCCAAAGTGAAAAGATTAAAAGGGTTAATGGAGAAATCTTCTTGTAAGTATGTTGTCGTCAAACAGGGAAATAATCTTACTTGACCGGTTTGTTTTTATTCATTAGTGTTTTGTATATCTTAATGATTTAATGATTCGTGTTTGGACGAACAAGAGCTGACTGAACATTTCTTAACCACCCTCAAATATATCGGAAGCACTGATGTAGTTCTTCAGGGGAAAAGATGCTGAGTAAGTGATGAGAACCAGGAAAGTGTTTGCTGTCAGCTGTTAATTAAAGCTTCCCTTACCCCTGCCAAAATACCCACCACTTGTTCATCTTTACTTTCTTATTAAATTCTTTTTGAAATTGAATTCTGGGCTTCAGCGGTCCCAATTGTGCCATGGCAGATGATTCATTTCCTTAATCTTGCGGATATCACGTCTATTTGGGAAGGAAAAGCTTCTGTCTCACAGATTCAAGTAGAGCCGTCAGATTTGTTGCTAGTACCCTCGTGGGAACTGCCTGGTAGCTATCAGTGGCTTCTTACTATTTTTTTTTTTTTTTTTATCTAAAACCACAGTTTTTATTCTAAAAGGCTCCTGGAGATAAAGAAAAAAATGCCTTCTGATTTCTTTTCGAACAAAACATTATTTGGTGGATCCTCACAATCTCCTCTGCATTACATTTGGATAAAGCATCGGCAGCTGCCCTTTTCATTAAATTCATTAATTTAGGGTTTCACTTTTGCTCCTCAGTTTTGAGGGAGCAGTTTCTGGCTCCGAAGGGCCGGGCCCCTCCCCGACTAGTCCCTCCCCTCAGCTGGAGGAGATGGATCCACGCCTGCTGGAGTTTGAGGCGGACCCACCTAACTGGAGGGAGATGGCACCCCCGGAAGCACTGGGCCGCCTCGGCAAGAAGGAGACCAAAAGGCAGGAGGTCATCAACGGTGAGGGCGGAGAGAAACAATGCTCCTCGTGACTGTCATTGAACAGCCGCTCTGAAAGTCTGCCAAAAGTGTCAACTCTGCATGTTCACTTCTGTATTTTTTCCGTGTCTGCACCTTCGCCCAGAGTTGTTTGCAACCGAACATGCCCACGTACGAATGCTCAGCGTCCTTCAGATGGTCTTCTCCAAGCCTCTGGAGAGGGAGGAGCTCCTGACCTCCACGGATGTGGCCACCATTTTCCCCAGCCTAGATGAGATCATTGAGGTGCACTGTGAGTGCAAAAGCATGAACTCCAGTACCACACTTTGTCCTTCCCCATGCAAAAAAAAAAACAGGAAGTGCTTACCAGAGTCCAAACGTCTCCGTCTTCAAACATGAACTTTTATAGTTTGTTTTTCTCGTGGCAGAGAAGAATTTTTCAGCAGGAAGAGTGGCAAGTCTTCTATTTGGAGTGATGTTTTTTATTGCTTGTTGTTCCAGATAACTTTTATATAAACCTGAAGAAACTGCGCGCGGATGACAACTTCATTGTCAAATCCATCCGCACCACAGTGCTCAGCATCGTGAGTTTGTTTCAGTCATTCTCTGTTCATAGTACTACATTTTGTTTCTCCATGTGACCGTTCAAAACAGTGTCAAAATATTTGCTCTCATAATTCGGTGTTGGGATGCTGCCAGTGCTTAAGAACAAAACAATTACAAATAATCGCAAAGGCTGTTTGGCCTGGTGTAACACAGTTGTACAGTCTAATGTGGGCCAGTGTGTCGCTGACTTGCGCGTACGTCTGTTTTCTTCAGTTTGAAGGTCCTGAGGGGGAGTGGTTCCAGAAACTGACCGCCAGGTTTTGCAGTCACCAGTCATGGGCTTTGGATCAAATCAAGAGCAGGCAGAAGAAAGAGCCGCGCTTCAATTCCTTCATTCTGGTATAGCTGGCACAGAGTGAAGCACGCACAATGCAATCTTATCATTATGCTTTGCAGATATTGATGCAAGTGTGTGTTCAAATTCCAGGAGGCAGAGAGCAAACCTCAGTGCCGCAGGCTACAGCTGAAGGACATCATTCCTATAGAGATGCAGAGGCTGACCAAATACCCACTGCTGCTGGAGAACATCGCCAAGAACACGGGTAGGTTTTTCGACCATGTAAAAGCCAATTGGGAATGTGTCAATGGTTATATGAATAAGAATAACAATATTTTTGCATTAAAGCAATGCCATCCTATGCAAGCGCATTGCTGCCACATGATAGTTTCACGTTATTTTGTGATACTGAGCCTTGTTTTGTTTTGTTTTTTCCCTAGGCTGGTAGCAGAAGCAATGCACTTCTGTACCATCCTAACACTGATGTGTAAATCAAAAGTCCCCAATCCACTTTGTTTAAAACAATATTTTCAAGCAGCTGCCTAAAAATACAACTCAGCGTGAGGCTGAATTAGTGGGAGTGTTTGCATCAATAATTTGGAACTTACTTGGGACAATGCAGAATATTAGAATGTCAATGTTTGGAACCATCAGCCTCTGATCAGAGCACATGATTAATGTGGAGTTGCGCAGATTACACGGGTGCACAAAGAGAAAACCCTTTCACTATCCATCTCTGTCCGTCCGAAAGTCTTTTTTTTTCTTTTTTCTTTTTTCTTTTTTCTTTTTTTAGTGAGCCCTTATGATTTATTGCTTTTGTTTAAACTCCTCTCTGAAAGCCGCCCCCCCCCACCCCCTTCATTTCTATGTTTATCTGACTGTCCGCAGAGGACCCAACAGAGAAGAAGGGGATCCAGCAGAGCGCAGAGTGCTGCAGGAAGATCCTCAACCATGTCAACGAGGAGGTCAAACTGATGGAGAACCTGCTGGTGAGAAACGCACGATCCATCACTCAGCACACCGTTACGTAGTGACTGCGTAGTGACTGAGCACCAATTGGCGGCTCGACTCGTTTGGAGACCTCCAGAGGTCTGCGCCTCTCTGACAACCTCTCTGTCTGCCTGCCCCCTCATCTCCTGTCCCAGACTCTGAAGGACTACCAGCGTCGGTTGGACACTTCAGGGCTCAAACCCAGTAATGAGCTTTACACAGAATATAAGGTAAGTCAGCAAACACCGTCGTTGGCACCTTCATTGTTGTGAATACACTTTGTTTTTTTTAATATTCGGAAATGAACCTTCCCGTGTTCTCTAGAACGTTGACCTGACACAGAAGAAGATGCTGTACGAGGGCCCACTGACCTGGAGAGTCACCAAGGAGAAGGCAATTGGTGTGTACATTCATTCTCTACATTTACCGCTGTCTGTTTTGTCTTTTGTCAGCTTTGCTAAACTCCCAGTGAACCTCAGAAAACATCTTGTACAGTATTGAGGATGCCCAGAAAAAGTCATTTATCCTTTTGCTGTTGTCATTCAGCAGTAACATTGCAGGTCCATGTCAATTCAAAGAATATGCTGGTACATTCAGCAAAGACATGCAGCACAGAGGAAGTAAAAGGATTTAAACCTCATCCGAGCAGTTAACCAAGTGTGATTCTACTTTTGATACTGATGCTAAATATTGTTTGATAGCATCAAATAGCTATGGTATTAATCTTATCTTTTTGTTTTCTTAATATACGTCAAAATAGTCTGCTATCTGCCTCCAGGTAGCAAGTTTATTTTGACTTGATGAAACTGAATTTCCCGTTCACAACTCTGCTGCTGCTTGATGTTTTATCAGCTCTTTTCTTCTTTTATTTTCCTGAAACCGTTCAACCCCTTCTCCCCCTGCTCTCTCTCTCTCTCTCTCTCAGAGGTGCAGTGCGTGCTGCTCGGGGACCTGCTGGTGCTCCTGCAGAAGCAGGACGACAAGATGGTCCTCAAATGCCAGAGCAAGAGTAACATCGCCGTGCAGGAGGGCAAGCAGATGCTGAGTCCCATTATCAAGCTGGACTCGGTCTTCCTGCGTGAGGTGGCCACAGGTCAGCGGGCACGCAGCGGGCCTGATGCGCCGTCACTGTGACTTCCATTGTCGGATCAATCTCGTCCAACCCAAAGATTGTTCTCTCTTTTTCTTTCTGCCAGATCCAAAAGCCTTCTACGTGATATTCACCTGGGAGAGTGGCGCTCAGATCTATGAACTGGTGGCTCAGTCCGCCGGCGAGAGAAGATTGTAGGTTCCCGGAGAGAAAATTACTGCCTGTTCACGCGCTAACCGGGTGTTGGAAGACACGGGAAGCATTGTGAAACCTGTTTGTGTTTACAGCTGGGCCAACATCATAAGGACTGCTGTGGAAGAGCTAAAGAAGAGCGGAGCGTCCAAGAATTTGCCTAGTCCACCGATTCCCGCCCCACCGGGACCCTTCACGTACGACCGATTCGAGTTTGTTTATCTATGTTTTCCGACACCCTAAGACTCATCTCCGTGCTGTTGTCCCTTTCAGGCATAATTCCCAGTTGAGCCCGGCGGAGAACGGCGGCTTGAAAGGTGACCGCGGTGAGACTGCGAGCGCCTAAATTAAACAGTTTCATCCGTTATTCTGGAGTGACTGTGAAAGCCGCAGTCTAAGTTGAGACCCTTGTCTGTGTCTGCAGAGCGCGATAAGGACATCTTAACGGATGACAAGTCAACAGAGTTTATGTCCAAGCTGATAGATTACCTGTCAGACAAAGGGATTGACTTGATCGGCCACTCCAGGAGTCAGGAGAAGGTGGCCGACAGCGCGATTGATGAAGGTGAACAAGTGCTCTTCCTCTCAGCGTGACGCTGCTGAGGCTTCTACCACAGTTCCTCTTGGCTTTTAGCTCTTTGCTTTTTGGGTTTTGTTTTTGACACCATTCAATCTCTCTTCCGCAATAGCCATGTTGCTGAAAAGACTGCTGGTTGGCAGCATCAGTTTGTCCGATGACGTGCAGCTGGACGAATTATTTGGGGAGAACCAAGCGGATGGGATCCAACAAAATGCAGACGGTTGTCAGTCGACGGGTCAGTTTTAATGTTTTATTTTGTTTTTTTGATGACTTTCTGAAGTGATGATGATCTTTATCACCTTAATACTCTCAGTTTGATGTACACGTTTATTGGAAAAGAGCATGAAATGATTGGTTTCAGTTCCTTCAAACGGATTCTCATCACACAAGCCATTTGATAGTTTCAGCAAATCTTATGGCCTAGTTTAAATGATTTTGTTTAGCTTCATATTTATCTGGCAACAATACCCACCTTCCGCCCGTGTTCAGGCTCTCAGAGCTGCCATTAAAACTTGAAAAACAAATTGCAGAACGAATTTGCTCCCTGACAGATCACATGCCTGACACGGGCCCTTTATGTATCCGCAGAAGAAAACCAGACGACGGACGGGGGAGAGGAGACGGAAAACAATAACTTGTGTGAGAAGGAAGCGGGGCCAGGCGACGAGGAGGAGAGGGACATCGGCGCGCCGCTGGTGCTGTCCCCACATAGGGTCGCGGAAGTTTGCAGGCTGCTCCACCGGCTGCAGGAACTACTGAAGAGGCTACAGGTGAGGGGCGAAATCAAGAGCGAGGGATAAGAGCGTGGAAAAGAAAAGCTATTAGTGGCGAGCGCGGAGCAAAGATGAGGGGGGCCCACACCCCCGACCAAAGATGAGGGCTGAATGGCAGAGACACGTGGGGGCGCCGAGGCTTTCGGCGAGGATAACTTAAGTAAGGAGCGGGCTGCGGTGTACTTTGGACAAATAGGGGCTAAAGTGGCACGCAGGAGAAACTAGAGAAAAGAAAAACCGTTTAACCACTGCCGTTATGGCCCGGCTGAAAATTGCCTGGTGAAATTGGACTGTTCTCAAAATGGCTATTATGTCCAGCGCTTTGCAATGGGATGTGTCACAAAAGAAGCAAGGGAGATGAAGATAAGACGTTGAGAGGAGGATGCAGTGTGTGAGTGCGCGTGCTTGCGTGTGTGTGTGTGCGTGTGCGTGCGTGTGGCTGATGGAGTGGCGGCGGGCTCTGCGGAGGCCTGGACTGGAGCGACTCTCCTCCATTACTGAGGTGATATTGATTTTGTGCGTGGCAGACTGTCGAGGAGGACCATCACAGGCTGCTGGAGGCGCTCGCCCACTGCTCTCTGCACGAGGCCAGGAACTTGCAGTAGCATGACGTCACGCCACCTGCTGGCCACGAGGTGAGCGACACTGACAAGTTTGTTTTGAATGAAAATGTGTTCACTGATTATTGAATATTTTCGTTTGCTTTAGAAAATGAAATGCGTACTACATTTTCCAAATATTTGCGTTTCTGACTTTGTTACTTGTGTCAGTGAGCCACTCACTGACAAAAAAAAATGTTCCTTTGAACATGTTTTGTATCTTTGAAAAAAAGGAAATGGGAAAATTGCACCAAAAAAAGTGTTTTGGCCAAAGCATATGTTTATTCTGTTGTATTTATTGATTTTTTTTTTATTTTCCACATATTTTATCGGTAGTTATCATAAGTGTCCACAAGGTGGAATTGTTTCCATCTGTAAAAGTTCTATTCACAATTTCAATTAGAGGATGAGTAACAATAAGATTAAGTTTCAATTTTCAGACGACCAACTATCCCTTTGTTTTATCAATGAAATTCAGATCAGGCAAATCATGTAGTGGCATGAAGTTTTTATTTGTTTTTTCCGTGTATCAACGCATGAGTGTAAATAGTGCAAAGAGGAAGGAAGTTACTTCCTATCACCAAAAACAGCATTTTTATCACATTTTTCTCAAAACGACACACTTCTCCTTTGTTAGTGCTGACACTGGTCTTCATTGTTTTCCTGTTCACACGTCTCTTTAGTCCTTTACAAAAGATAGTTGTTTTTTTTCGCAATTGGATGTCCGGTGTCCTATTGAGAATATAAAAAAAAAGCAAATATTTTTTAAAAATTGTTTCTTGCGCATGTGATTCAAGCATTTATCAACAGCTCTAGAGTTTTGAAGTTCCATTGGTTACATTTTTATACTCTTTGTAATCATTTTCCAAAATTTCAGTTTGCCATTTACAAACAAAGGCTGGCACATTTTTTTATTGTTGGATGTTTGCTTCCCTGCAGGCCTTAGTTAGACTTAAATTTGAGAAGCAGCAGGTTTTGTTTACCTCCAAAGTGTTGCCTCCGTTTTACATTAACTTGTGCTTATTCGCTCTGTTTGCTCATCCCATCAGCCATTTCCTCCCTGCATTAGAAAAAAAAACCCTGGACTTTCATCTCAAACTCTTGAATGTCCACAGTCACAGGCCGATTATACTTCGTCTGTACCACAAAACGCAGGCGGCCGACGGCTTCCGCCGTACGATGCCAAAGCACACAGGGCACATTATCTTCTCTTGAAGTCAGCTGCCTCCGATATAAACCATAACCAGACCGTAACCATATCATGGAAATTTGTTAAGGTCTTTATGTACTCTGCTGACACACTGCGTTCTGTTTAATCTGATGATTTCATTCAGTCTCATTTGGGTGCGTAAACATTGTTTGGGTAACAGAAAGGAAGCTTCACTTGAGATAAATTTGAAGTTAAAAAGCAATTCTAAAATTAATCGGGCTTTATTGCAGACTTCAAAAAGCAACCAAGACTTTGACCTTTGTCCCAGAAATCTATGTCCTCGTTTATTGTTGTTTATTTATGGATGTGCTTGTACCATATAAACATTCCCTTTCTTCTCCTTCTTTAGCTTTTTTTCTGGTGCTGGTTTGGAGTGCAAGACTTCCTTTCAGAGGCTCCCTGGAAATTCCTAAACCCTCGTGCAAGGACTGTGACTGCATTCGGGGGCTGCGTGTACAGTGCAGTGCTTCAGTGGTGGAACATGGGCGGGTGGGGTGGGGTGGGGGTGGGGGGAGCATGTGACTGTTTGGCGAGTGCGTGACGACGAGGTGTGCAAAGAGAAGAAAAAAAAATGGGACACCTTTTGGTGAGAGGTCGTCTGCGTCTTGTTTTTGTGTTTGTTTGTTTGTTTTGGGTTTTTTTTCTCAAAAGGAGGGTTGCCAAAATAACAGCGCAATATTTTGCAGTGCGAGAGATATTCCATAACTAATATTCTGATTGTGATCTGCTGTAACACACATACGCACACCGGACACGTGCACGCGAGAAAAAAGGATTTGTATCAATGCCAAAAGCTGATGTACAGCAAAGGATTCCTGTTCTCCTGCAAAGTTTAGTGTAACCAGGTGGAAGCCTTGATAGGACAGGATGTAGCATTTAAAGATGTATTAAATACTACTGCGTTTATAAGTATATATAAAGTGTTCCTTCTAATCTACGCCAAAGTACCACAGAGATGCACTTTTTCTGATCAGAACAAGCTGAACCGACGCTGTTTTTGCAAAATCTATTGTTTACTTTCCTCCATTTAGCATTTTAGTCCTTTAGGCAGCCATTTAAAAAATGCATGCCAGAAAGTGTGTGTATGTGTGTTACTAGGTCTTTGTTTTTTGTTGTTGTTGTTGTTGTTGTTTTTTGTTATTATTCCTTGGACGGTTCTTACCGTTACTAGACAACGTAGAATGAGTTAAACGTAGTGGCACTATAGGTAATCATGCTGTCAATAATTGAGACTTGTTTTGTATCTACTGCTTTTATTTATTCTCACAAGTTGTACTGGGGTCCATTAGTCGCATCACCTGCACCAAACGTGTTGCCGGCAAAGCAAAACAGGCACGTTGTCGAGAAAAAGAGACCAGAAGGCAAACTGAGAACGTGCGGCAGAGACGGAGGAGCGAGGACGAGACGTAGGGACGTGCAGGAAGTGTAGAAGAAGTCGTTGTTGTTATTGTTGGCTATTTTTAAGTCAGAAGATCAGAACTTTTCCCAAGAGTTTTGTAGAAGTATGCACATACACACAAACACACACACGGACACACACAAACGCTCATATGTATTTAGGGCTTAAAAAGGAACCCAGTGCGAAGTTCTCTGACGTCATCACAGCTTGTATTAAAAGGATGTCATTTGCACACGAGCAAGTTACAAAAAAAAAAAAATATGTATCTCATTTGTTTTTATCTTCTGAGTAGTGCTAAATCTGGAGTCTTTCAAACTGAACCAAAGATGTAAATGAACACCTCTAGATCCTCCTCACTCAATCTTGTCTTTTGTCTTGTCCTTTTAATCGAGAAACCTTTTTGTTAGTGTGTAGTTTCCAGTTTTCACGTAGCAGCGCTGCCTCGGTGGCGCCGCTCTGCGCGCTTTCCATATTTGTAACACGTGCCAACACAGTGTTTTTGGAATTGTCTTGTGAATCCAAAGGTGGAGGAAAGTTTGTTTTTGTTTTGTTTTTTTCCTTTTCTTTTCTTTCCTAGGCTTATAACAAAATGCGAGCAATGTGCATCAGGCCATGTTTGAATTTGGTGGGCGGTGCTCAAGAAAGCCACCATCCCAACCCAGGTTGGGATAGCACCGTTACCGCCAGGCCACGAAAATCTCTGGTGCTAAGCTAAGTAGGACAACTGAGAAACCTGTGAGGGGATACAAAGGAAACCTTGACCATCTGAAGGAAGGAAGGAAGGAAGAGCGACGATTGGTTCCAGCGGCTCTCGACGGTCCCTTCCTGACACGCGTTCACATTGTTGGTTGCCGCGAAAACCTTGGCTCAGCTCGCCACCAAAGCTCGGCCCTGAGAACGTGCACGTGATGCTTCCAGGATTTGCTGAAATTCGTCTGGTTTTAGGATTCTAACACGCGCTGCAAATCACTGTGCCCTCGTCTCCGTCATGGAAACTGTACCATGGTGTGAACTTGAAGAGGTACAGGGGGCAGTGAATGACCCTTCGCCTTAGACATACACACACAACCACGCCCCTTGACGGCGCCGCCGCTCAATTTTTGAAAGCATGTTCTCTTTTCCCTTTGTCACATCTGTATCATGTCTTTTTGTCTGTTTCTATTTTTAATCCGACTGGATAGGTTATTTTTTTTGTTTGTCTCCACGTTTTCATACAAGCGTTTGTAACTTCCTACCACGGCCGACCGAGACAGGACATGTCTGCAACTTGTCTATGCATGATTTGACTAATGCAAATATTGTAAAACAGATTTAGATCATCGTGGGGGTGTTGTCGAGGGCTTGGGGGAGGTTAAACTTTGAAACTGCAGCGGTCAGCAGGTGGATGCCCGTCGCCGCCGGCTTACAGTGCTGCCCTGCTCATCGGCTCAAGAAGTAGTATGCACACCTCTTGGTTTTTTGTCTTTGTCTACCCACTCAGATGATTTCCCTTAAGGCATTCTTTACGCAAATATGTATAGACCTTGTATTTATAGAGTGGTGCCTTGTCCTGGCGATCAAGTTGTCTTGGTTTTCTTTGTTTAAAAAAAAAAATAAAAAAAAAAAGGTGCTCTTAGGCCAGCAAACGCAATCATTGTTGCTTTGTTTTTTTTATTACACTCTGTTTTTTGTTTTTTCCTGATGCTGTTTAATGGTGGAGGATGAATTTGTGACCTCCATCACAGCAACAGGATTGAGATCGTCACCCACGCAGCCAACTAGTGCCGTGTGTAAAATCAAAACGAGAAGAAGAAAACCGGTAATTGTTTTTAGAGGCATCTGTCAGCTGGTCATTCTATAAACAACAAATATACAAGAACTATACTGTGTATTTGGCTTTGATTTTTATTGTTTAAGACGCTCTTGAGGGATGTATACTTCAAATTGATTGTGGTACGTTCTGTTTTTTAATTCTTCTTCTCTTTTTTTTAAATAAACTGGGGAAATAAAGTGTTGTGTTGTTATTATTTAATGGGACCTTGGAGGAAAAAACTATTTATTTTAATTTATTTAGGATAGCCCCTTGAGATGCATCTCGGTTTCAAGGACGTCACACAGACAAATAACACAAAGACATATAATACAATGATACACAAAACACACTGCTCTCCAACTTCAACAGCCCGCACACTTTATTCTCAGCTGGTGCTTATCTAATATTGACAGCTGCCATAAATATAGAGAACTGTTTCCCACTGCGGTGCACTGCGCTTGTCCTCAAAGTTCAAGGTCAACTTTATTGTCAAATATGCAATATGTACTTGACATACAGCATAGATGAAATTTCTGTCCTCTCGGGCCCCCGGTGCAGCAAGTAATGAATAATAAATAACTAATAACATAAAAACTACTCAAGAACTGCAATCATGATATTGACAATGTAACTACAATCATAGTAGTTGGTAGAAGGCTTTTTTCAATAGGATTCAACTTCATTTAATAATAAGCATGCACGAAAGCACTACAGCGCCAAGATTATTGCTCTGCTGTTGTTTTTTTACTCCCTTTGTAATAGCAAAGAGATAATATGTGGACTCAAGACCTGCAGATGTGACTTTAATGCAAATGCGAGACCCTCAGGGTTCACTGAAGCGTGAATCCTGACGGATAAACAAGACAGCGGACCAGCCTCTTAACAGTGCAGCAACAACATCCTCAAGTCAGGCATAAAAAAATAACTTGGATCTTCTCATCTTATCTCAGTATTGAGCAAAATGTGGAATATTTCATACATTTTTCTATGCAGTTTTGTTGGTGAGTTGACACATTCGTATATGTAATTATCTTTATAATAATTAGCATATATTTGTAAATGTGCACTGTATCAATTCTATTTTCAGATATGCTCCAGCTTTTGTGGAATGTAGGGATGAAAACGAACATAATTGGTACATTTTGTAAAGAGTTCTATTGATGTTGTGTGCACTTCATATAAATGTGTTTAGGTTAGTTCCGCTTCAGTGAGCTGGACTTCCTCTCAAGGCACATGGCAATAATATGCTTCTCGAATAGATTTTTGCAGGTACTTTACGCTGTGGTAAATCCGTACTTTGCTAACATCTGCTTTATTGTACAATCTCACAAGGGCTTTGGAATTAAATGAAACAACAACAAAAAAGTGTGAATTAATGTGATATAATTATCACTTCTTTCGCAGTGGCTGTAGCTGAAAATGAGGTGTACTTTGAGAGAGACAGGCCCTATTTGAAAGTAAAACTCCACGGGCGAGCTCAGTTGGAATGCTGTCATGCCGCCACCAGCGGGCAGCGGGAGTCATATTGGCTCAAGCAAACGAGGCCGTTGAAGAATCTAACAGAGGTGCAACCCTCAGAACGCATCTCTATTGGAAGCAAAATCATATCCGGCAAATTCTGTGGCACGGTGTTGTTCGAGTACGTCCACCTGAATGACACCGCGATGTACCACTGTTACGTGACCAAAAACAGCACCCACAGGTCGTACGGCACCTACATGCAAGTCTACAGTAAGTGTTGTTGCGTTTGGGCCGTGGGAGGGAGGGAAGTGATGGGGCATCTGATAGCAATGCAAATCAGTCTGATATACAAGCAAGGAGTGTTTGTCTAACACGGAGAGATAGCGTCACTTGCGCCCTAAGCGCCACTAACACCTCATTAGCCACAAATCCTGTTAACCTCACTCCACCCAGAGAGCCATGTGTCAGTGGCACCGTTCTCACATGTTGCAGCATAGTTAATCTTTGCATCATCATCATCAGGCTGGACTCAGTGCTGCCAGTCATTTACCATAAATAGCTCTGAGATTAAATAGAGTTCTAATCAAACTAATGTGCACAGGTATTGGACGAGAAGGAAATGCCTCCTCGCGTCATAATCCCATTAGCTGCACATGAAAGATGTAGAAATGTATAACAAGCTATAAACTCTCTGTGGGGATTATGTGTGCAATAACCTGCATTAGTTTGCGTGAAGCTTTGCAACAATACCATCAATTGTTTATTTAGGACTTCCTTACGTTCTACTGGGCTAATGCTAAATGGAGTTATATAACAAAGCATTATTTTTTTCTCAAATCGCCAAGACCCTTGGTTTCTTAAGTCGGCTAATTATATTACATTTTCTTTTCTTTCTTTCTTTTTTTTGTTTGGCACTGCACTCAAGCAAGCATGCTTACACTACAAATGTCTCTCCTCTGACTGTGCCCAGGAACAATCGACAAGACACTAAACCTCTCGGAAAAGACCAAAAACCGGATCCTGATTGTTGAGGGATCGTTACTGTTGCTGTGTGTGCTTGTACCATCGTTCACCCTGCTCTTCCAGGTTAGATAGTTGCCTCACTAGGTCTGCCTGTATGTCACCACACCCAATTACACATTAATCTCTCTTTTCAAAGTTAGGTAAGGGCTGTTGATGCAGTAGATAATATTCAAATTTTGTCAAGCATACAAGGCCTAGTATTGCTTCCTCAAAGTCGGGTCCTTCAGTTCTTTTCCAACCATTAACAGCTATCACTCTCTGAAATGTTTTGTTTACATTATGCCTTTCCATTTCAATGAGCAACATCTCTCACCTTTTCTTCCCTGTTTACAGTCAAAGAGGCTTCAAGAACTGGAGAAAAAGAAAGCATTGAAAGAGGAGGAAAACATTTATCAGGTTACCTTTAAATCTTGTTGTCTGAGCCAAACTTGTCAACCCCGAACAATGATCTGTTGTTGTCAGTAAATGACTCTTTCATTGTGTTTCCTTGTCGCTATTGTCGCTAACTATAAACCAGGGTCTGACTCTGGATGATTGCAGCAGCACATACGACCAGATTGAACGCTCCCAGAACCACGGCCCGTACCAGGATGTGTGCAATACTCTGCATGATGACATCCAGTTGGAGAAGCCTTGAACGGCGAGTCCTCAGTCCACTATAGCGGATTTGTTTGTTTGTGTGATATTCACTTTTAATCAAATATTACACTTTTATTTACACATACTTTTTATGCTTCAGTTTAAAATGTGCATTTTATAATCTTTTGTTTAATCAGTTTTCAGAGCAAATTTAAAAATACATATTTCGGTTTTGTTTGATAATGGATGATAGAGGGACTCATTTAGTGTAATTATTTTTGCATAATGTGTGTAATTTCTGCCATTTCTGCTCAGAGAAACAATAAAGTCCTTCTTAAGAATCCCACAAATTTCTCTGTACATTGTCTGACCCCTCCTTTCCCCCCCTTTGACCTTTCCTGTGCTCGCTGGACGGGAGCACGTTACATTACAAGCCAAAGTTGTACAACCGTATTGGGCGGAATTTCGAGTGTCGCGATTGGCTTGCGGGGACACAAAGGCGGCGTTCATTGGCTTTGAGTTTCGGCCATAGGCGGGGCTTACGCACCCCCAGGCAGGTATGAAGGGGAGACGTGAGGGCTGGATCGTAAACAAGAGAGTGGGCGAAGATGGCGTCGAACAAGAAAGGCGGAGGAGGTAGCAGGTTCGAGAAAGGCGTGAATGGGAGACGCTCCTCGAAACACAAAGAGTGTCCCGTGGGTGAGTCGGCGGTCTTCCGTCCCGAGCCCTTTCCCACCCTCTTGCGCTCTTCCCTTTCATGTTGGTCCCTCGCGTCACCTCTCGCTAGCGGGCATTAGCATCTAGGTTAGCTTCTCCGCGGTGTAGCCGCACAATCCACCGGCGGTGACCCGGTTACGTCGGTCCCGTGACAGGCGGCTTGAGCGAGGTGTCCCCCTGTTAGACTCCGTTCTCTAGAGCACAAACACCACACTAGCCCCTGCTCGAATCTTCTTCTTCTTCTTCTTCTTTTTTTTTTTTTTGGTGACAGAGTCGTGTGTACCGTTGGCTGTAGTAACAGTAGTGATCTTCATCCGCCACGCATTGATGATCTTTGTTTATATTCACGGTTTCACATCTTCTCTCAGCTGCTGCTGACACTGGCAGGACGCACCCGAACAGGTAACGGTGCTCCTCACACTCACACCAGGGCATGTGAAGGGGAGGAATGAGAGAGGATAAACGTCACCAAGTACAAATAAACCGATTACATGAAGCGATGGGGTCCCGGGATGACTTGTAAACGGGGTTGACGTTTATGAGCAGCATTTGAATCAGGACCCCATTACCTGCTGTGATCCGCTGTCGGACATAAACGAAAGTTCCTCCTCTGCCCTGTTATACCATTTCTTTCCTATTGCGACTTCTAGATTTGTCCAGTCAGGCCCAAGCCACAGCTTCAAATGCGTCCTTGATCTTTGACAGGACCCCATCATGATGTAACTCTTTAAATGCATCCAACAATTGAGCTTTTCCTGAGGTTGGATTTGTACTGTATTTGTTTTTTTTTTTGTTTTTTTCCTATAGTGTGTGTTGTGTGTGTGTGTGTGTGTGTGTGTGTGTGAAGTTTCTTTATTAGGGTTTCTACAGAATAACGTGTGTGTAGCCTGTGAATAAGTGTTCAAGAGAGAGAGGAAAAGTCCACCTTTCACTTGACACACTTTCAAAGTATCTGTGCTACTTGAAGATTAAGTTGAGGCAAATGATGAAGTTATAGAGCCCCTTTAGGACCAGATCCAAGTTTTTTTTTGCCCCACCTTGCTGGTTAAATAAGTTGGAATCTCCAGCCAATATATTTATATTTTTAGAGCTGTATAAGCCTCCTTGGATGAGAGGTGAAACACGTCTAAATAAAAAAAAAAACAGTTGACTCAACTTAATCTTCTCAGTATTACAATTACTTGGATGTCAGAATCTTCAGACAATCTGTGGCATCTGTGCTAAAACCTTTTCTTCTCTTTGTGATGTCACAAAGTGCCCCGCTACCTCTTGCAATTCAGTGACAACGCCTTCTGCCAGATGTTTTTTCACCCTCTGACCCGGTGTCTGTTACTGCTTTGTTTTGTCTCCTTGCGATCACGTGGAAGATAAACCTAAAGCATCAGTTTTTATTTGAGACAATAAATAAAGACAATTATTAAAACAAGTACATTGTATTCATCTAATATAGAGACTTTCTTTATTTAATATATGAAATGTGCAGTCTTGAAGTGAGCTTTGCGTTTTCTCCTTCAGCTGGGTGAGGAAACTCATTGTTGCTCGTTTCCTGTCGAACCTGATCTGTATCTGCGGAGGGTGGTCAGAGACTTCTTAGAACAACGCCACTATTCTTTTGACGACGGTGCTTCCCTTTTCTGTATAAGCTGTCTATTTTCAAATTCTGCTCTACTCCCGAGAAAAGTCTCTTTGTAACTTGACAAAGTAAAAAAAGAAAATCTAATTGCGTCTATTCTTTAACAAGCAGTATACAGACAGTTGCAAACAGACACCAGTCCACGCGAACAATGCTGTAGCCTGCACATTGATAGCCTAAAGTGTAACTTTCAGGAAACCAAAACAATACGGTGGAAATCCTGAGGGTCATTTTATTGACCGGTTACATACCTTGTCACGTGGCATTGTTCACAAAAAGTGAATGATCCTGTTTTATCCTTCATATCCTTATTGGCTCAGTGGAGGTTCACTGCAGTGTACAACTACGACCTTTAGCAGTGGAATAATAATGCATGTAGCCAATTCACCTCTCTCTGAATGTCTTTTCCCACTTTATATGCTTATAAGTGCAAAAAAAAGAACTGCGGCGTCACAAAGAGAAACTGTGTTCACTGCTGCCCTGTCTAGTTGGGTGCATGCACAGAGAATTGTCTGCTTGTAAAACATGTTCTTGTAAGTGTTGTAAATGATCCTCCACACTTTCAGCCTGCTTTTTTTAATTTACGAAACACAGTTTGAAAACCGAGTGTCACTAAAGTGCACAACAAACAAACATGGACAAGAAATGAGAAAGACCCCAAAATAGACCAAATTATTATTCTTTTCACAACAGAGCCCTAATATGCACAAAGTGCTTTAAAAAATGTTGAAGGTAAAACAAATATGATGTAAGCAGCTCCATTAACCGGCAAGTCATGTCAGTGACGTCAGGACTGATCTGATATTTTAGTTTTTGGTCTCATCAAACTGAATTTCGAGCTCTGTGTTGGGAAGTGAAACAAATCAAAGATCTTAGATGAAGGGAGTGTTGTCTGTACAAGTCACTGTGGCGTCACTGGTAGTATCTGCCTTTACCGGCTCTGCCAATAATGTTAAAGGTTGCGGGGAGTTGCACACTCAACTACCAATAGCAAAGGAGTCCCAATGTCAGAGGGATCCTCTTCACTGGGACGGGCTTGTCTGAAGCCGTGGCTCAAAAAGAGGCTGCATGGGAGAGACCATCGGATCGGAGAGAGCACTCCCTGCTGTCAAGCGCCGCTGCCGGGTCGGTGCAACCAGGCCGATTCATTGGACGAGCAAGTGACAGACGGGAGAGAAACAAAAACCAAATTGGAAAACCTTATCTCATTCCTCTCCGATTCCTCTCTTTGCCACGCCTCCTCCCCTCCCTCGTCCTGCTTCTCATTCCCTCTTTCTTTACTCTTGAACTGCTTTCATGGAAGAGAGGAGACAGACATGGACACAGCCTTGATCTCAGACACTGGTAAACACTTTTACTTATTTCTCCCCCTCCCTCCTCTTGTCTTTCAGTCGTCATGTCCTTACACTTGGTTCCTGGATGCACCCTGTTGGTATTTTTGAATTATTGAATAAACTGCTCCTCTTGCAATGTGAGGGCTTGGGGTGAAGTGCTAAAAGTTTTTTATTGTCCACTGGCGCCCTTTGGATGTTTCAGGATAGTGTGATGTAAATGACAGAGGGCTTTTTGCATGAGTAGAGGGCTTATTGTTTGAACAACAAATGTCCTGCTGAATAATAAGAAGCATTGCAACAGCCTTTAAAAAAAAAAAAAAAAAAGATATTACCATGTGGAAATAAAGGCATAGTGCCTTGCATTATAAGGACAATTGCATTTAAAATAACATTCTGCTCCACCAGTGCAAATCGCCCTTCATCATATACAATGAAAACACTTATACAAAAGTCACGTGGGCTCAGCAAGAGTCATAATAATGTTCCTTTGGTTGTATTTTGCCGTGGTTGTTGCACCTGACTTTTTAAAACCACCGCCCATCTCTGTCTAATGTGGAGGAACCGGCTGAAGTGCTCTGACCTTGGGGCCACAGTGACCACACGGCTCCACTCTCACGTGGGTGGATGACGGTGAAATATGATGCTTATTATCAACACGTTTGGCCTTTCACTTTTCTTTCTAGGTTTTAATTCAAGCATCAAACACAGTAAAGCACTCTGTGGCCGCAGAGGTTATAGAGTTTAAAGAGAAGTGCTGAGTGCCGTTGTAATTGCAAAAGTTAATTTGCATCATGTTTACGCATGTTCCACTCCCTGCGGTCGGCAGGGCTGTAATATGCACAAACTTCATTATAATTAGGTGAGTTTTAGAGCAGCTTATGCTGATCCAGTGGTTCCTAATGTCCACGCCTACATTATTGTGTCAACACGAGGCCCGTCGGCTCCCAGTGCCGAGAGTTTTACCTGCAGCTCTAATTATTAGAAATGCAATTTGAATTTTGTCTCTCTGTGATGACAGTAGCCGCTTCTCTGGTATGCTGTTTGTGTGCACCCCGCCCCACCCCCGCAGTTGTTGCTCCCCCCCAAGAGCAAATGAATGTGTTTGCACACTGCTGCCAAGGCTGGCGCCTGCAACATCCAGTCAGTGCAGCACAAACAGAATCGATTTATTTGTCCTGCCTAGTCGGTGATGACGAGCACAAGTTCAATGGCAGACCGTTATTGAAACAATAACAATTGAACAGTTGAAACAACAAAACAAGGCGACACAATGAAATGTCACTGGAAAACTACCCAACACCACTTGACACATGAACAAGAAAAAAAAAATATTGAATTCAAACAAAAACCTGTCACCATCTATGAGGGGATAACAGGGCATGTTTTCTGTATCCATAATCGACCTTGTCAGATAAGCCTCAGGGAAGCTGAGCAGTGTTCAAAATTCACATGGAAGTTTTACAAATACACAGTCTGGGCAAGTATTTTTTTAAACATCCATTTTTTTTGCCAGCCAGGAGCTCATATAGTGCAAGTAGAATAAAATGATCTGACTGCCTCAGAAAACAACGATAAATTGCTGAAAAAGTTTCAGCAATCCATATTTCGTGTCTGCACAAATTGCACCCCCCCCCCCAAAAAAAACCTGTCTTCCTCGAGAAATAAAAAGGAGTATTTCTGATTGCTGCCACATTTAAAATTCGCCCAGAGACCCTTGATTAGATGGAATACCTAATAATACGGATAGTTGCATTGCCCCTATTAGCTTTAAGAATCTCCAGGCTGCCCAGTGAGAGGAACATACCAGTCAAAAACACTCAAATTTAATGCGTCAAGCCAGTGCAGTAATCACAATTTTTCTGTATTTTTATATTCATTTTGTTTTTTAAAAATACCAACTGGAATTGCACTTTCTGTGTTCTGTTTCCATGGTGGTTTAGTCATGAGACATAATTATATTTGATGGGGTTGCAGTCATTTGCCCTGAATGGGCGTGCAGTCAAGGCCCACAGCAGATATGTTAGCCTTTGTAAGTATTTATGAGAGGATTGTGAAAAAAACATGAGTGCAGTGCAGCTCTGTTTTGTCTGGCCTTCCAAATATTTTATCGGGCTGTCTTTGGCCTGGAGGACCATGAAATGTCTCTTGAACTAAAAAGGAACATTAGCTCAGAGGGACGGTGGTAACATGGATGTGTAGCGCACGTGGGCTCGGTTCATCCGAGTGAGACAAGGCTAGGAATTGTTTTTTTCCCCGTTTCTTTTTTGAATGGCCGTTGATTTTGGTTGGGCCACAAATCCTTGCTCTGTAAGGTTTGGGTTGTTAGAGATGACGCATGTTTTCCCCTGCCAAGTGAAGAGAACAAGTCAAATGTCCCTGTTCTTCACATTGAATCCAGTTTGCTGGTTTGCTAACAGCTGAAATAGGGCAGTTTTGCACCGCAGCATTAGGTCATTTTTCTTCTAGCCTTCCTTATCTGTTTGGAATCTGCACCCATAATCGCAATTAGTCACAGACTCTCTGAATGATCTTGTTGTAAGCAAAATGTCAAGACAAAGAAATATCTCTGTACAGGTCTCTTTGGTTCCCCCCTGGTAACCTGACACAGCAATGTTTTTGTTGTTGCAAAATTCTAAATAGGATGGGATGGCTTTATTTTTTCTTTTCTTTTTTTTTTTTTAAGTGTTAAGGTCCTTACACACCGGGCAATAGGCGAAGCGACGCAAATAAGCGATGCAAAAATGCGAACTTTTCGCCATTTTTTTCTGAACACCAAGCGCGACACAAATATGCATATAAAATTCACTAAGCGAATAAAGTTTGGGGCTCAAGGAGAAACGATGGAGTCGACTACATCCTCAAGTGATGATGTCCTGGTGATGGTTGAATGAAAAAGGAAAAAGAATAGAAGTCATTGGCTACACCCAATATTGTTCTTGAGAAGTGTTGCGGCCGTTAAATGAAAGCGATGACTTTCGAATGCTTAGTTCCTCAGTTTATAGTGTGGACGTGTGTATTCTTGTTGTATTGTTAAAGATCTTTATCATTTGTTTTTCCTGTCTTGAGAGGGTGTGTTGTGGGCATCAGGTGGATTTACAGGTCCATGTTTGCAAAGGGAGAGAACAAATTACCAAAGTTTTGATGTGATGTCATCGACATGCCAACATCATTTTGATTGGTAAGAAGTCCAGCCGTCCGCCTTTTCGCCTCTGCAAAATTTGACACGAGCCAAAAAAAAAAAAAAACGGCTGCTTTTTCGCTCCGTGCAAATTCGCTGCCGGTGTGCAAGGACCTTAAGAATCAATTAATCAACTTTGATTTGTAAAATGCTGTATCGCAACCAAAGGTGTCTCTGAGCAATGATGCACAAACCGACACAACAACAACAACCAACAACAACCAACAACAAACAAACAAACAAACAAACAAACAAAACTAACTGAAACCAAGACCAACAAGGTGTGATGGCAGCCAGGAAATACTCCCCTGTAGGAAGAAACCTAGAGCAGCTCCGGACTCCAGAGGGGTGGAGATGGTTGGAGTAAAGAAAATTACAAAAATGAAGAGAGAGATTTGCATCGTCAGAATTGAATGATATAATTGGCGTTTGTTAAACACAAGGAACGGAAGAAGTTTATTTTATCGTACTGTTCCAGTAGATTGATGGCCAGAATTGTCTCAAGTGACCTGAGACTGGGACATCCCAGGCTCGATCCCCTAGCCTTGGTGCGCTGTTTACGTTCAGTGTGGTTCGGTTCGGTTCAGTTTATTTCATGTCCCAAAGGGCAAATTGGGTTGCAGCTCATAGGACCCCACAAAGTAAAACATAAAAAACATACACTGACACAATCACACGTCATACATACAGTACATATAATATAGATAGTGATATAAATATGAATAGCATGATCTATATAAAAAGAATACAATAAATATAAATAGCACTCTACACCAAAATACTAAAACTCCTAATTAAAACTGTTAATAGTATAGTGCTCCATCAAGTGCATTAGGTCAAATAGAGTGCAGTCTCACACAGTGCATTGGCCAATACAGACAGCGACAGAGTTGACATTGCGCATCCCGCAGCTACTTTGAGGCATTCAGTGCTCAAATGAAAGTAGGCACAAAAGAGAATTTATATCTCTGTTTTTTCAAGCTTTTAAGGTCCTTAAACAGCCCACTCCCCCCTCCCCCCAGTGTCAAAGGAGGACCTGCCCCCCCTTCCCATCCCAGTCTCCTCTGATCTGATTGCCACTTGCCTACTGTCAAAGTCAGGCTGCTCGCAGACAGCCGCATTGTGGAATGAGAGCTCCCATGTGACGACGGGCTCAGTCCACAACAGTCGGGATCCAGCGGGACGGGCTGTCAGGTCTTTGTTCTGCTGCATTAGGGCCAGTCTGTCCTTCCGCACACCTAATAAAACTCACACTGCGCTGTGTGTTATCGGCGACGCGCCTCCCTCTGGGCGGCCCAAACCCGAGTCGCTCTTTGTCGGCGTGCGACTAATCTCGTGTTTGTTCCTGCTTGCGTGAGGTTTGCAAAGGGCGTCTGCGGTTCCACTCGTGCCCGCCCAGATCTCAGCGGAGTTCGGCTGCTTAGTCGGATTTACGTCATTTAATTTCAAGCCTTGTTTAACATATCTCAATCAATGCACTTTTTTTTTCTTCTTTTTAATTCCAGGCTATAGGGGATTAGTTAATGAGGGCGAGAATATTGTGTAGGATATGCCCAATGATATCCCACCTGGCACAGTGTCTACATACTGATAACACCTCCGTGTGTGTGTGTGTGTGTGTGTGTGTGTGTGTGTGTGTGTGTGTGTGTGTGTGTGTGTGTGTGTGTGTGTGTGTGTGTGTGTGTGTGTGTGTGTGTGTGCAAACGTGATTCATTATCTTTTACCCCCCTTGTTTCAACTCCTGGCAGTGATGGACACCAAGGCAGTGTTTGCGGCCCTCTACAGCGTGTGCGAGGAGAACGCCGCCTTCTTCTCGGGGGGAGACAAGGGCCCGCAGGGAGACGCGGCGCGGCGGCTGGTGGCCGTCATGAGGCTGATCCAGGAGCACGCTCGCAGCCTGGAGCCCGTCGTCTCGGGCTTCGCTTCCGTCTACCACCACTTCGACTTCGACCCGCACATACCCGCCAATGGCTACCGCTCGCTGGTCAAGGTAGGCTGTGCAATGCGACGGTTATGGATGTGCTCTCTCGCCCGCTGAGCTTTGGGATTTGCAAAACCCTGTGCTTCGGCACTTCCTTGTCGATATCCCTCTACCGCCCTGTGATTTTTCTTTATTTTATGGTCATTTATTATGATTATTATTATTTATTTTTTTAGATATTGATTTAATGTTAGGAACCAAGTGAATTAATTCCTTCTTGCTACAGATGATCTGCCCCGGGCTACAGCCACTGTACTTTATCTTCTGTACTCATCGATAAAATTTCATGACCTTTAGTGACTGCGGGCCTGAATGGATGCAGTGAAACAAACAAGTCTTCTCTCTCCAGATTGCCTCCTATAGATGTGTATATGTAATCCTCAGAGTAGACAAAGAACTTTTTACTCCAACCGCAAAGTTTCCAGGCCTCTGAGGAATGTTTTGCTTCTTTATGCATTCAGGGCAGACCTACATATTCTTTCAAAAACAGAACTGTTACAAAAATGTGTTGAACTCTCTTGTTCTGCAAAAACAATTGTTAATTTGCAGAAAAGTTTGACAGTCTGAAGTCTAATTATTGTTTTCAATCAAGATGAATGGGTCTAACTACGGCTATAAATGAATCTTTGTTTTGTTTTTTTCAATGAGCTCCTGATATTGTGCTGAATTCTGAAATGCGTTGCAGGTGGTGCGATGCTGCCTCCTCCACATCATCCAGAAGGGCCGCTACATTGCCGCCAACCGCCGCAGCATCTTCTTCCGGCTGGCGCACAACGCCAGCGAGATGGAGGCCTACTGCAACGCCCTGTGCCAGCTGCGCGCCCTCATGTACCTGGCGCGGCGCATGCTGCACGACAACCACCACGGTGACCTTTTCTTCCACGACGAGAGCGGCCTGAGCGAGAGCTTCGTCCGCGAGTACTCGTCCATGCACAAGGGCTGCTTCTACGGCCGCTGCCTCGGCTTTCAGGTGAGGACGGCCACGCGTGGAACAGCGGAGATAAGAAAAGGGGGTGATGAACAGGGGGACGGCTGTGACCCCAATTCTAGATAAAGATAAAGGCAGAGGAGTTCAGGGTGTAATTGTTTTTCTACGTTCAAACATTCATGCAAATTCTGCATCACCTTTGCCTGCAAAGCAAGATATGCAACATTCTCATATTTACAACCCTGGCAAAGGTTCACGTGCATGTTGCTGCACATCATGAGATGGGACATCTCCCCAGTTGCAAATATTTGGATAGCAATTTCATGTCCAGGCTCGTGCAAAGAGACCTTCCGCACTGAAATCAGTATGGGGTTGGGGGGGAGGGGAGTGCGATGTTGATTTGTATTTGTTTTGCATGTGTAATGTCTGTGCCAAGGGAAGAAAGTGTTGCATCGTCAAAGTTTTTCTTTTGAATGAATAGTTCACTCAAAATGGATCCTCGCACAGTTACTGCCTGAATTGGTTTGCACTTAAATGTAATGTTTGCGTGAACTGTCTTATGCAAGTGTACAACGCACACCAGTGTCATTATGTGCAGTGGCACTGCGCAGCTGTTGAGGAGTCACATTGGTTCAAAATGGCAAAACACATTCAATTATAGATTTGTTTCTATTTTATTTATATTTATATGGCCTCCCAGTTCACAGAGGGGGAGACTTGGAGCTCTTTTTCTGGCTGTACCTGCGAGCTGCTTCACCACTGCCTGGAGCCAATCTCCCACCAGTCGGCCGATTTATGCAGGCATTTTAAAGTAGAGGAAATGAAAGAATTTGCAATTTGAGGAAGCCAGGAAAGGTGCACGGCGCTAAAACCTGCAGTAAAATGAAGCGGGTGACAAAAGCTGCAGTGCACGGAGGAAAGTACTTTTTTTTTATGGGGGCGGTCCGACTAGAAAGGCTGAAGTCCCAGCGGGCAAGTTGTCAAAGTTATCTGAAGTGAAGAAAATGATGAAAGCCTTTTCGTATTATTTACATCAATTAATTATGTACAAGGCTGCTGCCCGTCTCAGGGAATGGAGCCTTTTTTTTTTCTAACTCTTTATCAAAGCCCCTCACATCTGATAAAGAAATCTACCTCTGGAATTTTGTTAGGACTGATGCCTTTTGCTCAGGTTTTGTCATATTAAAGGATGTGACAGCCTGTGGGCAGGGTAGTCTGGAACCATGTGATGTTGTTGCGTATTGCAAGTGACAGGTGAAATCATGCCCTCAGGTCGAGGTGAGTAAAGTAGACAAGTCGTGTTTGACTTTGCTTGTTTGGTTGTATTTGTTTCTCATTTGAAAGCACCCCAGCAGCAAGTCGCAGGGATTGCTCTCCTGGATTTGTGTGCAGACACTTTGCCACAAAATGACCTACATTTTTTTTCTTTTCTTTTTATGGAATGATGCATTGCTCTCTTGGCAAGCTACACACAATACTGCTTTTGACTGTGGAATGTCTGTGGCCTTTTAGCAAGAGAAAGCTATGAAAGAGAACATAATTTAAGCCAGGTTTAAGACGCGTCTAATTTTCTCAATATACGACACTATTTTTTTTTTTTTCTTTTCATTTTGCTTTCTCCGCCCCCCCCCAACCCCCACCACCACCAGTTCACTCCGGCCATCCGGCCCTGTCTCCAGACCCTCGCCATCGGACTGGTGGCCTTTGGAGAAAACTACAGGCGCCATCAATCAGGAATAGGTCAGTCTCATCTCGCCTGCCGTTAAACGGCCTCCCCATCCAACCACTTGTTCATTCTGAGCTCGTACTCATCCCGATGTTTACACCGCTCCACAACCCTGGACTCTGCACCTTTTGATGTAATGTGGGTTTGGGGTGTAGTTGCTCTTTCATCCCTCAGAGTCTTGTGTGGGGGAGGGGGTGGGAGCTGGTGCGCTGGCCTTCGGTCTGTATTTTTCAGTATTTATTTTTTTAATTTTTTTTTCGAAACATGCCCAGTTGCACCCTAAGCTAGAGCTGGAAACGCATGTTTAAGGCTCAAAAGGAATCCTAAAGTTGTCATGATTTCTCTGTGCTCTGTGCTGCACCACAGTGGAGGCAGGCGGCATTGCACCATACGGTGAGTGTCCTGGTGTTGTGCTGGGTCCTATGTAGTGTAGCATTAGGACTATGTTGATGGATAATGTCTCTGTTCTAAATGCTAACTGGTTTAGCGGTTAGCCTCATTAGTCACCCACGTTAGTTGTGCTGGGATTGTGTCGCTGCTTGTGTTTCTTTGTGCTACGCCTCCCACCACTGACTCCTTGTGCAGTGGGGAGGATGACACCTCGCTGAAAACGTTTCTTTCTCAGCGACTCAGCTGGAACGGCATGTGGCAGCAGGCACAGTTCATTGCTGCAAGGAAGTAATTAACTGTTGTCAGCCGCCACTCCTCTGAGGTTTGCTGTGTTTTTAATGCTGTGTTTTCTTCCCGGCCATTCTTCTTCCCTTTTATTATTTCTCGTTTTGGATTCTCATTAAGATGTTCCAATGATGCTGTTTACGTGCCCCCGTCGCTTCTGTTGAATTGTTTCTTCCTTCTGCAATTCCAATTATTTATTTTTTTTTCCCCCTTATCTTCATTTTTTCTGTGAATATTTTGAGCAAATACTAAACTCTTATTTTTGCGGTGTAATGCCTCCTCCCCTTCTGCAGGTGTAGCGGCCAGCTCCTTCTTTACCTCAGGCAAATATGCCATCGACCCAGAACTGAGAGGGGCCGAGTTTGAACGAATCACCCAGAACTTGGACGTCCACTTCTGGAAGACGTTTTGGAACATCACAGAGACGGAAGTCCTATCAGTAAGTTGACTGTTAATGCTTCACTTTCTCTCTCTCTCTCTCTCTCTGTCCCTCTCTGTCTCTCTCTCTCTCTCGCACATGCACATGCACACACACAGTCAGTCAGTAACCGACCCGTGTCGTCACACGTGTAGGTGCTGCCCTTTCTTTGACTTTAAAACCACATCAGGAACATTTTTTTTCATTAGGTTCTATCATTATGCATTTTTGGCTTACAGGCCGCCGTCTGTAATAATAGAGTGGAATTCAATTTCTCCTGCCTCATGATTTATTCATCCGGTCCCGTCTTCTCTCCGGTGACCCGACTCGCTCCATAACTCGCTCTCCTCTTTCTCCCCCTCCCCCCCCCCCCCCCCGACTCCCGCAACTTCCTCCGCACCTCAGAGCCTTGCCAGTATGACTTCCACTCCGGTAAAGGTGAACCGGGCGCTCTCCGTTCCGCCCGTGCCCTTTGACCTCCCGCTGGCAGCCAACCACAGAGCCTCTGTGACCATAGCCCCGCCCTCGGCGCACATCGGCTCCGCTCCGGTGCAGATGAGGCTCATCTCCTATGACCTGAGGGAAGGACAGGTAACAAATCACCCGTCTGTGTGCCGCTTTATAATGTCGGTCGCTGTGCGACTGTCTTCTCACGCTGCTTCCCTGTAACCATCTGAAGAACTGAGTCGTTCTTCTCTGTCGGTTTGTACCAGGCTGCAAAAGAACAGTGTTTTAGTGTATTTTTCTGAAGCATTCTCTTCAGTCTATTTAATGCAGCCATATTGATTTGACACTTATCAATTGAGAATGACTTGCTGCCAGCATGCTTCAACACCGACAGTGAGGTCCCTTTTTTTGATTGTGCAAGGTTCGAGTTTGCATCATCGCTCTGCAGCAGCTACTCTCAGCTCCTCACCCTCCTCTCCCTCCCACCCTGTCTGCTGCTAATGAATAGAAGTGATTGTGTGTGGTCATGCAAGGACTGGGGTGGGGGTGCAACTTAGCTAATCCTTCCACTAAAAAAAAAAAAAAAGTTGCAGTGACGCACATTAAGAGGGTGTTTAATGAAGCAATTTGACTGAACGTGTTCTCACCTTGGTCGTCGTAACCCACTTTTATCCTGTGTGTCGCTCCCTCCACTCCAGGACAGCGAGACGCTGCTATCTCTGTGCCGCTCTGAGGGGGGAGCCATCTCGCTGTCGCTGGGGAAGAAGGCCAAGAGTCTCCCCTCCTCGCCCTTCCTGCTCATCCACTTCCACGGGGGAGGCTTCGTGGCGCAGACCTCCAAGTCGCACGAGGTAAGCGGGCTGCCGACAAAACGCACTTGTCGTGCTTAACGTGCTTGCAAAGCAAAGTGATTAGTGTTGAGAAATAAGCCTAAGCCTTACAGCCAATGAAGTTGCTTCATCTCTGCGTCTTTTCATTCTGGCAGCATGAGATTTAGATTTGTCAAATAATTTTTGATGAAATACACATTTCTGTTTCTTCAATTAGCTTCAGCTGGATTTGAGCTAGCGAGACGTCACTTCACCTTCTCTTCAGATCCTCAGCCTGAAATGATGTGTTGATTGGTGGCTGGCAGTGAAGAGTTTGGTGCGGGGGTGGGCGTGGTGGTCCAGTCCGGATGTCGGTGTCGCTGCTTATGTCGGGTGTTCGAGCTAATCAGATTATTTTTGCTTCGTTTGTTCCTGAAAGAGAGGACTGTTTTGCACCCTGTTACTGAGGCACTGATGCTGAACAGTAGTTGTGCCCAAAATGACTCATGTTCTAAATGAACACTTTCTTCCCATTTCGTTCGTCCCCAAATGTATTTCAATCCCTCTGCACTTTAAAAGACTGTAGCTGGAGGCAGTGGGTTTTTTTGGGGATTTGTCATGGGTCGATCCAACTCTGTAACCGAATTCTGAAGAGTTTATTGTGACCCTGAAATTAATTTTTGTTAATGTGAAGAGTTATGGTCAAAGGTCAAGTCTGCAGGGCCATCAGATAATCCCATTATAAGCACCTTAATTCAGAATGGCAACTTTTTTGTTGCTGTTGCTGCATCATCCATTCATCCTAGTAGTGTTGTAGGACCACTTTTTAAGGGTCTTGCTGTGGTCTCGGACTGGGCGGACTTTTTTGATCAAGACCAGTCAAGATTTAGCCAGCACTACAATGACAGATAATAATAATCCACCTGCTGTGGTTTTACACTCTGTTTGTGACTCCCAGAGTGACACGGCCCCTTTATTCTTAGTTAATTAAGTTTTTAATTTTATTAAGCAAAGTTGTGTTTTTGGAAATGATTCAAAATAATTGGCAAAGCAGCAAAATGTTAAAGAATATTATTAAAAGATACTTTGCTGAAAAGAGATGTTACTGTTCGATTTAGAAGCAAACTTGAATTTAAAAAATATACTGGTCATTTTTTCTGTTTTGTTGTTATTTTTCTTTGATATATAAAGTCTTGTCTTGTCTTGTCTCAATCTCGATACTCTCTTGTCTTGATGATGTCTTGGTCTCGGTTGGTGCGGTCTTGACTATAACACATCCACCAATACATCCTGGTTTTGCCTCCCACTTGCACGTGAAGGCAATTCTTAAGGCTCGTTGTGTGCGTGATCTATTGGGCAGCTCGAGTCAGGTGTGCAGGGGATTTATGTTCCTCCACGGTGCCACGACTTCCCAAAGTCCCCCCTGCTTGGCTCAGACATCCTCATCCACAAAACTTTTTGGGGTTTAGGCTTCAGTCTTTCCGCCGGTTTGCACGGTCGGCGGGACGCAGCTCCATGGAATCACAAGGACACGACCATCCTTGATCCGCTGCTGCGTAGCAGCCAGACGACGGGAAGCTGCAATCAGAGAAGGGCGTGAACGGGGGCCTGTCATTTCGAATTAAAGACAAACTCTGCAACCCCACCAAGAAGGATTACCGGGGGCGCTAATGGAAAGCCTGTCTGTGTGTGTGTGTGTGCGCGCCCCGCTCCTCCTCTTCTTCTTCTTATTGGGACTTATTTGGGCAGTACACACTCTGCCGCTCTCCATCATTTTAATATCACAGTCCTGTTTGTTCTCTTGATGTTAGTGAGTTCCAGCAGACGTTGCACCCCAGCCGTTCGGACTTCGCTGGGATGGATGTGCTGGCTGCTCATTTAGCAATTTGGCACACCCGCCCTCACCCCAAACATGAATAGAATGTTTGTGTACAAGACGAGCTGCCTGAGTCATGTCAAATTAACCCGATTAGTTCTAGCTTAATAAGTCTGTGTGTGCGCACGCGCTTGCAGAAAAGCGCGTCTGCCTGCTGGGCCTGTTGAGTCATTTGCTCATTTTGTGCAGGGAGGTGATGAACTATGACTGGCAGACCTATCGGTGGTCTCTGAAGTACATTGAGACTCTTTACCGCCCGGCAACTTGCAGCTGTCACTCGTACATGGCAGCAGCACCTCCGCACACCTTTGGGAACAGCAGATAACTACAGATGCACACTTGCAGCACTTTCACCCACTAATCTGCAGACACTTAAGATTTAGTGGGAACACTGCAGAATGGGTGTTAGATTTTAGGCTGCGTTCAGACTGCAGACGGATCTGATTCCAATCAGATTCCTTCTCAAATCCCATCTGGACGCATCTGTCCAGTTGGGATTTGAAACTACCTCCCGAAGGTGGTTTCAATCCTTTTTGCAAAAATCGGATTTGATGTTATTTGTGACTGTTCAGACTACAAACGAGCCATTCTGCTTCAATCTGGATGGGCTAAAAATGGGATTTTGACTGGCAGTCTGAACAAGGCCTTTATAGTTCAATCCAATACAACAGGTTGCCGCTTTGTAATCTATCCATTCCTTTTTCCTCAAAATGTTCAGTGTATAGAATAGTGCAGGTATGTTAGTTGTTATACACTTGGTAGAGTAGTATGAAAGCCTGCCAAACAGTTCTTCCTCTTTTGTTGAGGAAAATATAAATTTAGCCAGTGAAATAATTTCCCCTCTATAACTGACGGTAAAAACAGGAATTGAAATTTACATGCAAGCAAACGTTATGCGCATTCGCGGTTTTCACGTCTGATGCTGCAAAAACCAGTGTGGCCTCCATGCAAAAATACAACATGGGCTCTCTTGGTCTGTAGCTATGCAAATAATTTAGTCAAAGAAAAGGGCAATGCGCTGTATTTTAATTGTAGTTCATTGTCGACTACTGAACTAGTAGATTGTACTCGTGTCACAATGGCTCGAAAATAATTATACGCACTCAAACCTTTTTTTCGTTAATATTCTGTTTTTTTAATAGTATTTGTGTGTATTTCTCGCACTTTTCAAAAACTTTCTGCCATAACACACAGTTCAGGAATTTGGCTCCTTATGATGTCAGAAAGGGCACCAACGCTCCACTCCACACAACCACCTGGCTTTAGCAGTTTTTGTTGGTCTGTCATTTTTTTTTTTTTTTTTAATATTTATGTAATAATTAATCAAGCGAGGCTTCTGATAGCAGGTATTATACAGGACCTTTAATGCTCAATTAATTGCTTGTCACTGTAAAGTTATACAAACACCGACAGTGTTTGTGTTTTGTTTTACTCTGTGTCTGTGTGTGTGTGTGTGTGTGTGTGTGTGTGTGTGTGTGTGTGTGTGTGTGTGTGTGTGTGTGTGTGTGTGTGTGTGTGTGTGTGTGTGTGTGTGTGTGTGTGTGTGTGTGTGTGGTGGATCCAAAGCTGTCACTTGTGAGCCGAGCCCTGTCATGGTTATTCAACAAGGTGTTTGTGAGGCGATAAAGACGGAGAAGGGAAGAATGGATGCACCGCCGAGGGAATATTTTGTCAAGATAGGTTCTGACATATCTGTCCCTCTCTGAGGTCACAGCGTTTGCAGGTTTGTCGACGCGCCTCGTTTCCGTCGTTGCTAGGAACAGGAAAAACATATTCAGACGGAAGCGGTGCAATGAGGACGGCCTACAGTCTGCTGCCTCGGTGTCACGGCCCTGTAAATCCACACTGTTCCGCTGCCGTGAAAAATAACGAATAAAACAACGCCAAAAGTAGGACATGTGGGAATGTTATTTGTTTCTACTGTATGAGAAGAAAGGAAATGGAGGTGACTGCGAGGGCAACGCTCATTCTGCTTTAGTCTAGACAGTAAGCCCGAAACCAGACAGATGACATCAGAGCGACGCATCATTTTCATAACTTTGCCTCCTCTCCTTTTAAAGTTCACTCTCGCATCTCTTCCTGAGCGCTGGCATTTATTTATTCATTCATCTTTTTCCCTCCTCTCCGCCTCCTCACTTTGTTGTTTTACTGCGGCTGCTATTATTTCTCATACAATAATGGAGCGATTGTCAAAGGGAGCGTTTGTCTGCTGATGACTTTAGCCCTCAGAATGCATGTTGTTCTTTGTTTGTTTTCTTGCAGCCGTATCTGAAGAGCTGGTCTCAAGACTTGGGCGTCCCCATCCTGTCTGTGGACTACTCTCTGGCCCCTGAGGCTCCCTTCCCTCGGGCCCTGGAGGAGTGTTTCTACGCCTACTGCTGGGCTCTGAGGAACCATCACCTGCTAGGTAGGTACCTCACGTCGCTAACAAAGCAGAGCTGAACTGAGGCCTTTTCCGCGTGTATGTGGGTGGTGTTTTTTTTTTTTTTTTTTTTTTAATAACAGCTTCTCCTATGCCAGTTTGCTTATTGCCTTTTTTAAAGCCAATAAAGAAGAATGGGGCTTTTGTAAAGCTAAAGCTCAACCTCTTTGTCTCTTAGACATCATCTTTGAAATAGAACGGGAGAAAATTGTCCTTTTATTATCATTGCAAAATATATTGTAGAGTGCTGCAATTTATTTTTTTTTCTCAACGATGTGCAAAAAAAAGCAGTTGCAAAAAGTATGTTAAAGTAAGATAGATAAAAAGCAAAGATGCACTCCATGTCTTATGTGCAGAATTTGTTTACATGATCTTATCCCCTCTGCAGCCGTCCGCCAGAATCACAAGTGAAGCTAGTTTTCTAGCAGCACTTTGTATTTTTTTTTCACAAACCTTCATCTATTCTCCCACTCATGAGTCTTTACATCCAGTTTCTCAGCCGTCACTGTCACTCCAAACTGGTGACTCGCTCGTACACTGTGCCGCTGCCATTGCTGTTGTTGTTGTTTGATCTATTTCTGGTATTGTGTTTCATTTCTGCTTACAGGACCGGTCACTACAGTGTTTATGTCAATTTTGGTGTGTCTCTGCCATCACACAAGAGTTTTTTGAGCAAAGATTGTTTAGTTTATAACCCTTTCTGCGTGTATGTGGACACTGTCTTGGCCTCCACTGTCCAGTTTCTGTTTGCGGTTTAACCTCAAGTCAGTCAGTCACGCTAAAAAAGGCTAGAATTTTTTTTATTTATTTATATATATATTTATATATATATAGAGCCAGGATGCTCCATCAAAGTGAAATAGCCCTCACGCCTTTCAAGAGTGGACTCATTCATCACTGTGAACGTAGCGGCACTTGACTTTTCCTCTGCTTTAGTGCCACTATTGTGACACTCAGAAGGCAGAAACAAGGATGATTAAAAACCCATCAATAGGTCTCCAAACCAAAATCTGCCTGCTCCACTCTAAATCTGATCTCCAATCACCAACCCGTCAAATGAACCGGTGGAGCGGCGTTGGAGAGGGTGAAATCCAGCGCTGCAGCCCCTCGACAGCCACACATCCAGCTGTGATCCTGCGAAGGAAAACAAAGCAACAAAAAACCCAAAACATTCTTGTGACACGATGTGCATCACATTCCTCTGTGTATTTCAACGTGACGTTCTATTTCCGTCCATCTGTCCCCGCCTCCCCCGCAGGTTGGACGGGGGAAAAAGTGTGCCTGGCTGGTGACAGCGCTGGAGGCAACTTGTGCGTGACGGCGTCGATGCGCGCCGCTGCTTTCGGTGTGAGGATGCCAGATGGTATCGTGGCGGCCTACCCGGCCACCCTGCTGACTGCCTACGCGTCACCGTCCCGTCTGCTAACACTTATGGATCCCCTGCTGCCGCTCAGTGTGCTCTCCAGGTGTCTCAGCGCCTACGCAGGTCCGTGTCTCTCTGTGTGTGACTATATGTGTGCATGCATACAAACAAGTGGCTTGCAGAAGTATTTTTATACTCTTTGCACTTTTCCACATTTAAATGTTTGATTGGATTTATGTGTGAAATGAGCAACAAAAAGTGATTCTTAATTGTGAATTGTCAGGTGAGTGCATGGTTTTCCATTTTTTTTTTTTTTTTTGTTGGCCACAATTAATGTCGCAGTAGTATTCAGCACCCATCAATACTTTGTAAAGCCACTTTTAACTGCTGTTTCAGCTGCACCTCGTTTGGAATTTCAATCAATCAATCAATCAAATTTTATTTATATAGCACCTTACAACAGCCAAACGGTGCACAAGGTGCTTTCCAGAGTAAAACATAATAAAAGCAGTACTAATAAAACATAGTTGAAACACAAAATTGCCATGAATGCGCAATTCTAAAACAAGAATAAAATGCAAAAAGTGGAAGATATAATGAAAACAACAGTCCAGTCAGTGGCAATGCATAAAGTGCCAGCCTGAATAAATGACTTTTTAAAAACTGTGAGTTCAGTGACAGCTTGTAACTGAGCTGCGAGAGAGTTCCACAGCTTAGGGCCCAGAACGGCAAACGTCCAGTCTCCAAACGTTTTGTACTTGGACCCGGGGATGGAATTTGTGTCTACCAGCTGCTCACGTCTAGACACTGAACTTTTCTTTTGGGCCATTCTTCTTTGAAAAATGGCAGATCAGATTGGATGGAGAGCGTCTGTGAATTGCAAATGTCTTGTCTGAGATTTCTAGTTGGATGAAGGTCTGTCTGGCCTTTGACCGGGCCATTCCAACACACGAGTTTGCTTTCACCGGAACCGTTCTGTTGTATCGCCGGCTGTGTGTTTAGGGTCGTCGTCCTGCTGCAGGGCATAAAATCTCAGTCACACACGTATATTTGTGGTTGTAATGTGGAAAAGTTCAAGGGGTATGAATATTTTGGGAGCCACTGTGTGTGTATATATATGTACTTGTGTATGTGTGCCATTCCTTAGAAATCAAACCATAACACTTTCGATTTAAATTCTCTTTGCGGATCTTGGATGTGAGGAAAAGTACATTTCACTTAAAGGTTCAATGTTATTGACCTTTTTTAGATCTTTAGCTTCCATCTCAGGCTCCAGAGCAGCAGACTTGCCTGATAAATTATACCAAACATGCTCCACAGTTTTCCAGAAAACGTCTTATTTCATTTAGCCCTGTGTTTCCAGCTTCCTGCAAAAAATATTCTTTAGCTTCTGGCTGAAACTGATTTTTTTCAGGTGAGCTTTCAACGCGTTTGTGTTCCTCTCATTTCTGGGAAGTTCACAGGCGGGCCACGTAACAAATTGTGGTTTGAAAATTAAATTGAAATTGAATTGTTTGAAGATTGGCAGCGTGAGTTTAGCATAATCTAGGAACTGTTAATATTTAATGCGTTTCTGGTATCTGGCAGCGGCTGAAGTAGCTGCACTGCTGCTGCTATGAGCCCCATCAGTCTCGGCCACTTCACTCTTGACGCGCTCTGATCTGATCCATCCACGGAGCCGCAGTGCAGCAGTGATGAGGATATTAGGGGTTTGATCACTAATTGGTTAACATCATTAAAATTCTTGTCACAGGAGCCCTGAAGAATGGCACTTGGTGTTACGTTGCTGTGCCGAGTTACAGCAGCATAACAGAAATTTTTACGTGTGTGTGTGTGTGTGTGTGTGTGTGTGTGTGTGTGTGTGTGTGTGTGTGTGTGTGTGTGTGTGTGTGTGTGTGTGTGTGTGTGTGTGTGTGTGTGTGTGTGTGCGCGCATTTTTTCCATCTGACTTGGCTAAAATTAGTTTATTTTTTGCCATCCTATCTGAAGCAGGAGGTCTCCTGGGCTAACTGGAGATTTGCTGACTGCGTTGCACTGTGAGATTTTTACTTACGGCTCTCAATGTTTGTTATTATTGCCGTTATTGAGCCGTCCGCTCGCCACGCGTCAAGTAGGGGGGAAAAAAACGCTGCATGCAGCGTGTTCGGTGACAGCGGCGCACGCTGCAAGCTCTTTAGCTGCCTCGTAAGACAAGCGGAAACGGTTGTTGGCAGCGATGATGACGGTCATGATGGAAGGTAAAAAAAAAACGAACGTGGAGGTGAAGAACCTCCCACGCGCTGTTTTGTCGATGTGAACAGATTTGCAGTTATTGGCCAAATTTGCAAAAAAGAGTTGTGGTTTCTGCTGCGTAGGTTTTTTTTTTTTTTCTTCCTGCTGCACCACTTTGCATTGCTGCTTATCGAACCTTCTCCCCACGCTGCCATTAACCATCCAGCCCTTATTGCTCTCCAAATGACAAAAACCACACGTGGCGCCTAATGCTTTCTGACTGTGCCTCCACCTCCCCAACACCTTCTCCTCCTCCTCTTCATCCCTCCTCCTCCGCCATCCCTGCCCCCTCCAGGCACTGAGCCGCAGGGGACGGAGGCGCAGATCGAGAGGGTGAGCACGCTGAGCATGGTGAGGAGAGACACGGCGCTGCTGCTGAGGGACTTCAGACAGGGGGCCTCCAACTGGATCCACTCCCTGCTGGATTCCAACAGAGCGCCGCCGTTGGCTGGCGCCGCTGCGGAGGCGCCTCCCGGAGCCACCGGTACACAAACACACACACACACACACACACACACACACACACACACACACACACAAACCCCCTGCTGCGGCCGAGAGCTTGGGTGTGCGTGTGTTTTGTCTTTTGACGGCTCCCGGCGGTCCGGCTTTTCTCGACGGCACCCGGCCGCCTCGCCGCGCAGGTCCGCCGCCCACGTTTGCGCCGCACTTTTCATCAGACAGATTCAGTTTTTTCCCAGCCCGATTTTGATCGGCGCCAAGGCCTCGTGCCACAGGTCCCCTTTGTTCGACGCTTGTGTGCCCAATTATCGCCGCGTCGCGCTGCGTCGCTCCATTCATAGCGGCTCACCTCTCCGGCGCCGCGGGCCCGCCGACAGTAATTTTTAATTGTAGCCGCCGTAAATCCGCTCGTGAATAGCAATTTCCCCGCCATCCCTTTAGCAAGGTAACACCCCTGCAGCTGCGAGCGCAAACTAATGAGAATGTCATCGGCGTGTGTACATTATTAAAAGGCCGCGGCGGTTCATTATTAGAGGGCTGGGAGACGGGCCGCAGTGTTTCGCAGGAAACCGCCGTGACGGCGACTCGCTCCTCCGTTTTGACGGCGAGCGTCGGGCACACGCCATCGCCATGGCATGACGCAATTTTTTTCCCCCTCCTCCTGCCCTCGGCCACCTCGGCCCACCTCTGCCGTCGCCCCCTCTGATACATCCCAATTTGCATTTCGGGCTTTTAACTATTGGCTGTCAACCAGAGGACGTATTAAAAGTGGAAACGGTAGGATAAGCAAAAGTGCCTGCGCGCTTCTTTCTGTGTCCTTCCGCAGCTGCCGACCCCAATTAATTCTGAGTGGTGTCCTCATCATAGGCACAACACTATGTACTCTGTGTGTGACTGTGTGTGTGTGTTTGTTTATGTAATTACGATTGTTTTCCAGGGCATTTACTCTGCACTTAGATTTTTGTTTGGCCAAATATCTAATTTACTGCCACCGCTCCACCTCCACCTCCCCTCCCCCACCCATCCATCCACCCACCACCACCATCTCGTCCCTCAGGAACGGTGAGGAAGAGCATCTCGGAGGCGTCCATTTCCTCCCCCCACGCTGACCCCCCGGTGCCCTCAGACTTCCCCAGCAGGCAGCTATCTGCCAAGAGCCAGACCTGCCAGGATTTGGGATCCCACAGCAGCTGCACCTCTCGCAGTGCTCCGCTGCTCTCCGAGTGCACGGTACGCCGCGCTTCACTGGCTTTACATTAAGATTAGGGAAAGCTGTCCGTTCGGACGATCCCAATTCAGAGAGTGTTGACGGTATTAAACAGCTGAAGAGGGCCGGCGTGGCTTTTTAGCGGCCCCCGCGTAGTCCAAATGTCACATATGCCGCGTTCAGACTGCCAGACAAAATCTAGATTTTTAGCCCATACAGACTGAAACCGGATGGCTCTTTTGTAGTCTGAACAGTCACAAATCACATGAAATACATATCTGTATCGGTAAAGTTTTGCAAAACGGATTGAAACCACCTTCGGGAGGTAGTTTCAAATCACATCTGGACAGATGCGTATCAGTGTGAACGGCTCCAAACACACCGATGGGTTTTGACTGTCCGTGACGTCGCTCTACGCGACGCAAGACACAATGCGCCACCAGAGGGCGCCATTCCAGGTGCGGAGCTGTAACGTCATGAAACAGACAGGAGTAGAAAACAGCAGCAGTCCCTGAACAGAGGAGGAAAGTCATTGGCTCATCAGTGTGTGGGGAGATACTGTAGCTCCATTCAAGGCCATGAATCACAACAAGTGCTGCTGTCGCAATTATATGAGGTCACGCACTACACGCTACGCTGGACGACGCCTCCGCTCCGACGTCGTTGCTACATCAACCTGTCAGATGGGTCAATAATGTGGCCCAGTCTGAACAGATCCACATCCCATTTGGACACTTGCTAAAACCAGTGTGGACAGTCAGCCCCTAAAATGGGAGTTGAGAAGGAATCTGATTGGAATCCGATTCGCCTGCAGTCTGAACGCAGCCTTTGGCAGTGTGTTGTCACACCAAGCCGTGTCTCTGCGCCGTCACTCGGCTCCATAGAAATGAGAAAACTCCATCTTTTCGTCCCTCTTTTGCCCAGCGATGCTTGGTTAAGTTGCAGGCTGAGTGCCTCTCAATGTGCTGAATTTGTGAAATCGGCATGTTTTTTTTTTTTTTTTTTTTTGGGGGGGGGGAGATGATAAATCTTTGCGAGGCTGCTCTGCCGGAGTCCAGTGTGGAAAATGGGAGATCTATCTACTAAATGGGACCTTCAAAACATAACGGGACCGGCCAGTTGGGAGGATGTAGTGGGAGATGAGAGCCACTTTGCGGCAGTTGCTTTTTTTTTTTTCTTTTTTTTTTTTACAAAGCCCGCGTGAGCAAGGCTCAGATTTAAAAAGGTATCAAACTCTTCTGGCCCTGCCTCCCACAATGCGGCGTGCCCTGCAGCAGTGTGCGCGCCTTTCCTTTCATAAATCTCGGCTCAGATTATGTCACCCGTGCCTCCAAGACAGTTTTTTTCTCCCTCGTTTAAAAAAAAATGCTGACTGAATATCAAAGTTTCTGTTGCGTGGGCGCCGGCAAGGTGTTGCAGATTATCCTCAGATGTATTTTCTCACCGAGCAGACGGGATTAGCGGCGGGCTCTGGGAAAACTAGCAAGCAGAGGTGATTTTCTGACTCAGACGGTTTTTTTTTCCGTCTGAGTAGAGATCATTTTGCCGAGGCCATAAGGCTGTTTGGATGATTTTTCAGATGAGGGACTTTTTTATGCTTTACAAAAAAAAAAAAAAAAAAAAGTTTTAAGTTTTCTTCTACAACAACGTGTAGACTTCATTCCTTTTTTATTGTTTCTTTTGTCATCCAGCCTGAGGACATGAATATCTTCCTCACCAAGAACGCAGATCCTGCCGTGTCCAGCGACCTGTACTCAGTGGCCATACCGCCCCCTTCAGGAGAGGAGACGTCGGGGCTGGAGTTCCCTCGAGAGTTCCCCCAGGGGTTCGAGCCCCTGCGCACGGAGCAGCTGACTGAAATGAGAGTGCAGAGTTCCCCGGTGGTCAAGGACCCTTTCTGCTCTCCGCTGCTGGCGCCTGACAACATGCTGAAAGGACTGCCGCCCATTCACATCGTGGTAAGACACAGCTGCAAGATGAATCGGTCCACATAGAGAGCAGGTAGCAAGCCGTGACTACAGCCCATTATATCACAGACGTTTTACTTTTTTATTTTATGTCTTGGTTTGAGATTCTGACTAGTTCAACTAATTTGACAGCCAAAGTGTGTAGCTTTTTATTTGAGGAGAGAAAAAATATTCAAAGTAATAATCCAAGACTCAAGCAAGGAGGATAAAAAAAAAAAGAAATATATATATATATATATATATATATATATATATATATATATATATATATATATATATATATATATATATATATATATATATATATACATATATATATATATATATATATATTTATATATATATATATTGACCTCCGTCTGGTTCCTCGCTTGGGAAATTTTCCAGCAGCTCGGAGCTACCCTGTTCATCTGTACAAATAGGGGCTTGAGTATAAACAGCGGGGAATATTCAGCCTGTCAAGCGGCCGAGCTAATGAGACGGGTTATTTCTTTTATCCCGACGCTCCTTCTTCTTGGAGGAGACCTGTTGGAAGGAGGCCTGCACACCTGGTGGACCAATTTCACACTGTTGGAGGAAAGAGTTGCTCTGTTCCTAGAATAACAGGAGAGGGATGGAAAAAAAAAAAAGCCAGCGTGGGCTCTCGGAAAGCCTCTACAGACGACCCCGGTGCTAAGCTCGCATTTCCTTTCACGCCACAAGTGTCAAACTCTGGCCCGTGGGCCAAATTTGGCCCGCAGCGTAATTATATTTGGCCTGCGTGGCAATACAAAAATCACCACTACAGCTGGCCCACCGGTATTGTACAGCACATGTACTGCTAATGCTACACATCCCAGAGTGCTCTGCTGGTATTTTTGCTTACTATTTACTTTAACACACGACCATCATTATCATCAACTTTATTTATATAGCACATTTTAAAAAACACAGGGGTTGCTAAAGTGCTGCACATTGGGACATACAAATAATAACTTGAACAGTTGATTTAGAAAGATAACACAAGCATAAGGACAAAACAAACAGGCTCACGGCAAGTGCTTTCCTAGAGGAAGCCAAACAAAGTGGAAATAAGTGTATTTAAATGTATTGAAAGCCAAGGAATTAAAGTGTGTTTTTAAAAGAGATTTAAAAACAGGAAGCGACGCTCCTGTTTCTGTCTAATGTAAAAAGGCAAATCCTTCCAGAGCTTGGGAGCAACTATAAGTAACATTTTCTTTATGCACCTTTTCTTGCCCCTCCAAGGCATGGACTTGAATGGTTGCACGTTCATTGAAGGATGTTATGATTAGTTAATTAGTTTATTGTTGTTTTTTTAAATATTTTTAAATGTATTATCATCCCGTGGAAAAAGCTTCCTTTTTAATCAAAGGTTGCAAATAAATAAGAGGCAGTGTTGGCCCAAGTTTCACATTTTGGCCCAACTGTGTATTTAAGTCTGGCACTCCTGTGTTATGCTGTTAATCCGCACAACCTGAGTCAAAGCGCCAGTGCGGCTAATAATGAAGGAACATTAATGGCAAAAGCAGAGCAAGTGCAACAAAAAAAAGCCAACAAAACCAAAATCATTTAATCCTTTTATTTTTTGAAGCATAACCGAACTGACGAAGAAGCGTTCCGTCTGAATACACATCGGGAAGAGAGTGTGTTTGAATATTGAAATGTCTCCGCCTCGGGAACCGTGTTAACCACCACCGCCCGAGTCCCGCGTGACGAGCGCTGCGACAGAGGGAAGCCGAGGCCCGCCAGCTCGCCTCTTTTTGAGACGGGTGTTAATATGAAAGCGAAGGGGAATCGCCGCTGAATTTAAAGCGGCTCGATCAAGTCGGCGGGAATGTAAAGGAGAGGCGGGACAAAAGCGATCAGGGCTTCGTGACTTCCTTTGCTTCATCCGTTAATTAAGATTCTCAACATGACTGACGGGAATCCTAATTTGCTTTTCGCCATTCACACCCCACTCTCCTCTCCTCTCCACTGCTCTCGCCTCTGCTCTCTCTCTCTCTCTCTCTCTCTCTCTCTCTCTCTCCCTCCCTCCCTCTCTCTCTCGACTCTCAGGCTTGCGCTCTGGACCCCATGCTGGACGACTCGGTGATGTTCGCCAAGCGTTTGAAGAGCCTGGACCAGCCCGTCACCCTGTGCGTGGTGGACGACCTCCCCCACGGCTTCCTCAGCCTGTCGCAGCTCTCCCGCGAGACCCGGGAGGCGGCCAACATCTGCGTGGAGCGCATCGGCGCCGTCTTCGCCCAGAAGGACACGCCCCCGGAGCCGCGCAAGCACCGCAAGCTGGAGCGGACAGATAGGGGCGTGTCGGGCGCTCCCGGGGAAGCCGGCCCCCTTATCGTCCGTCCCGTTGACGAAGTGACGCTGGCGCCGGCCAAGAACGGGGCCGAGATTACCGACGGAGAGGACTTGGTTGCCGCGGTTGCCCAAAATAACAGCGAGGCCGACGCTGTCGTGCTTTGAGCAAGGTTGTATCAAAGGAGAAAAAGTAAAAGAAGAGGCTGCAGAGACCTGAGGAGCGAAGGCAGAGAGTATAAATGAAAGTCAGACAGATTTAGGCACTAGGCAGTGTAATGCCTAGGAAAAAAACCCCAGAGTAAGAGAAGGGTGTCATCGCAGGAGGAATGCCTAAACTTTTGAGAGCAAAGAAAAGAGGAGAGCATTAAAATTCGCCTTCCTGCGCTTTAAAATTCATGCCACTTGTCTGCACGCCATCCGTGCACTGAGGCAAATCTCACAGAGGAGAGGGGGGAAAAAACCATGAAAGATAAAAAAAAAAAAAAAAAAAGGCGAAACAACCACAGACGACGGTTTTAGAATAAAATGATAATGAAGCAGCTTCTTAAAATCAAAGAGCGGCTCTCATCCGCCACGCACAATGCAGACTCGGTGGGCTGAGTTCTGCCGTCGGGAGGCAGAGGAGCCCAAAGTCTCAGTGGGTGACTCATCCCAGGCCAGCCAGGCCAGCCTGGGCCCCTGAAAGGATGCACACTGGAGGGGTGTGTGTGTGTGTGTGTGTGTGTGTGTGTGTGTGTGTGTGTGTGTGTGTGTGTGTGTGTGTGTGTGTGTGTGTGTGTGTGTGTGTGTGTGTGTGTGTGTGTGTGTGTGTGTGTGTGTGTGTGTGTGTGTGTGTGTGTGTGTGTGTGTGTGTGTGTGTGTGGAGCCACTGAAATGGCCGCTCCTAACTCACACTATATAACCTCTCATCACGCCGCTCGGTAGGTGTCGTGCACACAGCTGCTGCTGCTGCTGCTGTTGCTGCTGCTGCTGCACCGACTCGACGATGCAGAGAGGAAACCAAAGGAGCAAGATTCCCTCTTTCCTGAGGTTTCATTTTTAATCATTTACCTTTTTAAGAAAAAGTAATCAATAGTATTATAGATATACCCACTAACCCCGCACAGTTAGCTCACTTTACTTTTGATTTGTACACTATGTTTTGACCTCATGCTGATTGGTGTTGGCCTCCGCTTGGACTCGGCTGCTCCGGCACGCCCCGCACCACCTGACAGTTTGGTTTTGCCCGCCTCCTCCTGGCGATGCATGCTAAGTGGGCAACTTAAACACAGCGCGTATATGGGGAGGGGGTCACGGTACTCAGTTAAGATGCTGCAAGGTCACCTCTTCTTTTTTTTTGTTGTTTTTTTTAACGGCGGCAGAATTATGAATGCATAGACTGCATTTTATCTGAGATTTGCCGTTTAGCCGATGAGTCGCTCAGCAAACGCTGCTTCACATCTTTATAAGGAATTCCAGAAACACTACTCATTTGTTTTTATTATGTTTTTTTAGGTTTGTAAAAAAGTAGCTCTGCTCCTAGAATAACAGGAGAGGGGTGGAAAAAGCCAGCGTGGGCTCTCGGAAACCCTCGACGGACGACCCCGGTCCTCAGCCCGCACTTCCTTTTTTTTACGCTGTTTATCCGCACAACCGGAGTCAAAGCGCCAGTGCTCTTGAGCAAGGCTTCTTCCGCTGCTGGACAATCTGCCTGCACAAAGCAGCAGCTTTCAGGCCAACGTTCAGGAAGTCGGGCTGCAGCATCCACCAAACTTCTAATTTGGATGCGACAGCTCGTCCAGATCCCTCCTCCCTCCTCCCTTTTTTCTTCCCCAGCACATTTTGGGGCTGTTTGTTTTTAATAGGAAGTTGCTTCCGATGCAGTTTGAAGTCCGAACCCCTACTACCACTCTGTCCTTCAGAGAGGGTCAATCCCTCTGCCAGGTCCGACTAAATATAGACGGCAACAATGCCGGCGTCACGCCGCCCTTGCCTGGTTGAACCGGGACTCGGGGTTGCCAGGTCTGCCGAGAAGGGATGCTGTGCAATGAATAGGATTTCGCCGAAGCTCAGAGTGCAACAATTCCACCCCCCGACACACATACACACACACACACACACACACACACACACACACACACACACACACACACACACACACACACACGCGCCTCCCCCTCACTGAGAAGAGCTGGATTTTCAGCAGCAAAGTCACACTGCGGGATTAAAGCGCGCTCAGTTCTGTCACTTGGCGCTACTTACCGCACATTTTTTAGTCAGCTTGATGGAGAGAGAGAGGGAGAGAAAGAGAAAGAGAGGAAATGTAATGCACTCATCCTCCCTGAGACTCGTCCAGGCTGGAGTTTGGACTTGCTGGGAACTCACCACTGTTTATGTCCACTCTGCAGTTGTGCAGGAGCTTGATTTGTCGATCAGCGCAAGTTTGTTTTTTTAAAGCCTGTGTGTGTTTGTGCGAGTGTGTTTTTTTTTTTTTTTGTTTTTTTTAAATGTTACTCAAACGGAGTGTACACGTGTTTGCCAATTCGCCGTCTCCCCTCCCCCTTCCTCCACCCGTGTTTGTCGCACGCGCAAAGTGAACACAAGAGTAGCACTTTAAAGCAAAGACATTATTACCGTGTTAATCGTCCGTCAACTCTGTTAAATCCCTGTGGAGCACTCTTTTTTTTTTCCTCTCTCTCTCTCTCTCTCTCTCTCTCTCTCTCTCTCTCTCTTTATGTGGCTTCCCTCCTCTCGAGCGCTTAAAACACTTGACGAGGCCCATCAGGCCTGGCTGGTCTGCGCCACTTTCTTGTATAAATTATACGAGCCCGTATAACACCGTCTCAAATTTGCCCACTTCCTGTTCAATGAGCTGCGTATGTCTCTCAGTGTTGTTGTCGTAAACCCAAGAGTTCATTTAAAGGCCCCGTCGATGTGACATTGGAGTGGATCTACTGGCAGGAAATGAAATATTAAAAAAAAAAAAAAATGTTTTCTCTGTATTAGGTTAGAGAAGGTCTGCAAAGGGACATACTGCTCATGTTCATTAATGAAGTCACTATAATTCAGTTCTGCATAAAGAGTGAATCCGCTAGTCCAGAGGTGACCCAGTGGCTGCTGCCTGCCTGGTCCCTCCAGTAGCCCCAAACTCAACTTTCAAGATTTGCATCATATGAAATTTGCTCTCCTGCCATGCGATGCAACTGAATCTGACACACACGGGCCTTTAAAACAAATGCAATAACAATAAAAGAGAGAGAGAGAGAGAGAGAGAGAGGGAGGCCACGGTTTAATGATATTGGCTTTTTGTGGTTCCAACAAACAGCACCTGCAATGCAGAGTGCAGGTTCAGCGTTGCTGCCTCGCCACAACTACACTAATATTTTATTGAAAGTGACTTTCATCATCGTCATCGTCATCCACTTTGATGCTGATTTTGTACCCCTGCATCCCCCACCAGCAAAATGATCAAGTTGCACAGATGCACCTCCACACCTTTACAATGTGAGCTCTTCTTCTCATTTGAGATTTCCCTTTGCCCCGGGCTGATTTTTAAGTGAAACGCAATCCAACGTGCAATGCTGCTACAAACACCAGGACGAGAGGCTGGAGCTATGCAGTAAACACACCAGCATTACTTTATGTTTTTGTTTTTTTTCTCCTACCGTCTTCGTCCTGAAGATTTTATTTTTTCCAGCTTCGCTCAGAAATGTTTTTGATGTTGTTTGTTGTTGCACTGTTACATGTTTGATCCGCCTCAAGGTTGGACTACTTTGACGCCCATCAGTATTCCGCTGCAATTGTCTCGGCACCAGGGGGGAAATAAAGGATTCCTGGAAAGCTTAATTTCCCCGGCCGGGGCGTTAATTAGACTGGTTTTTAGCATTTTTGTGCGAGATATTTATATGATCCAGGAGCCGGACGCTTTATCCATCCCACCTCTCCGACTGCGACTGCAGCCCCGCGAGCAGATGTGCTGTCAGTGTCGTTTAGTGCTTCGCCGTTAACTGTGAATTTGCAGGTGTTAGTCGGTTAGAGTCGCAGTAGCCTAATCCTGCCACACATGCAAATGAGTTTGCTCGGCGAAATGCTGCTCCGATGTTTCAAATGTGTTTAGCCTTTTACAAGAAACAAGCCATAGACTGGAAACAAAAGCTGAATTTAAGTTTACTATTATTATTTTTTTTCTAAGTCAGTCATACGTTATTTAAAACACCACAAGTGCAAACATGTGAATGGAAAAGAATGTATATTTAACACCATGTGATTATTTTTTAGATATTTTTACCTTATGGTTTTTTGTTTTTTTTTCCTCCTTTGACTCGTCGCCAATTGACGCGACCGTGTTGTTTTTTTTGCTGGCTGGGTTCTTCTTGTTTTGATTTTTATGGAAATAAATATATTCTGCCATGAAACTGCTGCTCTGTCGTGTTCCGGCTCGTAACGCCTTTTCTTTTCTTGCCGTTGATTAGAGAGAGACACAAATGTCAAATGTCACAGAGGAAGGGAAGCGATGATTTGCTCTCATTCCCGCTGATGAATTGCGTTCAGCAGACTTGAGGGTTTTTGGTGGCGGCCTGTGATTTGTAATTTGTGACTGCTTTTGCTATGAAGACCAAAAAAAAAAAAGAAGTTTCATTTACGTTTGCCATCGACGTGATTTATTTCAGAATTCATGCAAAGGTCAATGACGATGCTGACCTTTTAATAATCTTAGAAATGTTCAGATCACATTCCCTCTGATGACTCTATCGTGACATTATCATATTTTTGACAAGAAGGAAAACCAAAATCATGATTTCCTCACAGTGCCATTTATCATGTACAACTATTTATATATTGAAGGCTGTGCTGCTCCCAGTTAATGAAAAACAGCATTTTGTAGGGGGTATAGAAGGTGTGATGATGAGACAGATGCACCCTTTAAATATAGATCATAGACCTGCATGAAACACTTGCAGCTATTTTTTGCATGTTCAACCAGTGAAACGGGCTCTTATTCCTCTGACACTGTTTGTCAATTAAGATTCCCACCTGACGCAAGGTTCACTTCAGCTGTTTTTTATTTTTTAATGTTCCTCCAGTCTTTCAAAGAACTTCCCTGAATTGAGAAAGTCCTTTTATGATGTCACAAAGCAAATGGCACCCATCTTAGTTTAGTGACGACAGATTAACAACTGCCTTGTTTTTGTCCCTTTATAAACAAGTGGAAGGTCAGACAAAGTATGAGTGTTAGCTGGGAGCGTTGTTCCCCCCCCCACCCCCCACCCCCCTCTCTCTCTCTCTCCCTCCTGCAACAGAAGGCTAAATATGCTGTTTTCTGGGAAATAAATTGCACGAGGCTGCAGGCTACGGGAGCTTTAAGATAGTGCGGCTACACCCGAGCATAATATTTTATCAGCTACACTGGGTTGCGCTGACCCAAAGTGCATCTTTGGCCAGAGACGTTTAGATACTGGCACTTTAATTCACTTTATTTGTGCAATGTTTTTTGTTGTACTCATTTGAAAACCCTACCGAGTGGGTCCACGGCCTCCACCTCTGGCCACTCAATCCAGCTGTGTTCACACAGTCCACCGACCCTGTGGGCACCGTGTCGCCACCGTGACATCCATCCTGTTGATCAGTGATGTCACACACACACACACACACACACACACACACACACACACACACACACACACACACACACGACATGTCGCATTGTCGAGGTGGCACGAGCGGAACACATAGGCACGCGCGCTCCCTCTCTCTCTCTCTCTGTCTCCAAGCCGAACATTGTAGGGGTCCGGCGTGCACTCACCCGCCACCCCTCCCCTCCCCTCCCCCGCAACTCCTCCTCCTCCTCCCTTCCACCTCTCCCTCCCACCCCATGCGCGCGCCCGCTCAGACCCAGGCTGCGCGCGGAGCCCCGGGAGCAGACGAGCGGCGGCAGCGGAGAGCGAAAGATGGAGGCGCGGGTCGCGGAGAGACTCGTGCACCTGGCGCTGCTGTCCTGCGTGCTGTGCGTGGCGCCCGCCCTGGGGAAATACGTCAAAGGCATCGTCGACACCAAGGATGTGAGTGCTGTGCACGTGCGCCTTATTATTTCTTTTATTTCATTTTGTATTTTCTCATTTTTGTTTTGAATCCCATCGCCACCGTTGTTTGTTTGTTGTTGTTTTTTTTCTTTCCTTCCTTCCTTCCTTCCTTCCTTCCCCCGAGTTGCGACGATGACAGTAGCGCCGAGGCGAGCGAGCGAGCGGTACCCGGCGGATCCTGGTGGGCTCCCGGCCGAGGCTTCAAGGCTCGGGGGGCTTCCGCCAAGAGTTGCCCCTGACATTTGCTCACATCACCACACACACACACACACACACACACACACACACACACACACACACACACACACCTCTCCGTCTGCCTCGCGCGCCAATCTTGCGTCGCGCGCGTGTGCTATCGAGTGGCGTTCTGTTTTCGACCCCAGTGATGACGCTCTTTGGCACCGGGGTGTAGTAGCGCCGCTCGGCTGCCGCTGCGTCCCGTCGCTCCGCCGCTGCTACTCGCATCTGCTCACGTCTTCTTTTTCCTGTCTTTTTTCTTTTTTCTTTATTTCTTTACAAAAAAAACAAAAACAAACAAACAGCTCGTTATTAAAGCTCGTGGCGCTTGGCTTGTGTTCGCCCCGCTCGGAATTCCCATCTGTGATGAGGTGAGACGTTACAGGTGTGCGTCATCCGTCTCCTCCTGGGGCGCAGCGTTGATACGGTGCTGGCCCCTAGCTGCCACAAAAACACTGGTCTCAGTCAGTCAGTCAGTCAGTCCAGTCATGGCTCTGCTGATCTTGTCTCTTGCTTGTTTTTTTTTTTTTTTTTTTTAAATCTAAATAAATCAATATGAACATCACAGTTGCCTTTGTCCAGGTTTAACGCTGACAGGTGTTGTGCAGGTGTTGTACAGATATTGTTGCTGCTTTGCAACCCACCCCACTGCTCCGCATCTCGGACTGCACGAGTTTTGCAGATCGAGTGCAGAGGAGACGAGCTGCAGGACCATCTGTCTCTTTCAGGGTCCCCTTGTTTGCTGCCGTTTGAGGGTCTTTAGTTTTCATCCTGCGCTCTGTTTGATGCAGCTTGTTAAGATTTGTCATCACGAAGGCGCTCCAGATTGCTGAGAAACAGCAAATTTAGCCCTGTGTTACCGGTCTCCTGCAGAAACCCCTCGTTTTGAGCTTCCTCCTGGAACTGATGCTTCGTACGACCTTCTGCAAGGCGTCTGCAAGGCGGGTATCAAAGGGGCCTGACTGGGAATCAGCTTGTAAAGTCATAAACTGAACTGTGTTTCAGTGTGCTCTATCACGCAGAAGAAGAGAAGGGGGAACTTTTCTTCTCCCCGGTGGAACTCACTGGAGGCTGGGGATACTGATAATTGTTGGAAAACACTGAAAAATATCAATTTGCCTGATAGGGGAGCTTTCTGAAGTTAAAACAGTCCACAAACACAGACATGAAGCTCTTACACCGCAAATTCAAAAAGGACTCAAATTAAAATGTCTTGTTGTTTAGAACGTTGTCGTTAGGAATTTTAATATCAGCCTCATTAAAGCAGCAGGGGGTGTGTTCGGCATTTCTGTTTGTTGCGTCAACTCCCCAGGGTTTTAAATCCTTGGGAGAAAATCTGATATTAAATGAAAAAAAGGGCAGTAAAAGGGCAGTAAAGAGAATTATCCTGAGAACAAGGTGACACGTTGTTCATTTGGGCAATGATATGATTTGAAGCTGTTAGATGTCGTCCACCTGCGTGCTTTGACAGCAGATTGAAAAGCTGTGACTGGTTCATCCTGGTTCGCTCTCAGGTGTGACCGTCGTCACTCACCAGCTGCTGTTTCACGCTTTGTCGGTAGCGGGCAGAAGACTTTTTTTTTTTTTTTTATTGCGCTGACAATTTGCAGCTTTCCAGAACAATTTCCAATTTCTTTGTTTCCTGCAGCGGCGGCGGCGGCAGTTTCACCTTACCCGTCGTCTCGGTCCAAACAACGAAAAAAAAACAAAAAAAAAAAAACAAGAGGCTGACGGCAAAGAGGCCAGCGCGCTTTAATTCCCACTCTAAATTCCTCTTCTCACGTTCCATGAATTTTGACGGCGGTTAATTTAGACACAGCCCTGATCTGAAAGATTGAAGTCGTCGGCTGGGAATCCTGGCAGTGGTGACGATGTTCTGACCGCTTATGAAATGAACACATTCATCCAGCCGTCCTCACTGATGAGACGGCCTTGGAGGCAGCACCGAAGCCTGTACCTGCTTTGTCCGAGCTGATGTAAGAAATGTGGCCTTGGTTGCACTGGGTTACTTCCAAGTGTGTGTGTGTGTGTCTGTCTGTCTGTCTGTGTTAGCGAGCAAGTTCGGCTCTGATTATTTGATTTAACCCGACTTTCGTATTGAAATACAGTTTGAACGAAATTGTCTTGCGATGCAAGGGTGGGTTTTCAACAAGTCTATCGATTCCTCTCAGATCGTGTTCGAGGGTGCAACAAAGAGCCGTTCACACAGCTGACAGACTGTTTTATTCGTAAAAGTGCCACCTGCAAGGCTGGTCAAGAGATTCTTACATATGATTTTGTGGTGATTTTATTTTTACTTTTCCAATAAATGGGGCTTGGATTTTGTATTACAGATTGATGCAGTTGTGTGTATATACTCAGATTTAACGCATCGGAATACCGACATACTGACAATACTGACCATCCTGAGCTGTTCTGACCTTTGTCCGAGGCCAGTTCTCTTCTCTCGCTGCTCATCGTCTGATAACCTATAAGGAAAACAACGGAGCGCTGTGAATGGCACCGGGCAAGAGGAGATTTGACATTTTGATATTGTGCACCTTGGCATGTGTGTGCAAGAGAGGGACTACATCGTTTTGAGACATCACCCTGTCAGCGTTCCTCGCAGACTCCCTGTCTCTCTCTCACAGACACACACACACAGACGCACAAAAACACACGCACGGAATAATCACCCAGAGTGAGTCTCGGCACTTGCGTCCACAAACAATTTAATCCCGGGATGATTTGGCTGGATGGCTGTCTGCGGAGTGCAGAGCCGTTAATTGACACAACATCATTGTTTTCTCTTCTTTCTAACGAGCGGGGACGAAGTAGTTTGAGGGGCGCGGTGCCTCCGCAGAGATGTGGACAAACGGGAGCAAAGTTATCGAAAGGCATCTGCGCTGCTGCTGCTGCTGCTGCTGCTGCTGCTGCTGCAGACCGGTCCACAGGCTCGCTCGGGGTCGGTCGATGTCTTCAATTGGCTTTGGTGTCTGGTGGCGTGTGGAGGCACTGATAAAAACGTCCCTGGGAAAGCAGCTTTAAGGTCAGAGGAAGGATGCTGCTTTCAATCCAGCCAGGATGCAAACTGGAAAGAAGGAAAAAACTTTGCCGTCACTCTGACGTCAACTCTGAACGGACCATCCATCTTGTCGAACTCCCACAAGAAAGAATTGTCAGCCTTGTCATGTTCTGTTTTTGCTTGGATTAAGTAACGTTTCAAAATCCTTTTTGGATAAAGAGGGGCGGATGTTTCATCCATTGCAGTACGCTACAACTCTGAAATCTTCTTCCAACTGAAATTGTTGTGGCTTCCAGAACCTACTTTTTATGAATAAAGAGGTTAGAACATCCACGTCTCAGAGCAGCTTTTTAAAACCACAGAAGAAGACCAGGAAGAACTTAACCCTTCTACGCTACTACAAGTTGTAAACTATGGCGGCCGATGCTGAAAGTGATTAGCATTGATGCTGCAGCCGCAGTGGCAGTTTTATTACAGGTTTTTTTTTTTGTTTTTTTTTACGACATTTTAACAAAGGAACCGCCAGAGAACAACACCGTGGGATTTCCCCAATAGACAACATTGTCGGATTTTACTGCGGACCGGGTTTGGCAAGAGTGCCGCTGTGAATAGGGGCGTGGCTAATGTCAAACGCTGCATCGCACCACGCGAATGATGGATGATGTAGCGATATACTTGCCCAATCACCGCGGCCGAAGTTTTCTATCTCGCCTCCCCAGAAATATTTCTGCGAGCTCGTCCACAGATGGATGCGGCGGATAAATGTGAAGGATTTAGGAGCGTTTCCATCTGGCTGGGTTGGGGAGGTGGGTCGGGGCTGTGAGCGCGGTGGTAAATCCAGAGTGCTTGTCCCGCCGTGCCAACGTCCATAAGGCAGAGAGGAGACTGATTAAATTTCTATGCAAGCAAAGACCTTGTCTGACCTCCGATCTGGCTGAGGTGTTGCTCAATGGACTGGTTCCACCGCGGACGCTCCGATAGGTCGGGAGGCAGGAAATTGTTTGTTGCGCCCGGTGATTAATACGTCTCACTTCGGAGGGGCCGCCGCTGTTGTGCACGCTCGTTCACTGTCGCAGTTAGCGGGCATTGTAATGGAACCGAGCCGTCGCTGTACTGCCGCATTTCTCCCCCCCCCACCCCCCCCCACTACTATAGGTGTTGTGTCACAGCGTTTGCTTGGACAGCGAGGCCACGTGCACTCCCTGTTTGCGGTTTCACACCTTGGTTTAGACTAAAGGTGAATCGTGAAACATGAAAAATAGGACCTGAGTATAATTTTCTTTTGTATTTCTGCAAATCAATTTACTGGCTTGCGCCTGCTGGTGTAACTACACTTAAGGGCCTCGTACTCTAGCTTTTTTCAGACTTCAGTTCTCCTCCTGTGCTGCTGTGGAGCAGCTCAAACATTAAATTATGGAGAAGAAAACCAAACAAACCCAGAACTGTCCAGAAAGGAGCCTATTTAGCCCTCTATTTACATTCTCTGGCCCTTCTGTGACATCACAAAGGGTGGTAAACCTGAACTGCCTGTTTCAGCAGTTTGCTTTTATAGGATAGGTTTCATTCATTTATTTATTTATTTATTTATATTTTATCTTGGCTTACTTGTGTGTGAAGGACTTGACAAAGGCAGATGCTTGTTCTCAGCGTGAGGGTGTTTCTTCTGAGACGACTCCGACTTCAGTCACTGTAGAAAATTGAGCTTCTGAGGAGCGAAGGTGAAGTGTTCAGTCAGCGTCAAAGGCTCAAATTTCACCGCCGACTTTTCTTTTTAACGTCTCACCAACACATTTAAAGGATTATGTGGAAATGGGTCAAATTGTTAACCTCCGACTGCATCCACCTGCGGAAGTTCAGTAGCAGTCGGCGATTCAAATTCAATACACTTTTCTTTTTTTTCCCCCACTCAGATTCAGCAAATATCATGGTCTGCTAGCTGCCCACTGTGTGTGCACACAGCCACAGTTCCCTTTGGTCCACAAAGGGAGCCTGTGTGTATGTGCGCGTGCATGAGAGTGAATGCACACACATCAGAGAATGTCTTACTTTTCATTTTGTGGCCAACATTAATGTGTTGGAGGCGCCAGTGCACAGCAGCACTGCGTCACGCTCAGCTTCAGTGGGGCCTCATCAAGAGATTTGGGGTCACCTTTATATATTTTAACTTCCTTTCATGCCAGACACACAGTTCCCAGCCAAAAAATAAAGTGTACCTGGAAACTATGTCCCATTAATTTACAATATATATATATATATATATATATATATATATATATGGAAGAAAATATGTCACAGGCGTGGACAAAATCATCAAGTGCAGGCCAGCTCTGCACCCCCACCCCCCCACCCCCCTCTCTCTGCACTCTCAGAGCAAGGCTAAAGGAAAATCGTATCATCCTCATTATTGGTAACATCAGAGGAAAAGCAAATAACAGTGTTTCATAACAGCAGCACTGCGACTGGCCTGAACTGGATTTTCCCTTCACTTGGGGCCGACGGCCACTGGCGACTGTCAGAGACGACTCTGGCTGAGAAGTTAAGCACAATTTTGATCAGCGCCCCCTCCCTCCCCGCTCTGACTTAATGAACCAGTTAGGCCTGGAGACTCTTGTATTCCAGAGGCCGTCGACATATTTTAAAAGAACTCACAAAAAAATTAAAAGTCGGCTCTGGCTTGCAAAGCAGTGTTCTGAGTCTCCGTCTTCCGAGTTTTATGGCTCTTTTAAACTTCCATCTTTTAAAAATTGATGAAAACGAAGCAATGTCCTTGAAAGTTATTTTTTTCCCTTTCATTGAAACATTCCACAAAAAAAACCCCAGCGATTAATATCATATCTCGTTTGATCAAAAAAAGTGCTTTTTTTCTTTAATCAAGAAATTTCCTGACGAACACTCGCACTCGACAAGGAAGTTTTGCTAGCTGTGCGCACACGCCTGTGTCTTGTCAGTTTGTTGCGTGTGTTTTTAATTACGGCATTGAGAGTTTAGGTGCTGTTTGTGTGTGTGCGTCTGTGCATGTGTGTGCAGTGTGTACAGGTGTCCATATGTTTGCGCCTGTGTGTGTGTGTGTGTGTGTGTGTGTGTGTGTGTGTGTGTGTGTGTGTGTGTGTGTGTGTGTGTGTGTGTGTGTGTGTGTGTTGTGCATCCTCAAGGTCTGTGAGCAAACTCATGCGAAACATCTTCCAAGGGACACACAGCGTGAGTGTGTTTGTGCGTACATTCACCGTTGAGTGTGTGTGTGTGTGTGTGTGTTTTCGTTGCCGTGTTGTGTAACCCTGACTAATGAATCATTGAAAGGCCTGGCGGTCCAGGGGTGACTTGACTAGCTGATTGGTAATTAATTGTTAATGAGGCTTAGCGAGCAAATGGGGATCTGTAGAAGAAGAAGAAGAAGAAAAAGACGGAAACCTCCTGAGATGATGGGACAAAAACTGTGATATCCCCCCCCTCCCCCCACCCACCCACCAAAACAGAGGAGAGACTGAGACGACGGGCTTGTGAAATTGAGCTAAAACCGCATTAATGCACAAAAAACTTGATTAATGGGGTTTCCACAAATACGTGCACGTGTTTCCTCAGGGAGGGGGCGAGTGACTCTGCATCACAATGCAGTGGCGGTGAATGAATTAAACGTTGGAAGCTCTCACACTCTACCTGTGTGGTCTGTTTGTGTGCACTGCAATACAAAATGCAAAAACAATTCGCCAAGTTTGTTGGTAAAAGATGATTCCAACATCGAATATAGAATATTGACGCAGGATATTTTAGTGTATTATTTGGCATATCTAGTGTGTTATTTTTTTTAGCGGAGAAGGGGAATGCCACCTGTAGATCACGACATGATGACTGATGAAAACTTTGGAGTATTTATCTTCTGAATCATTCCCTTAACTTGAGTCCCGAGCATAAAGTAAATCCACACAAGCTCACTAGTGGGATCTGAAAGAAATGCATTGGTTCAAATCCATTTGTTTTGGTCCTTGGTTGGCTTCGTGTCGAGCAAAGTAGAAAGTTCCAAACCGACCGAGTCGAACTGCATCCCTGCCTTCGGGAAGCAGCTCGTGCCGGCGACTGCTGTATATTCTGCGGAGAAATTTGTTGCTTTGATGTTTGCTTTGCCGGGCCATGAAACTCATTACGCAAAGAAGATAAACAACAACAACAAAAAAAAAAACAGAACCGAGCAATTCCTCTAGATCCGGGGCTGTGGTTCTTTTTGAGTCTTGTCTGAAGATTTGTCGTGCAGAAAGTCCAGGCAGTTTGTCGCTCGTGACAGAAAACGTCATAAATGAGAAAGATGAGCTGAGGAGGAAAAAAGGAGACGGGATGAAGATGTTTTTCTCTCTTGAACTATGTTCCGACGGCATCGTAGATCCAACAGGAAGGAGGTTGTGGACCGGTGACGGGATCCGACCGGCTGAACTGCCCTTTGTCAGGCCTAGCCAGCAACTCTGCTGCCACTTCCTCTTCTGCCTGGCTTCCATTGTACCAGAGCCGAGAGTAGCACATGAATTCCTTTTGAATGCTCGTCTTGTGTGTGTTTAAAGGAGACCTTTGAAATACATTTCTTTTTTTCCTCTGTCCTGGCACACGCTGATCGCTGAGATGCCTCCATCCACCCCCTGTGGATTGCCGAGAATCCTCCTGGTCTCCATGTGATTGTATCCCACCACTCCACCCCACCTCAGCTCAGCTCAGCCACCCTCATCCACAAAGCCAGGAGGTATCTGTCTGAACGTGTTGACCAAGACTTCTCTGGCTGCGCTGACCTCGGCCCTATCAGACACCTCCGGCTGAACCGAATGCCGGCTGAGATCCGGGACTTATCGCCTCTTTGCAGCACTTGTGGCTACAAAGAAGCCAATCCCTGCGGCCATTGTGCTTTATCTTTTCATTTTTTTTTCTTTTTTTTTTATCGTTCTTCAAGCTCGCCAAAGATGAGGTCACGATGTTGCAGTGGGTGATACACTTGGAGTTTATGTTTTCAGGAAGCTATTTCCATTCGCTTGCTTATCTGCTAGCCGGCTGCCTTTATGTCAGGTTCATGTCCCATTTAGCCCGACTATGTTTCTCCTGCTTTTTTTTCCTTCCACATCCTGTCCATACGTCTTTTCCGCAGCATTTACAGTATTTACTGTTTAGTGGTTGAGGGGACTTCTTTTTTCAGTAATGACACAACTGCTGTTGCCCTCTTATTTGCTTAAAATTTCATGACTTGAGCAAGTTAATAGAATCCCAAGACACCTCCGCCGCTACGTTAAAGCTATTAATGCCACTGACAATGTAAATGGCCTCTGGAGGCTCTAAGTGAGTTAAAGGGTTGTCTGGAATGTTGATGTGTAATTTCTTCATGCGCAGTTAAAACTCACAACAAATCTACTTCTATTTGGCAGCGTCGCTGGAAAGCACAGGCTGTACTCGTTAACTAGCAGGGTCCCTTGCTCTATAACTCTATCACTAATAAATCACCTGATCTAGGGGTCACCAACGTGGTGCCCACGGGCAATAGGTACCCCCCAAAGGACCACATGAGTAGCCCGCAGGCCTGTTCAAAAGATTGCTCGTTGAACTGCGTCTATAATTCAATTTTATCCAACCTTGTTAAGTCCCTGTTGATAATTACTGAGAACTCGTTGACTTGATAAGTGTCTTCACATAGATGAGTATCATTAATACTAATATGTAACTCACAGAGTTTGTTATTTCAGCAGAGTCTAGCAAACTGGTAGCCCGTCATATGACTCAGGACCCATGAAGTAGCTCTCAGTGGCAACAAGGTTGGTGACTTCCGGTCCGATCCATCCATCATTTTCTGTCACCAGCTTCACAGAGGGCGTAGAACCATACCAGACTAAAAAAAAAAGATGGGCAGTCGGTGGATGCTGCTGATATGAAGACCTTGAGCATATAATAACCACAGTTTTGCAGTTTCATGGCTTTCCTGCCGCCCCTCTGAAGTGAGTTGTTTTGAAACGCCTGGCACCTGCCTGCCTTTGGCCTGAAGTGTGAACACCGACGGTGGGATTGTTGGACCAATGAAAGATCCCCAGTCAACGCTTTGCTGGCCTGACCGACGCGCTACCAGTTTAGTGCCAGCTCACTGGTTTTGGTGTCCAATTTAGTGGGTCAGCGAAGAGAAGAGTCCAGTAGAAACAAGCTGAAAGAGGACGTATTGCCCCCACGTATTGACTTCTTTTTAAATCAGAGGCCTTTCACCCCACTATTTACTAGTAGAAGTGTTATATACAGATGTATGTATATATGTATTGCAAACATTTACTTGCCATTTTGGAACAATGTCTGCCTCCAGCCCGTCAGTAACCACTCCAGGGATGGAAAAAGTCCACCCCGTCTTTCTGTTGATTGATCTCTTTGAGTTCTAGGAATCCGCCAAAGTGATGTCATAAAGAGCTGCAATACCTCTCTTACGTTATTTCAGTCCACGTTCACACTATCTCAGAGTCAGTCATCTTGTTTTCATCTATTTCCAAACACGTGAAAGGTCCAGCAAGGCATGATTTTTTTTTTTAAACAGGAGGCTGTAAACAGAGGGCTAATTGTGCTGTGTATGTAGAGATCAAGAGAGGTGTTTTTACAGTCATTTTATAATCATGTGAGGCTGCTCTACTACAATCTGGGATTTGAAAATGTGCGTAATATGTGACCTTTAACTTCTCCTAAGGTCTCGGTGCTGGTAGCTGATTACTGAAACGGTTCAATTTGACATCGTTTTTAGACATCAAGGACTTTGGGCGGGTTTAAAAAAATTTTAAAAAAGAAAGAAATTCAATTACAACAACTCGCCGTGTTCCATCCGACCCGAGGGTCAATTTCTCTTCGCTCTCACTGATCACAAATTAAAAGTCTTTGAACGCACTCATTACTTTGTTAAATACATTTTACGATACACTGTCGGGATCCTCCGTGGCTGCTGGTGGAGCTGAATATAATCATCTCCCATATAGGAGGAGAAGGAGGAGGAGGAGGAGGAGGAGGAGGAGGAGGAGGAAGAAGATGTGTAATTATCCACTTTGATCATCATCTCCAGTAGGAAACATACAGTGACGGCCTTTCTCAGGGACACTTGGTGTGTGTGTCTGTGTGTGTCTGTGTGTTTCTATTGAGTTGTGTGGCCTTTTGATGTTTCTATGGCAGCTGCACACTAAGGCTTTGCAGAGGTTGCCATGACATTAAGGCTGTGAAAGTGTGCGTGCGTGTGACAGATGCTTATTGGCAGAGTTCTGTGTGTGTGTGTGTGTGTGCGTGCATGTGCATGCGTGCGTGTGCTGGCCCCACAGGGGGGTCTTTCACAATCCAAGCCTATGGTGAGATAAACGATACCCCACAATCATCCCAGGCAGGCAGGCAGGCAGGCAGGCTCTCCTCCTCTTCCTTCTCCTCCTCTTCCTCCTCTTCCCCCTCCACCTTCTACCCCTCCTTCCTCCTCTTCGTCCACCTCCTCCCCTCAGCATTTCCTTCCTCCGTCTCCCGGTTGTCATGGAGTAATTCTCGGGCTTCACTTTGTCGTGAATTACAGGCCGGAGGCTCTGCGTCCGGGGGGGGGGGGGGAGGTCGACGTCTGAAATATGGCCCCTATTTTTTTTTTTTTTTTTTGCCCTGATGTATGGAGGCCGCCGCCATCACCGCGCTACACCGCTCAGCCTGCACTTCATTCCTCGGTGCTGGAATTATTGTGCTTGTTTAACACACGGCGAGGTAATTGCGGTATAATGGCGCAGGGTGGGATACTGCCGCCACTGCCGCTGCTGCTCAAGACACTGACAGCGACCAACCCGAAGTCCCCGTTACAACGAAGAAGTGGAGCGACGCCGCCGCCTGTCTCAGATTGTCCTCGTTTTTAATATTTGTAAAGCAAAATAGATTTTTCCCATGCAGGAGGTGGGGGGGCGGGGTGGGGTTAACCTCATTTGGAGCCGAACGTGGAGTTTCATCAGCGCGTTGGCCGTGTCCTGATATGAGAGTCGATGGTTCGCAGGAGGCTGTTATTGATACGTGAAGGGATTGCGAGCGTGGAACCAGCTGCTCTGTAAATGTTAAGCTACTCAAGAGTCGACTCCCCCGTGCAGCGGCAGATGAAAGTCTATTGTGTCTTCATCATAAGAGAGACTCCACAGCAGCGGCAGCAGCGGGTTTTTTTTTTTCTTCTTCTTCCTTTAAAACATGATTATGAATGAGTTTTAGCCACCGACTAAAGTGTGCTCCAGGCAATGAGAACCAAGCACACTTTTGGAACATTTCTGCTCAGGTTGGAGCTGCTCCACTTGCTGCCGTAATGACAAAGTCATTTTTCTGACATATTCGTGATTAATTTTTTTTAAATTGGTTTTTGGTCATTAAAATGTCAAGAGAGTAATGGAAAATGCCCATTATAATTTCTGCCTTCTTGGCGGGATAAATTTCCCGTGAAAGCAGACAGGGAGTGTAAGCAACATAAGTATAATGATACGACGTAACACTCGGAAGACAATGAATAATCAGTCATCGGAGTCGTCATCATTTTTCTGTTTATCAACATTATTCTTTATTAGTGATCTTTGTTTATGTTTTAGGACTCTTTACTTTTACATCCTGGATTCTTTGGAGCGGCTTGACTTGGTTAATCATAATCAATTATTCCAACAAAAAAAAACACCCTCTATAGAGACACAAAAGCAGCGTTTTACGCCCTTTGTTTAAACCCTGCTGCAAATGTACTAGTATTACTAGTATATATACTACATAGTTGGACCTTCCCCCAGTAAATATGGGCATCTTTAATGCCAAGACGAGAGCAAATTGGTTTCCAGAGTTGAGTGCGTGGAGGAAAAGTGTTAAAAATTTCAGCATTTGTCGCCGACAATAACGCATTTCACCGTTGGCTGCTCAGCGATTATCCAGTTGCTTTGGGTCCCACTTGATGTTGGGGAAACAGTGGCGGTGACAGAGCTGCTGGACTTAAACGTCGTGCCGCTGCTTCTGCCTCGCTTTGAAAGAAAATATATTTTGAGCTAATCATTTAGGAGAGCCCTTGATCCTTCTCCATCTCGCCGGCTGCCGTTTGTTTTGCCGTCTGCGAGCGCTTCGCTTCGTCTTTCTTTACCCGCAGCATTAATGTCTAATTCCAATTTAAACTCGCTATTTATTGTCGAGGCTGCCTTCGCACTGGGCAGCCGTCCAGACGCAGGAGACTGTGCAAACAACATGCCAGAGCTGCTGTTGGTACAGTGGACAGTGGACGGGCAGCGGGTCGAACACGCTGCTGCTGCTGCTGCTGCTGCTGCTGCTGCTGCAGTGTCTTACGTAAGGCCTGATGAAAAACGCCGTCAGCACTGTTGTCTGGCCTCCTGGTGTCCAGGTTTAGGATGAATAATGTCGCCCCCCTCTTTTGCATCTCCATCCTTCATTAATCTGCTCAGCGGCTCTTCGCTCCCCTGTTTGTTTACGGGGGAAAAGAAAATCACCCGCTTGGCACCGGATTCCTCCTTCGCACTTTTTCTTTGTGATTTTCCTGCTTCGCTAACTCTCTTACACACCACGGCCTCCACGAACACCCCCGCCCCCATCCCGCCTCCCCCAGCGCCCCGCTGCCGCCACCTCCTTCCTTAACTTTGTTAAAACTTTGCTCTCCTCCCTTTTCTTTTCTTCAACTTTTTCTTTTTTTTTTTTTTATTACTGTGTCTTTTGTCCGCTCCAGAATTGATCGTTTTTGTTCTCTCTGACTTGGCTAACCCTACCCTACCCTACTCTCCGCACGCACGCACGCACGCACGCACGCACGCACGCACGCACGCACGCACGCACGCACGCACGCACGCACGCACGCACGCATGCACGCACGCATGCATGCAGTCTGTGTCCCTGAATTTTCTCAGCGTCTCTTGGAAGGACTTGTGTTAGGTTGTGGGTACACTCTGAGCTTTCAGGAGTGAATTCAGTTTTCTTTATTCACTGACTTCATTCAGCAGCGCCACCAGAATGAGAGAGGTATTCATTTTTTTAAAATATATATATATGTATATGTATATATATATATATACATGCGCTAACATTTTATAGGATGGCTTAAAGGGTTTCCCAGTCATTTCCCTGGTCATTCAGGCTCCCCAAACGGAAGAATTTCCAGTTTTCCTCTGACTTTATTCCCTCTTTTCTCGCTTCCTTTTCTTGGTTGGCTTCCCTGATAAAAAAGAAAATCCTTCTTTCAGAACCGTTCGCACCATGAAGCCAAGTTTCAAATGTTGCCACAGTAGCGGGTGGAAGAACAGATTGAGGTTGTGTGTTTGCAGTGCGTTTGACTCCCGCATGCATTCATCCAGCTTGCGGGAAGCCTGTTGTTCATCTGCTCAGCTGGTTCCTTTTAATCAATTAAAAGACTGCAGTCCTGAAATGCTCAAGAGAGAGAGGAACGGAGAGGGAGGGGATGAATTCTGAAATATTGTAACGGCATCACAACCACACAAAAACACACATTGCGGCAGTCGTACTCGACTTCCTGATGCTGTCGTTCTTGATGTGCAGCCGCCTCCTCACTCTGGCTCAGGGATTCTGCTCAGGTGCCGTGAGAGGTGACGTGACAGAGTGTCGTCTCCGGGGTTCTGCAGCTTCTGAAAAGGGGGGCTGCCGCCCCGCGAGCCAACCGCAGGTTCTCTGTTTTGTCGCCTTTCAACGGCCGCAGGACGCGCGGCAGGGCGTGCATTATGCATTTCGCGGGGGGAGCCGCTTGAATTGCAATGAGCTCTTCTCAGCGCGCCGTCCCCTCCGCCAACGAGTCCGACAGTGTGTTTGGCAGATCAGATGGGGGGCTTATTGCCTTGGATGGCTGCCACTCACGGAGGCGCTCGTGGCTGGGCTTTGTGGCTACCGGCTTTTAAGGGTTTGCAGGTGAGCAAGCGAGAGTGGAAAGTCAATGTGGTGGCTGAAAGAAAGGAAGGAACGGAAAACGTATTTTGGGGTGATTTAAAATGTTGAAGGAAGCGAGAAGCTACTCGCAGTGCGGCTCTCAGTCATTGTCTGAGCTGCAGCGATGTGTGTTTCTCTCGATAAAAACATGATTGGTCCCTTTATTGCTGCACAGTCACCTGACTCTCAATTCGAAGCAGCCTTTGCACTGTGATCACTGACTGTGTATTATTTCTGGTTTCTGGTTATCTCTGGTTTCTGGTTTTAAAAAGGAGGCCAACGCAGAAGTGCCAAAAAAAGATTGCAAAATGAAAAGGAACCTTAAATTCATGCCCTACCTGCCTTTTACGTCCAATTTTTGTTGTTGTTGTTAGTCAAAATCGCATCAAATTCAATTGATGAGGCTATAATGTTGACCTAATTAAAAGGCCCATGAAGTTGTTGGCTACAGTTCAGTGGCCACATTGCAATTGCACTCCATTCATTGCCCACCTTCAGTACAACCTACACATCCAAACATGGAATCTTCCAGGTTTTCTACTTATACGTCTGTGTAGGCTCTCAGTCTTCCATCTTAAGGCAGAGGGGTTACGCTTAGGGCAACTGGACTTGTTATTGTGATCTGAAAGGCTTCTTCAGTTCTGAAGGGGGAGGTGAGACGTCTTCAAGATCACAAGGACGAGTCCAGTTGCCCTAACTTAACCCTTCTGCCCTACTAATCTAATGATAAACCATATCGCCTGTAAACGTTCATCAAAAACGTTGTGAATGTCTGGTCACTGGTCACACTGGAGTCCTGCCAGTAACCACCGTGGACATGTGGTCCATCCATTCATCCATCCGTCCATCCATCCGTCCATCCATCCAGCCGTCCATCCATCCATCCATCCATCCATCTGAACTGAATCTTGAACTGTCTTCTCCTCATGTTTCCCTTTTTTGTCTCCTCACTCCAGGACTGGGTTTTCCTCACTCGCTTCTGCTTTCTCACTGACTTCGGACGTCTGGACTTCCGGTTCCGCTATCCAAAGGTAGGAGGCTTTGTCTGCTGCTGCTGCTGCTGCTGCTACTGCTGTTGCTGCAGCTCTGTGTGAGACCTTTTCACTCTTTGCAAGTGTTACCTTTCCTCTTTCTTTACTCTCTCACTCAGTTTTTCTCTCTTTCACTCAATTTTCACCTTCTCCACGCTGATGCCTCAACTCTGTCCCCGCTCTCCTCCTCCGTCCTCCACCTGTTCCCACCGCCCCCCCACTCCTCCTGCTCCCGCTCCAGTTCCGTCTTCCTCCCATATTTCACCACCGTCGCCTCTGGACAGTTTTTTGTCTTTCGAATTGTCTCCGCTCCTCATCTCTGACCCACCGGCTCTGTTTCCTCTCCTCTGTGCAGTCCCGCTGCTGTCAGAACATACTGCTCTACTTCGATGACAGTTCTCAGTGGCCAGCTGTGTACAAGAGGCCCGAAAAGGTGAGAGTCTGGAGTCCCCCGTCTCCCTGGGAGGCGCTGCAACCGCTCTGCCTACTAATTGGACCGTCGCTGTGCTGTTGAAAACGCCCATTCAAGTGAATTTTTGTCTGCATTTTGGGTCCAACCGTTGGTAACCACTTGAACTAAAGGATGGCTCGCAGCCCGGGGTGAAGCCGAAATGAAAGGCTTTTCCCTGGCAGGCAGTGATGTATTATTGATGATACACACAGTGATCAAGGAGGGAACGATCCGTATGTGTGATCAGAGGATGAAGCCCGGTCACGGAGAGTGACAGCGGGATTCACTGCACGTAAACGTCTCTTCTTTTTTTTCTTTTTCTTTTTCATCCAATGTGTCAAAATGCTCTGCGTGAGCCCAGGATTTCACACCATATTTATCTTTATTTAGGTCGATGACAAAAATTGAAAGACGTGTTAAGGTTTATTTCAAAAAAATATTTTGAAAAAAAAAAATCAATTTTTTGTTTTATTCTGAGCATTTAAATCTCAAGTGAAATCACCTTCCTCCACTCCTGCCTGACTGCATTGCTGGATTTATTTTGTGGGTTTAAATGATTTCCCCGTCAATACAGTGAAACCGTGAAGGTTCTGCTTATTCTCAGATCTTTTTTTTTCCAACTCGTTCAAAGGACTTGACGTTAGTTTCAGCTTCTAAAAGGGAGCTGCTTTACAGGCATAGGTCGCATTGGATTTACGATTTGACGATTTGGATGAAAAATTTGACTTTTACTTTTTAGTAAATCTTCCTTTAGAAATAAATGCAATAAAATGAAATAAAAAATAAAAAACCTAGCAGAACTTCCAGGGGAGTTCCCCGACAGGCAAAAAATAAATTATTATTTAAAAAACCCCAAAAAACATTGCAAATCTAATTTATCAAATCAAAATATCCATACTGCCTGTCATAGGATAACAAGTGCATTGGTGTTACATGAGTTTGTGTTTATGACTCTCAAGTCCTGTTTTGGGTCTGTCTCTGTAGCAGTTGGAAAGAGACACGCTGCTGTGCATGAAATTGACATTAAACCGCCACCACAGTGGATGAATAATACATTACGCAACCATTTGAAATAGGACGAGGTTTCATTTTAAATCCTAAAACAGGTTTTGTCACAAAGTATCTGCTGTAAGTGCCGAAATAACGCACAGACACCACGCTCTGTCAGGGTTTGAATCCCCTCCTCCACCTCAATCTTCCTCTCCGCCGACCTATAAACAGTCAATGGTTATTTCGACGTTCTCAGACAGATTATTGTGTCAGTTAGCCCAAATTAAAGCGGCGCAGCCACCATGGCGCGCTCGCCGAGGTCTGCATCCATCACGGAGCAGACGAAAGGCATCGCTTTTAATTGAACTCCGCCTCGGCACTCATCAAGCCGGAGGAGCTGCCGCTGTTTATTTCACGCGCGTCTGAGCTGGAAAACATGAACTTTGCGACTGGCTGGAAGTTCTCTTCTGGTGGAGTCTTAAAGGTCCCACTAAATTCACTCTGACACACAAGTTGTTTGTATGAAAACCCCATCGATCTCCAGAAAACTGCACGTTTAGCCCTGTGTTTAGCACCTCCTGCAAAAAATGCCGGGTTTTTATTGCTTCCTGCTGATTTCCACGTGTGGAAGCTCCACAAACGGCCTCGAGACGCAAATTATTTTGAGAATAAAATAATCAAGCGCAGACCCGTTTTGAGATTCTTTTGAGCTGACACGGTTTCGGCTTCTCCCAACAGAACTGCTACCAGAAGGAAGCGGTGCTGCGGCCAGAGAACAACCAGGTCATCAACCTCACGACACGCTACACCTGGTCGGGCTGCGTGGTAAGAGAGCACCTGTCAACCCACAGTTTAACGTCCACAAAGCAGCATTCTGTTTTCCCACGTTTCCACTTTCTACAGACTGCAACCACGACCTTTTAACTCGAACTGCATGCCGTGTTCGCACAAATTAGAAATATGCAAAGGAGCAGATCAGCACGCGGAGAGGCAGCCGCAGCCGCAGCCGCACCCACACAGGGTCAACAGCCTGAAACGTGTCTGGCCGTGTTCGCCCTCCTCCGATTCACACGTTTGGCTTCACATCTCGCTCTCGTCCACACGGGAGGCGAAAGATATCTGCAACATCCAGCACCCCCCCCCCTTTCCCCCCCCTTTCCTTCCTTCCTCCTGCCTTTTTTAATAAGCATCCCGATGTGTTTGTTTATCGCGTTTGGAAGTGTGACCGCCTGTGTGACTCTGCATGTGTGACGTTTATTGGAGCTCGTTGGCGCTCCTGGAGACACGTCGGGGTGTGAAATATGTTAGCATCTTGATGTATGTCTCCCGGCCTGCTGTGATTGTTCAGCGTAGCCCCAGAGAACCGCGCTCCTCTCCTTTTTTTTTTTTTTTCCCCTCCTTATCCTTAAAATCCTCTACATTTCTCCTGCACACACAGAGTGTCTTTCTCTCTCCTTTCTGGTGTCGCTCAGGTGGAGGGAGACGGCGACGAGGAGGTTCTGAGTTGCGTGGGCGGCCGCAGCTTCCGCTCGGTGCGGGAGAGATGGTGGTACATCGCTCTCAGCAAGTGCGGGGTAAGGACCGGACTCGGTTTTGGACATGAGCGCGCTTCAAAATCCAACACGCATTGTTTATCTGTTTTTTTTTAATTAGTATTTTTTTTTTTCTTCAATTCATCAGAACGGAGGACACATTTTTTCCTCAGAGGGAACCACTGATCCGTGAATGTCATCCACCATTTTTTCAGTGTTTAGCTGTTGGAGTGAAGAGGCAGAATTCAATGTTTGGTAAAGAAAAGCAGCGGAGGAAAAACGGTGCAGTCAGGAACCGGGACACGCTTGAAGGTTGTGTGAATCCCTCGGTGTTTAACTTCAGGACACTGAGAGAGAACAAGTCTTATTATTTCAGATATGACAGTGTTCCAGATTTGATTTGAGGTCATATAAACACCGAGATTCCGGTTGGATTTTTGAAGTCGGCCTGTTTTTGAATTTTATTTGTAATATGTTATATATTGAAGGGATATTTCACTTTCAAACATTTTCAAACTTTTTGGCGATCTCTCGAGAGACAAAGTACTTTTCAATACTTGATAGGGCCGTCTTGTTCAGAAGGACTTTTATCTCTCAAGCGATGGACGCATATGTTGTAAAAGTGAGTCCCACGTGGAATTTGAGGTAAATGGATTTCACTTATATAGCATTTTTCCAGCACCTTCATGGTACTCCAAAGCGCTTTACAAAGGCCTCTCATTCACCCATTCACGCACACATTCATACACCAATGGGTGGCTGCTGCCATGCAAAGGCGCTGACTATCCCCATTGGGAGCAATTTAGGGTTCAGTGTCTTGCCCAAGGACACAACGACGGACTAGGATGGAGTGGGATTTGAACCGCCAACCTTTCGGTCATTGGACAACCCGCTCTACCTCCTGAAAATGGTCTCTGGAGTTCACATGAGCCCAAGCAGACACAAAAACAGCCACAAAACATTTTCAGGTGAAATATCCCTTTAAGCTGTGCAAAATGTGCCGAGTTTACTTAGTTAATTAGTTTTTCTACTATTATTTCTCACAGTCTGCCAAGAGGGTCAGCGCTTCCTGCTCCTCCGTTTGCCTCAGCTATGATATTTGGGGATTTTCTTTAACGCTCGTATTTATTAGTTTGAGAATATTTATCTCTCCGAGCGCTACAAAGGTTGAAATGTAAGCCCTTAAATTATGGAGGAGACATGAGGACAGCTCCAGCCCAGCAGCAGCTCTGCAAATGTCAGTGTTTTTCACTCCTCGGTGCGTTTGTTTCTGTGCGTACTTAACGCCACGCAGTGTTTGCTCTCCCATCTGTGGCCACTTGCCTCTCCAGCGGCGCCGGAGCCTGTTACGCCTTCATCTCGCTGCCCCGTGTCTCTCCCTCTCTCTCTTGATCATCCAAAAGTTTCTCCGTCACCGAGCTTATGCTGCGGGGGAATTCTCCATTAACGGCGTCTCACGCAGAGCCGCTAAAAAGAACGACTTGAGGAGACGATGATGCAAAAGTTAAGAGGAGCGCGGCGGTGATTATGCGCCGGGAACGGGAGCGACGTGACTGCGGTTTTGCCGAGGAGCGAGAGCAGAGACGGGAGACGAGTTTGCATGCGCGCTCCCCCGGCCACTTTATTGGGATTAGCTGTATCTGAAATGCATTGGGTGCCTATTAAAGTGGCCGCTGTCTTCAATCGTGCTACTCTGTGGGACCTCGGCGGTAACCAGTGGCTTTTAGATTTGCTCTCGCCTTTCTATGATTCTGTCCAACCAGGCCGCCCACTCTGACCTCTGACCCCTGACATCAACAATGCATTTTCCGTCCGCACAACCGCAGCTCCCGGGATACTTTTCTCTCTGGGACATGTTCTCTCTGAACCCTGTGAAATGCGTCGAGTTGCAGCCGTGCGATTGGAATGTGCATTATGTCCATTTGTTAGCCGTGGATGCAGCTTCATAGGAATATGGAAGAGGATTAGGTCCACATGAAGAGAAAAAAATCAAGATAGAATTTTTTTTTTTTTTTTTTAAGTTTCCAATTCGAGAATAAAGTTGTAATTTCGAGAATAAAGTTGAAATGTTCAAGAGTAAAGTTCACGTAAAAAAAGACGAAATTTCGTGAATAAAATCAAAATTTTGCATTTGATGTCAACGTAAAGTAAGTCACAGTGTCGAGAATAAAGTCGAAAGGCTCTGTGCGCAAGTCTAGTGGAGTACTTCCGTTTCTACCAGTTTCCTGATTACTGAGGGTGAACCTTGTGGGATGCACCTGTTTTCGACAGTTTACTTTTAGCTGTGGATAACTGGGCTAATCCAGCATCCATCAAGTCTGCCCGCCAATTTCCACTTTATTTGCGTCGACTGTATTCACCAATTTTGTATTTTTTTACGTTGACTTTTTTCACAAAATTCTGACTTTACTCACGAAATTTCAACTTAAAACTCAAAATGAAAACTTAAATAAAAAGCTCCTTCTTGTAATATTTTTGTCTCCTCTTGTGGCCCTAATCCTCTTCCATACAGGAATGATGCCTGTCTTGGAAAAAGGTTGGAAAAACTGGAATATTAACATTTTAGTATGAGAAAACTTCTCTCTGCCTCAGCCGAGGTCTAATCTCTGCATCTGAGTTTGAATTGCCTTCTCGCCGCCGCCGAGTACTTTATCTCCCTGCCGTGTTCCGCGGCTTTGTGCAGCGGACACTCTTAATGTCGACCCTCTCATCTTAAAGTGTGCTAAACGCGGCCGACAAGGACTCCGGTGTGGCCGGTTGATCGGCAGCCTTCAGGGACTTTCGAGGGCAGGAGATCAGGGCTAAAGCTATCAAGATATTTGGTAATCGATTATTCTATTGAATATTCCATCAATAAATTGAGTAATGGGATAAAACATACGTTGGCTTGATTAAAGCCCGCTCCGCATCGGATTAACGTCAGTGTGCAAGTCCACACCAGACGTGGCGCGGGTTTTAGAAGCGTCCCAGAAGTGTGAAACCCTGGTACGGTCGCCCAGAGGCCGCTTCCGTCTTCTCCTGATTGGCATTGGGCGCTTGGCCTGGGACGGAAGCACGTCGTGTCACACTAAAAAGAGTCTGTGAAGAACGCGCGCTTTAAATTTAATTAAACAACGCCTTGAGGCGGATGAAATTCCTTGATTATTTTTTGTAATCGAGTTACTCGAATTACTCGAGGAATCGTTGCAGCCCTGCAGGAGATTCTGGATTCCCTCACCGTGTCAACGGAGCTCCAGCGTCTCGTCGGTGTTGCAGTCGAAAGCTAAAATCAAAAAAGGGGGGGGGGGGTTTTGTCGTTGCTGCCGCGTGTGCTCGTCTGAAGAATCCATCCGTTTTTGTGGTGACGGTGGTCCATGTATGATGGTGGCCGCGTGCCATTCCTTGTTCCTACGGCTGCCTGTCGGCGCCATAATCCCAGGGGTTGCGTCAGTGTCATGCGTCGCTGCCTGACGCGCCACTGTTTGTTTTTTTTGTTTTTCACGCTGTCGGCAGAGCGCGCCGGCCGAGGCGGGATCTGATTAGAGGGGGGCGCTTCCTGCTGGGCGGCGTGGCGGCGTCTGCTGATAGACGCGGCGCCTAACGCTGTCGGACTACAGCGTTAAAGCTCGTCTCCACTCAGGGAGGGGGGACGTGGTGCTCGCCGGGCCCCCCCCCCCGCCGCCGAATTTCCACCCCTGGTTTCCTCGCCCTTGCTGTCTTCCGTCCGCACGTCTCCGTCCCTCCCGCCACTGCTGCCGCGACACGTCAGTTTCAGTCTCTCAGATTGTCTCTCTGATTTTTGTTTCTTCCTCTCCGTCGTGACACCTCGCCAGTCTCTTCCTGTCTGCGCCACTCGTCTGACCATCATCGCTTCAACTTCTTCTTCCTACCTCTGCCAACTTTTCATCGACTAGCCACCTGCGCTGTGCAGCACCGGGCTCATTTTCCTTAATGACTTGCAAACTTGCAAAGCGCAGCGACTGGCTCTCTCTCTCTCTCCATCTCTCTCTCTCTCTCTCTCTCTCTCTCTCCATCTCTCTCTCTCTCTCTCTCTCTCGCTCTGTCTCCGATGGAGACCTGCTCACACAAACTGCTAAAATACCCCCGTGTTGTCAAATTTCAAGGCAATTTCACTTGATTAATTATAGTGATTGTAGTGGCGGGCCTCGCTGTGGCATCAGCTAGGGTGAAAAAAAAGAACACGACCCTCTAAATGAAATACAGGTCACTTCAAATTACAGCACGGAGCCAGATGAATAGTTCTCAGCGAAGTCAATTGGCAGAAAATGGAACGCTAAATACAATGACCTAGTTTAGATTTGGATTTGTTTACCCTCCGTTACTGGCTTTTAATTTGATCATTTAGAGCCTTTAAAAACGCTTTGGTCCACCTGCTTAAAATGGGCAGTGGAAGCAGTGGTAGCTGCTGCAACATGGTTTGTCAAATACACAGAACAATATATGTATATATATATATATATACATATATATATATATATATATATATATATATATATATATATGTTTTTTTTAACCCAGATGTGCTGCATAATTGACAAGTAAATGATAGTGTTGTGCTGCAGATTAATCTGGTCCAATTTCTGAGGAGATACAGATTGGAATCGGTAAAAACACACCAACTCTGATCAGAACATGTGGAAATGAATTGGCTGCGATTGGGATATCTGCCGGTGCACCTGTACTCCCGCCAGGCCCGTCGGATCTCCCCCGGTCCTGCAAGCAGTGCTCATCTCTCTCTTTCCCGCCTCAGAATGTGAATTCATTTCCTTCTGTCCTCCTTTCAAGCCTGCCAGAACAGATAAGGAACACACTGATGCTATTTCACACAACTTGACCTGATTTAACCTTTAGCAGAAGAGTGCAACCCCCTTGCCCCCTCCCCCTGCGCTGGATCGTGCTGTACTTTGTCGGCGTTCCGCTCAAATCCTTCCCCGGACCAATAGCTGTCCTATATTGCTGCAGAAAGCCACAGTCGTAGTATCTCTGCTCCAAATCCATCAGCTCTGTCCAGCTGCAGCGGTGAGCCAGGGGTGCCACGCCGGCGGCTGCAAGCTCCAGGGCTGCTTCTCTCCGTCCCAACACCGACAATGTTCAAGGCTGCGGCTTGTTTACCCGTCCAGGTCGATCAAGCATAAGTAAAGTTTCAAGCAGGACAAGGAAGAAAGACTTTAACCAACTGAACGGTGGTTCTCTTCTCTCAGTTGCTGCAGTGATGAAACTAACTCCGCTGTAGATGATGTGTGTAAATGGTCCAGGCCACTTACCAAGAGGCTGTAACTGCTTCAGTAGTTAGCCACAGTGGATGGCTGCAGAACATCTGCACTCTGGCTCCTCTGACGTCCTCCTGCAGCAGCTTGGTAGCAGCCAGACGAGGCCTCTGGCTGAGCAAAGTGGAGTTCATGCTTGACTACCTGGACCGCAGCCGTCAGAACTTTTTTTGAGCGTGTTATGTTTCCCCGCTATTGAGAGTAACAGCTTGCGACTGGTACTAGATCACTCGAGGGAGAAGAAGAAAGCACTATGAGCGGGCCAACCTTTGGCAGGCGGTGTTGCCCTTAAGGATTTTGTGCCACTGCGGGTGCGCCCGCAGCTTCTGGCTGACTCTATTTACAGCACCTGTTCTTAAACTCAGGTAGGCATGAATCATTGGCACGTCCTCGTTCGCTCACACAAAAGCCGGGATCCGAAATAGAAGAATTCTCCTGCTAACCCGACACACCGGGCGGAACGTTATTTTCCCCTGAATCCACTGGACTTATTTGATGTGTTCATCCGGGAGGAAATGAAAATGTGTCAGGGGGGCAAAAAAAAAACTCACTTCAGAATGGACCAATCCAGTTTTATTTAACTGCGAATTTTGCCCATTGGCCGCAGCAGCAGTAGCTGGATTATTCCTGTTGGAAAAAAGTGTCCCAAGGCGAGCTGTGATTTGCCGTCTTGTTTCACTAAACTCTTACCAAGACTGGTGGAGAGTAAAGCAGAAGCGCCGAGGGAAAGGCTTCAGTGATCATTCTGATATAAAAAAAACAAAACAAAACAGCCTCTTCTGCTGCATCTTTAGCATACGAAAGGGGATTAAGGCTACAAGAAGAGAAGAAACTGTTACAGGATGGAGATTTTTGTGTTTTGTGAAATTTCGTCAATAAAGTCAAAATTTCGTGAAAAAGACAAGACTTCATGAATAAAGTTGAAATTTCGAGAATAAAATCAACATTTTGAGATTAAAGTCAAACTTCGTGATTAAAGTGGAAATTTCAAGAATAAAGTCAAAATTCCGAGATTTTAAGTGAGCGTAAACAAATTTGAAAGTCCAAGAATTGAATGAATTTGAAATGTCGGGAATAAAGTCGAAAGGCTCTGCACACAAGCTTAATGGACTACCAGTTTCCTGTTTTTTTTCTGCTTCTGGCCCTAATCCTCTTTCGTATCAGCAGCATCACCGCACGCTGAGACTGTCTAAAGATGGAAAATAAAAGCTTTGGGTTGAACTTTGCTGGTTTGGCTCGTCTGACATTTTTTTCGACCTGAAATCTGGTTGGAATTCCGACTGCCAAATGCTCCCTGCACCGTGGCACTCTTCAAATAAATCTCTCGCCAAACACTTTTGGGCGAAGAGGCTCTCGAGCATTTGTGGAGTCTTTGGTAAATATCAGCGACTTTGGCGACGTGCGCGACCGCACGCGGGATGGAGTGAAGGCGCCTTCAGTGGAGTGACACCGCTGGGAGGAATATCAAGAGGCCGCTGCCTCCAAACATCTGAGGCCGACCAATAAAACGTCCACATTCATCCCGTCAGTCTCTCCTCAGACCCCCCCCCCTGCCCCCCCCCTGTTTTTAACTCCTCCACAGCCCTCTATCTCCGTCTCCTCGCTCTTTGTGCCCGTATTGATTTTTGTGGCAGCGTACGCCTGGTTCGCTATCTTTTTTTTTTTTTTTTTCTTGACGGAAGGGAGTGAGATGGAGTCTGGAGCTGCCAAATGAAATCAAAGTCCCCCTTCCCCCCTCTCCCCCCACCTCAACAAGGCGCAAAACCCCATCGGCTTTGAACTGGTGGCTGTGAAATGAGCTCTCTGTGCTCTGATTGTCAAGCCATCTCGGCGCCGCGACGGCGCCGCGACGGCCCCGGCTGCGCTGATTTTCGGCGCAGACATCCGTCTTTATTCTAACCCCCAACCCCCCAAACGCCCTCCCCCTGGCCCCCTCCTCCACCTCCACCTCCACCACCACCACCACCACCACGTCAAAGTTTGTTTCTGCCTGACACTCTTCACTGGTGGGAGCGGCAAAAACATGAAGCGTGGCTGCCGCGGTTCGCCACACAGGTGCAGTGACACGACTCCTCGCTGCTCAGATGCTGCATGTGTGTGTGTGTGTGTGTGTGTGTGCGTGCGCGTGCATGCACAGTTTCGTCACTGGCGTAGACATCCATCACACTGGGTTTAATTATAACAAGATATTGTTCCTCGCATTGCTTAAAAAGGGGGCGGCTGACCCGAATTGCTAAATTTATTGGAAAAAATTCTAATTCTGGTTCCTCTGAGTCAGACTCCGGATTGACATGGATGAGCGGTGGGATTTTGAGTGAACTTTCCCCGCAGCAACGAGTCAAGAATATATTGACTGTAAGAGGTTTAAACGCTGCCTTGAATGCGCTCCATCAGTCATCCTTCCTGCTCTTTTTCCCTTGTTTTGTTGGTAGCAAAGCAGGGCAGGAATATTTTTTTTCTTCTAATCTTTCTGCCAAATTCTTCTGCACGTCCCGTCAGCCAACTGAGGCGAGTGTGTGACAATGTGGGACAATTACAGAGAGCCGCACCCCCCCGCCCCCCCTCACCCCCATCCTGAGGGAGGAGTCTCGCCTCCCCCCCGGCTTCCGTTGTTGAAACTAAAATTTGCCGAGGGGATTCATTTTTTTCCCTTTTTCTGCCACAAAGAACCAACATGATAAATCTGCACCATTAAAAATTGATGTCCAAATAAATTAGGAATAATTCCATTGCTGCCCTGTTCAGTTGCTGACGCATCATTGACGATGAAGCTTACGTTTCCTTTTTATGATGGGCTTCAGGTTCTTATTCTCCTGCTGTTAAAAGCAATTTCAAGGAACCGTCTCGCTGTGACTTCATTTGCAGGAGAGGGTTTTCACACACTCAGCCGCAGGAATTGAGCTCTTTAAAATAAAAAATTGCGTTCTTTAAATTGTTCCCATGTGTGAAAAAAAAAAGTTCTATAAATGTACCAATTTTCTTCTCTAAAATGAAAATCAATTTCTTTTTATACTGTAAAGATTCCAAGGTGTTATTTCAGCTGCAGCAGTTTAATTCCCCTTGTTTGCTCTCTGGATGATCCACCGAGACGACTTGAGTTTTTTTTTTCCCTCTCTCTCTGTCTCTCTCCCTCCCAGAACTGCTCAGTCAAGAGTTGAATTGAAACAGCAAAATGTCACAGGGATCATGATTAAAAATACATCTAAGGGGTTGAAAGCCCCTCTCAGGGCTTTCTCTGAGCCAAAGCTGCCTGCTTGTATGTTTAAGAATTGATAAATCCTCCCTCCACGATTCCCCCCCAAAAAAAAAATAAAAAAAATTGGGGCTGGAAATAAAGTCAGGGCTTGAACTCTTCGTCTCACCTGGTTCCCGTCTCCTCCACCTCCTCCTCCTCCCCCTCCCCCCACCCCCTCGCAGGGCGATGGCCTTCGGCTGGAGTACGAGATGAAGCTGACCAACGGCCAGTCCTTCTGGACGCAGCACTTCTCCGCCGACGAGTTCGGTGAGAGCGATTAGACTGAGAGATTACGGGAGCGATAGCCGATGGCACAGGCCGGCGGCACTTAGCACAGCCAATAAAGCACAGTGAACTGAGCAAATTGCAATAATGAAGGGACGGCCGAATGAATTAATAATGACGGATGAACTGTGGGCCGGGGAGTGGCGCCAGTGCCGTCCTCTCCATGGGTTGTTGCTTCGTCCCTGCTGATCTTCTCTTTTTCGCTCCTTCCCTCCATCAGCTGCTCTCTTCTCTTTTTTTTAATCTCCGCCCAGCCTCCCTCGATCTTTTAATCCTTTTACTTCTTTTTGTTTTCCCTCCCTCATCCCCTCTGCTTCGAGACAGAACCTCATTAACTCGGCCTCCGCTTTTAATTTTCTGGCATTCGTTTAAACTTTTCCTCTTTCCTCTCTTTTTTGTGCTGATTTCTGTATTTCTTTGTTATCTCCTCTCTGCCAATAATTTAAGTCTTCTTTTCTCTCCTCTAATTCCTCAACCACAGGTATCCTGGAGACGGACATCACCTTCCTGGTCATCTTCTCCTTGGTCTTCCTCCTCTCCTGCTACTTTGCCTGTGAGTATCCGCTTTTCCACTCAGCGTTTTCCTCTTTCTCGTCCTCTTCGATAATTCATCGAGATTAAAAGAAAAAACGGCCGGCAACCCCACGGAGTGGAAGGAAGGTATCCTAAAGATCTACATGGATCCTTGAGGACAGAGAGGTTTGCTTTGCTTTGGAGGTGAAGGTGGCCGAGTGGAGGAGGAGGCTTTCCCATTAGGGTGGGAGGCGAGGGGAGGTTTTTACATGAAGGTCACATCAGGAATCATCGAAGCAGCTGAGAACTTGAAGCTCCAGTGACGCACGTCGCTACACTTTAAGCTTTTAGCCCATTAAGAAAAAAAAACCCGAAACAGCCAATGGCTGTAGCCGTCTCAATGTTCAGTGTAGCGTTTTCACGCATCGGCGTCTGCGTCCCGGGAAGAAAATAAAAAATAAAAAAATCGTGTGTTTACGTCACGGTTGGCAGCCGCCGGCTGCGCGGCGATGGCGGAGCCGTCGTGCGGGCCAGAAGGTTGATGTCTCCACCGGGTCATAACTTCCAATGAGGTGCTTCCTGGTTCCCGGGGTTCCAAATGACTTCCCCAGGATGTCGAACCCCTAATTCACAGCAGACCCGCTTGCAGTGCATCTCCGGTCCGTCAAAGCTGCATGCAGCGAGCCGGAGCCTCGGAGAGGAAAGGACCGGGTTTCTGTTTCTGCTGGATGGAGGGAGCAGGGACGCTAATGATGTTTCACAGAAATGGAATGATGATTCGGCAGTGGGACACGCTTCTTTCAGACTGATCACAAGCTCACATAAACACGTTAATTGTTTATGGAGGTGTTTAATTAGAAATAGTAACAATGTTCCCTGTGGTAGAAGAACAAAAATCTCCTAAACACAGATGAGCAGCTCAGTCTCTGCAGTACTGCAGTCCAGCACCGAGTGCCACTTTGACGAGTAGATTTTTACTTGAGAGTTTCTTTGCTTGATTTTAGCCCTATACTGAAAAGGCAGAAACAGCCGACAGGCAGTCAGTCAGCTGTGTGGGCTCGCGTGGACCTCCTGGTTGCAGGTGGATGTGGCTGCGTGAAGCTCTGAGCTTCGGCTCCCTGTGACCTTCACGCTGCTGGGACATGGAGAACCTCAGAGAAAAGAAAGCGTGACCCTCGTATCCTTCAATTTCAACCTGGCTTCAGTTTGAGTGGCTTCTAATCTGAGCGGGTAGCAACCAAAAGGTGTTTTTCTGTCTCTCAATCTTGAAAGCTGGCATAGAAACATTTTTTTTAGAGCTTGTTTTTATTGTTTTTTTCCGTCGGATGCGCCTCCAACATGATGACATTGATTGAAAACAGGGCTGACGTAACCGTGAATGGTTCGCAATGGTAGAAAAAAAAAACTACCTGATGTGCGAAAACGGTTGACTGATGGATTCTTCAAAGTTTCTCTCCTCTTTTTATCAGATTTATGCAGATTGCGTGGAAGGCTTTCAACAAACCGTGCCTCCTTTTTTTTTTCCCCCTTCTGAAAGTTGTTCTAGGCGCAGAGAAAAAAAAAATGAGGCAGCAAATAACCGGCTCACACGGACCTCTCATCCATCACATCCACGCTCTCAAGAAATGCGATTATGTTCCGAAGGAGGTTTTAAATTAATAAAAAAAAAAAAGACAAGGGGAAAAAAAAACTGATGCGGGGTGACGGAAAGATTTGCATTTTTAGGAGCGATCGTTACCTTTGCTGTTTTTTTTTTTGCTGAGCAACGGCTGCACAGGGCAGCTGTGTGTGTGTGTGTGTGTGTGTGTGTGTGTGTGTGTGTGTGAGCGTTCACGCCGGCTCTTCCTCCCCTCTCTGCAAATTCGTCCCCGGGCGGGCGCTGTTTTGTCGGAGTGTTTTGCTAGTAAAATTGCCTGCTTAAATATGCATTAAAAATGTTTCCGGGTAGATTAAGACGAGCGGACGGGCGACGATGTAAAGGGGCCTCATCGAGAGACAGACATCACAAGGCGTTTGCATGCTAATGACGGCGGCTCCCCTCGTCTATCTGGGCTCCATCTTCTGCCTCTCAGTGCCTCTGCCTCGCCATCTGTTACCGGAGCGTTTATTCTTTTATCTCTGTCCCTGTGCTTTCGGGCACGCGCACGCATGCACAGAGAGAAACACTTCCATGCACAAACCTCCGCCGACTTTATCTCATTCTCGTCCCTGCTTCTCTCCCCCTCCTGCAGATAATCTAAAAGGAAGACAGCTTCTTCACACCACCTACAAAATGTTTATGACGGCAGCAGGGGTGGAGGGTAAGATCACATTTCCCAGCACGACACGCACACACACACACACACACACACACACACACACACACTCAAGGTGACAGTATCCCGTATTTCTGTCTATTTTTTTTTTTTTTTAAACTTCACTTCATATTAAACTTTTTCTTTTTTTTTTTCAACGTCAATCGAAACGCAGTTGGAAAATTCCGTTGAGTGATGTTATGCAACAACAACAACAGGACCAAAAAGTTTGTGTTTTCTCCTGTCTCGTTCCGGGAAGGATGGTGGCGGCCATGGTGGTGGTGATGGATGCTCTACATTTTTGTCATCTTTGTTTCCATCAGAACAGCCGCGCTCATCCAACTGTCAGCGCTTTTTGTTTTTCTTTTTGCTAAAGTCTGTTTTATCCACGGGAAGCTTCTCTTCGGAGAGTTTCACATTATTTCCAGCGTTGGTATTTGCCACGGCTGAACGTCCCTCTCCTTCATTTGTTTTGTCTTGGATCCGTTAATATACAGCCTCGTGGTTTGAATCTAGTATCACAGGAATAAAAAAAAAAAAAAAAAAATCTATCACTGTGCTCAGGTATCTCAAGCCTCCTTTGAGATATTCCACGCCGTGCAACTTTCGCAAATGGGACAAAGTGTCGCTTTTTCAAAAAAACATCTTTTTCATATTACCTGGCAGAAACATCACCTCTTTTTTTTTTTTTGTTGCGTGTACCAAAGTTTATTCCCCAAAATAATCACATGCTCCTCCTCCAGCTATTCCCTTTGCGCCATTCCAGGGTTGATAATAAGCAGCACCCTGTCGCCGTGCAGCATCTCGCACCTTAATCCCGGGCTTCAAGAGAAGCCCAGATACAATCTGCCTTATTAGCCTCTGAATAGCAACCATTACAGGCAGCCGTGCGCCCGCCGCGGCGCTCAGCCAAGTGTGCCGTCGACTGACGAGCACCCCCGCGCCTCCCCTGACTGCCTCACTCGCTGCGTCGGCCCTCGCTGTTGCCTCGCCTCCGCCGCCCCCACCGAAACCAGTTTCCTGTCGCCCCCGAAAATCTCAGCCCTCCCCTCCCCCATTTTTTTCCCACCTCCCTCCGGCTGTTTTCCTCTCCATCATCTCCTGCTCACTGACATCCATCCTTCCTCTGCTCCTCTCTTGCTTCCCTCTCTTTACCTGGGTTCCTTCCTGACTTCGGCTGGATCATAATAATGAAATGAGGCTCTGGGATAGATGCACTTTGTAATGTTGTTCACTGCTGCTTGGTTTTTGCCAGTTCCTACTTTGGCGTTTTGCTGTCTGATGTCTTTGTTGTCTGTACGTGTTTTTATTTGCTAGGCCTGTATTTGATGCCTAAAACAAAGTTCCTATGTGGACGTTAAAGTTAAACTCCTCCTCCTACTCCTCCTCATCCCTCTCTCCTCGCCAGTGCTCAGCCTGCTCTTCCACTGTGTCTACTGGGGCCTGTACGCCAGGGACGGAGTCGGCAACAACAGCCTGAAAATACTGGGTGAGCTTGCGCACGTCGGCCGCCGAGTGACTCCGCCCACTCCGCTAGCGCCACTACCTGGATAGAACGAATGACTGCCCCAATAGTGTGTGTGTGTGTGTGTGTGTGTGTGTGTGTGTGTGTCTACATCCAGTGGTTTGACTGGCAGAGACATTGGTTGTGAGAGCGTGTGTGTGCGTGTGTGTGTGTGTGTGTGTGTGTGTGTGTGTGTGTGTGTGTGCGTGTGTGTGTGTGTGTGTGTGTGTGCTGCGACCTGATTTTATCTTTCCTCAGCGATCTCACAGATTTGGAAGCACAGCCTAATTAGCCTCGGTCTTCTCTCCCCGTCTCCACCCTCACCCCCCCCCCACCACCCGCCCCCCCTGTGTCTCACCCGCCCTCCTTCCTCCCCCCCCCGTGTCTCCAGGGAAATTACTGTTCTCCGTCAGTTTCCTGGTCTTCCTTCTGATGCTCATATTGTTGGGCAAAGGTTTCACCGTCACCAGGTGAGGGGGGCAACTTGCCCTTTTTTTTTTCTTTTTTTTTTTAGTTTTCTGTGTGTGTGTACTCGGGCTTGTCACATTATCCGGTATCGTATTTTGCCGCGACCCCCCCCCTCGCCGCCGCGTCTGCCACTGTCACGCCTGGCTGTCACAGCCATAATGTCGCGGCTCGTCACAGGACAGAGAGAGGTGTCGCTCAGGGGTGTCGGCGCACTGAAAGAAGCAGCCGTCACGTCCGAGGAACCCGGATGGCCGCTCGCCGCTCCGACTGTGAAACTGTCAAGGATGGAGGGGAGTTTGCTGTCACCGCCGCCAAATTAAAGTGGACACTCCCAGAGCAGCAAGGTGTCAGAGTTGTAAAATAAAGGTTTATGCAAGCTAATGAAAGTATAATACAAGAGAATCAATTGGATTAAAGTGAAGTAAAATAAAAAAAATCTATTAGTTTAGGACCTCTAAGAATGAATGGATTTTTATCAATTGCAGAGAGAATTTCTGTTTTGAAGAGAATTCCAGAAGGAGCAAAGAAGTGACGATGAAATCTTCCGACCTTCCATCAGTCCCAAAGTTATTTGCATTCAGTTGTTTCTTCCATTTTAAAATACTGTTTACTGCGTCAGCCAAACGCATTGGTGCCCATGAATATAAAGATTTTTTTTATATATATTTTGTGAGATGGGAATATGTCTCTGCGGACAATGTCCCCCAGGGAATCACTAGTGCACATGGACCATCCGCACAGCACTGTGTGTAAACATTACAAGTGTGGTGAAATGAGGCTAAAATCGGACATTGAAAAACCCTAAAAATCAGAACAAAAGTTGTCAGTTGGCCCAAAATTCTTTGCAAGGGATAAAAAGGGTAAATAGGTGTTTCTACAAAAGTAAAAAAAAAAAAAAAAAAAAAACATGGTAAAAGGTCAATTTATTTCACCAAAGGAAAAATTAATTGTGGGATCATTACAGCAGATTTTACAGGGCCACTGGACGGCTAAATGAAAGAAGCCTGCTTGATGATTGCGGCAATAAATAAAGATGATGCACTTTTAATAACCCTCCTGTTTGCAATTTGCTTCTAATCAATCATCCATCTTCTATACCCGCCTCCTCCTGCACTCAGGGTGACAGGGGGTCAGCTGGAGTTCATCTCAGCTGTCATGGGGCAACATTGAAAGACAGACAAACAAAATTCACACTCACACACACACACACACACACGGAGAATTTAGAGTTCCCAATTCGCTCCACATGCACGTTTTCGGATTGTGAGATTAAGCTCAATCTAAGTTTGCGGCACCTTATTCATTGGAAATGTGTCAACTAAATGGCAGTGGAGGTGCAAAGTCTTGTCTGGTGGAGGCAGCGGCTCGGTGGCCGTGCTCCTCCTGCACCGCCAGCTGTTGAATCCTCAGCTGGAATCATTTTTCACCGGGAGATTCTGGGAACGTTTTCCCCGCAGCAGGTGACATCAGATTGTCTCCAGGAATAGGTTTTTATTTATGAGCTCACTGCTCGGCGGGAACGTCAGCGCTGTGCATCCGTCGCACGGCAGAACAAATGCTGTTCCCTCACCGCGCTCTGCTGCCTCGTGCCTTTCCTCCCAGTGGCTCCTTCCTGATTTCCAGTTATCAGACACGGCAGATGTGTCAGGGAAACGAGGGTTTAATTCCCGCTGAACTGTCCCCAGGATTGCGTCTCCCACTCGGTTACCACCGGGAACGGCTTAGTGGCTAAAAGGAGCAAGGAGGTTTTGAAGCTTGATTTGTGGTGACTCATCATCGCCCGTCGCCCCCGCTGCTAGTATTTCCCGGCCCTGGAACTAAACTCCGATACATATCCGAGACTCTGGCAGCTCCAGGGATTAGAACCCTCCTCTGGGTTGAGAAGATTGTGCGATCGCTCTCACTCATTAAAATCCTTTCAACGGCCCCATTGAACAAACCTGTGAGTGCACCGTTGCCGAGCTAAAGAGCGCACTCATCTGGAGCGAGTGATGACTTGACAGTCTGAAGATGAATCGCCCGCCTCCCATCGTTGACTCCTTTGGCATTCGGTGTTGAATCAGCTGCGAGTGGAAGGATGCTGGAAAGCCGCTGAAAACCCCTCAGAAATGAGATGTTACTATTTTTTGCTTCTCGGTTCCGCAAAATAAATAATGTTTTCTGCTTCCTGGTTAGCAGAGACCCGGAGCCGTCTGTGTGCAGCCGGTGTGTGTGCAGAAAGTGTTGGAGTTGAGCTCGCTGGGATTGAGTGGCTGTTTTTAGAATGAAGCCGTAGTCGTGGCTTGCAGTGCAAACAGGCCAATGTGGTGTTTAGTGTTTGCCTTCTTCTTCTGTTGCTGCAAACACTCTGAGTGACCTACCTTAAAACTGTCTTTCCTCTGTGTGTGTGTCTGTGTGTGTGTGTGTGTGTGTGTCGGGTGTCAGGGCGAGGATCAGCCACAGCGGCTCGGTGAAGTTGAGCATCTACATGACCGTCTACACCATCACCTACATCATCCTCTTCATCTACGAGGCCGAGGTAAGATCGCCGCTGCCGCGGGACTCCGTTTTCCAAACAAACCAATTGAAATGAATGAATTGATTCAATCAATTAAAAAAAAAAAAAAAAAAAAGTTGTAAGTTAAAGTCTGTGTCAGTTGCCGTGGCAACTTAGTCTGTGAATCTAAACCTGGCCAGGCAGCGCAGGTTTCTCCTCGTTGTCCTTCCTGGTGACAAAGTCACTGAAAATTTATTTGTTTCAAAAAAAAAAAAAAAAAAAAAAAGATTTTCTTTCTGAGTTAATGAGCAAATCCAAGATGCCTCCGTTGTGTACAGTCAAGAGTGTTATCCTCATTCACCCCCCCACCCCCGCTGTTTAAGACACACTTATGCCACAGCTGTCTGTTTCCCTATAGGGAGCCTATAGAGGAGGAGGCTGCGATACTCCGCAGGGACTTTCCTCTCACACATTCATTTATTTTGAGAGACGCAGACGCGATCCGCTAATTAAATTCTTTCTCTGTCTCCCACATGTCTGAATGAGCTTATACCCGTTCGTGAACCGAGTTTGTTTATCCCCCTCTTCTGAAGCCACACCCCGGGGCTACTAGACGGGGCTCGAGGGGAGCGAGTTGGAAAAAAGTTGTTATGTACGGGGCAAAAAAAGTGAAAGTGGCTGTGTTGCCCTAGAAAAATGAGACAATCTCTCCAAGAAGTGCAGTGAAGAAGTCACTGAATCAGTCAAAAGGATTTAACATCCACATTAATTAGAAACAGATCTGTTGTTTTGTCTCCATTTGTCATATTTTGGTTTGGAATGAATCTAATTTTGATTATTAATCGTTGAATGATGGAAAAAGATTAAAAGATAAAAAAAAAAAAGAAAGTCCTACTTCTTTTGAAACAAATTACTTTGTGTGGCTGTGTTATGCTGACACAAGTCCTTTATGTTTTCATCATTTTCAGCTGCATCTGGGATATTGATAATAATAATCAACAACCGACAACAGTTGGTGTTGACGTTTCTTTCCTCTGCTTGCAAAACGTGTACGCAGACTCTTCTCCTCCTCTTAGTTTACTTGACAATACAAATATCAGCAAACTTAATTGGGCAAATAATTGGCAGAACGAGCTGCTGTGGAAATTACCCTCAGAGCGAAGCCTTAATTTCACACTTATATAAGACATTTTTCACGCTTGCAGCAAAAAAAAATGAAAGTGGCTTCCGTGTGTTGTGGTTATTTTTACCCTTATGATCACAGCTGGGAAATAATCGTCGTTTCACAGACTGCCATAGCTCACATAATCGATTCTCGGACCATCGGCTGTTGTTATTTTTTTCTCCACATTTCTTTTTTTTTTCTCAGGGATTATTAATCAGCACACTGTGTGATCTCCCCTCTCATTAATTTTGCCACGGCTGTGTGGTTGCGAGGACGGAAACAGATTTCACCAGCCATGATGTTGAGCATATGAGCTTATGAATTAATAAGAGGCTCCGTCGTGTTCCAGATACATGCATCTCTGCACTCTGCAGAGGCTTCTCCGCCGTCTAATCGCCGCTTCCCACATGGTTCCCCGACACCGTGGTGGGTGACCCTCAGCCCTGCTGCCGGGGAGGAGAGAGGTCCCAGGAGACGCTCCTCCTCAAGAAGATGTTGCTTTGTTTTAATCGAGTTTGAAATGTAGGATTCTTGATTGCAAGCTCCTGTGCTTTGGCATGTGCTCACTTTTGGCTGAATTCTGCGATAATATAAATGAATATCTGGAAACACTTTGATTTGTTGATAAATACTTTAAGTACTGCTTTCATTAGGCAATACTTGAATTGCATCCAATGTCTGGCCTGCAGCAGACAGACAGACAGACAGACACGCGCAGCTTATTGATACGGACAAATTAAAACAGATGGCACAGCAGCTCCCCGTTCGCGGTATTTTCAGACCTCGGCAGGAACAGATTTGCCTGATTGGCGTGATCTTAATGTTTTGTCATGTTTTCTGATTCAAGTTGAATCTCACTCAACTTGTGAAAGTTTTGCACTTCTGGCAAAACAATCCCAAAGGTCCCATGTTTTGTTTTGTTTTGTTTTTGTTTTTCCCCACTGGTGAACGCTCGGAAATGACAATGGGTCGAGTCCTCCACTTCCTTTGCTTGCTCCACTTTTTAGAAATTGTGTTGAGACAGCTGTTAGCTCCGCCCTCTGAGACCGCCTGGTTCTGGCCCTTGTCGTCGATTTGCAGTGGGGAAAGTCCGACATAGCGTCGCATTCAGCAGGAAGCAAATCATTTCTTGCAGCGGGCTGCCAAACATGGGGCTAAATCTGCTGCTTTGTGGAGACACGTGGGGGATAATGAATCATGTGTGTCAGCTCCACTGGAGTTGAGGATAAAAGAGCCAAAAATGGGAGCGTTAATCCTCTGCCTGGTAAGAGGTGGAACTCGTCTGCTTTTGGAGCAGGAGGTGCAACAGTTCAGACGTCTTCACGTTGTCGAGTGTAAATGCGACAATGCGCAGCGATCATTTCAAAAACTGCCACTGCCTGAGTGGTAAACGTGAAAAGCGGCATTGCGGGCTGCGACGATAACGGCACATTTAGAGTGACTAGATTACAGTGTTTTCCATAAAGCGCCGTTATCACCCGGCGGGAACGGAGCGGTGGAAGTGTCCGTGCTATATTTAACAGCGCAGCCTATAGCACGCTGCCCAGCACGCTGCAATATGTGGATCCAAAGCAGTGTAATTTATCTAGTGCCTGCCTTCCTCCACACTTTAAAAGAGCCCGGAACTCAAGGGAGCTCCAGCTAAAAATACAACAAAGTAGGTTACAATTGGAAATAAAATATAGAATACAAGCCCGCATGAAAAAAAAAGAAAGAAAATAAAGGTTGGACTCTTCAACAAACGGAATGTGCTAAAAAAAAAAATGATGCTTTTTCTGACATCCAGTCAAAGCAAGTGCAGACAAGACAATTTTCAATCCAATTTAGTTGTTTCCAAAAAAAAAAAAATATATATATATATATATATATATATATATATATGTATTTTAGTGTTCAACACATTCCTGTTTGTTCTTAGATTTATTTGTCAGGGAACATTGTATCGTGACTGCAGTTCATTCAGAAGTTGACTTCTTTTTTTGTATTTGCCAAATTAGCTCCAGACCTTTAACAGCAGGCAATCTGTTAGAATTTCACGAGTTTCGCCGGTCGAGGAGAGAAATAGCCGAGACTTTCAGAGATGGCGTGTAATGAGCGCCGAAATCGGCGATGGAAGCTTGTGACCTTCACTCCCTTCGGCAGCTCGGCCTGCCTGCACTACAGATCGCTCTGGCCCGCAGCGCCAGGCAGCGCACTTACTGCGGCAGACGCTCATTACAACAGCACAAGGTTAAACACTGCATATCTCACCGCTGATCTCTTATCATGTATTTTTCGGTTAAGAGGTGGAAAATAATTGCGGAGCTTAGCTCTATGGCCTTAAATAAGAGGGATTGCTAAAACAAAGTTCCAGAAATCAGTCTTCCGTGATATGAAGGGCACCGAAACCTGCCCCCAGGTGAGTGACAAAGTCTGCAGCTATGTGACGATACCATCCTTATAGGATCTGCCTTGTTTCTGTAACCTTCCAAACATCATGAAACTCCAACAAAGCCTGAGCTTTAGCAGGAAGCTAAAGCCTAGCCAGTGGCGGCTGTAAACAAAGGGCTAAATGCAGTTTGTGGAGATCTGTCGTTTTTCTTTGGATGGTTTATTCAGAGAACAAAAGACCAAAGACAAGAAAGATCTGGCAATAAATATTACATGACAAGAGTCCTTTTTTCCTATTTTTACGATGATGTCAGCGATGCTGGGAGTGTTTCTGCAGCCGAAGCTCTTCTGGACTCTTGTTGCATCCCAGAGAAGCTTCACTCTCTGAAGTGACACACCTATACATAATGCAGTGAGGGTAACTCTGTATGCTGGCTAACGCTAACCAGTCCCCGGACACTGAAATGCAATCTGGTGTCCACACCTGCGCCCGCGCGGGCACGCAACCCACACACACACACACACACACACACACACACACACACTGACCTAGTTGTGAAGAAGAGCTTCAATGTCAAAGACCTGCTACAAACTGGGCTTTGGCTTGGTTGAACCACCAGCAAACAGTCTGTAATTAGTAAGTAAGTAATTAGACCGCAGGGCGCATCGCTTTTTCTTTTTTCTTTTTTAACTTTGTGCAGTTTGTGCTTCTGCTTAACCAGCAGCGTGCTGTGTGTGCTAGTTCTTCGACCCAGGTGAGGTGCTGTACGCCTACGACAGCCCCGCCGGCTACGGGCTGATGGGCCTGCAGCTGCTGGCCTACGTCTGGTTCTGCTACGCCGTGCTGGTCTCTCTGAAGCACTACCCTGAGAAGCAGCCCTTCTACGTGCCCTTCTTCACCACCTACACGCTATGGTGAGACTCTCCCACTCTACTCACACACTGGCGACAAATCTAGCAACTTTCTCTGGTGATGTTGGAGACTGGAGACCTCACATCGGTTCTCTTACCTGCCGTGTTTATTTTTCTCTCCCATGCAGCACGACAGCATCCATTACAATCTCGTAGCAACTTCTAGGTTAGCCAATGGCTACTCTTTCTTACTGCAGTAGTTGGCAGCACTGCGGGAGAGGCGCGTCTCTCTGATTTGTGTCCCCTTGATTTCGAGGAAATTGACGCTGGTTGCTGGGAGGCGTCGCCTCCCCAGTAGTGGGTCATTCTTTTTTTTTTTTTGCAGCACACTTTACAACATTGTGGCGCTCTTTTGACGCGCAACATAGATAATTATACCAGAGCCAGTAGTTTCCAGATGGATTTTTTCCCCCTCTCCTTTTTATTGGAAGAATTTTTGTGCACTTGATAAATCTTCGCACTCAGAGGCAGAGGTTTTTTTTTTTTGCATTTTCTCTGCCCTTCTACACACACACACACACACACACACACACACACGCACACATTCACACTGTGCTCAGTTTCTCTGCCCTTCAGCCTCTCTGCACATAATGACACGAATGAAGACTGGATTATAAAGGCCTCCATTATCTCTGTATTTTTCTCTCAGTGCCGCCGCTATCTCCCTCCTCATTATCTCCGCCTCTCCTCCCATCCTTGTCGTTTGCGCCTCACATCTGTCCCCCCCCCCCACCCCTTGCCGCTCCCGTCGTGCCTTCAAGTGCGGCTTTCCCCCCGGCTCCATTATCACTAAAAAAACAAAAAACTTCTGTCTTCCGCAGGTTTTTCGCCGTGCCCGTCATGGCTTTGATCGCCAACTTCGGGATCCCACGCTGGGCCCGGGAGAAGATCGTCAACGGCATCCAGCTCGGCATCCACCTCTACGCTCACATCGTCTTCCTGGTCCGTGTCCCTTCCCGCACGCAAGGACCCGCCTGCGCCGGTTCACATTGCTCAAGAGTCATTACGCCACTTTGAGTCATATATTATTCACCGTCCTCAAGTCATAGCCGCTCCACGCTGATTGTCTCCTCCACACATCATTATCTACCTTCTCCTCACCTCCGACACATTGTTCCCCACTAATGGGCCGTACTGCAAATTTTATTCCTGCCCGCCACTCGCATTTCAATTCCTACCTCCAATTTTTTTTTTTTCTTCCTTTGGCCCTGATGATTTATGCAGACAGGCCGGGTAATAAAGTACAAGTGCAACGTGCACTCAAGTAGTTTTAGCAGTACTTGATATATATATATATATATGTATATATATATTTATTCTAGAATTCAGTGTCCAAGGACTTTATATGTTTTAGTTTCTTATGCTGAAAATTCAAGTATCTGCTTTCTTGTCAAAGAGTGTTGTTACATTTCTATTCTTTTTAAAAAGCGTATTAGCAGAATGGTCTGCATTGTCTTCTTTTTGCATCATTGTAACCATTGACATCGCTGAATGTTCAATGTAAACGGGTCTGTCTTCCAACACAGATAAAATGAGAGCCCATAGCTGAAACAATTTCATATCATAGATATTAATCCGTTCTTCCAAAGTTTTCATCTGAATGACTTTGAATGACTGAACTTTAGTTGACATGATGACAATGACGTGAGCTTAGCTTAGCACAGACACAGTTTTAGAGTTAAAAGTGTAAGCAACACAAAAAGGGTCGATGTATTTTTACCTCCAGATTGACGCATCTTTCCCTCAGCCATTGTATCGAGTATATGTGCTTTTCTCATTTCTTGCATTTATATGCTGTTGATCTCGTACATGTAATTATATCTAATGCGTGTACATTGTCAGACAATACATCATCTTCCATTCGGAGAGGTCGTCTGATTAGTTATCTTCTCATGGTGCCCCCTTCAGGTCATCACAAGACCCTCGGCAGCCAATAAGAACTTTCCGTACCATGTTCGGACATCCCAGATTGGAATCCTGCTGTCCAGTCCGAAAGGAGACGAGGGCACCGAGAGTTTTCCCCACCACGCCTACGGAAACAGCTCCTTCCTCGGAGACTCTCAGCCAAACTTCACAGAACTCTTCTCCATTCAATCAGTGAGTTTGTGGATGTGCTTCATCTCCTGAATATTGACCGAGTGGCCAACTGGCTTATTGGTTGGTTGACTGATTGCTTTATTTGTTCCAAACAAGAGTCCCCTAAAGCACAATACAGATATGACCACAAAAAAAAAAAAAAAAAAAAATGGACCTTGAGGATATGAATGAGATTTGATGAAATTCTGTACAGGCATCTGAAGGTATGAAACCAGGACCCAGTCTGACAAGAGCAGATCATTCTGAGTGCAGGATTTGGGGCGCAGTGCTCTTCTGATCAATATGATCAAAGAGATGAAAGAGGGTCTGTGACATCCCCCTTCACTTTCTTTCATCACTCTGCAGTCCAGCCCATTTACTTCTGACTTGACTGTAAGATTTCCAAATTCAGCCGAATTCCCTGGCACAGTGCGCTCTCCATTGCACCATTAATCCCCAGTCCAACGCCCTCACTGCCTTCTGAAGTAGTGGAGTCATTGTTGGACCATAGCGCACATAGAGAGTTTTGTAAAGAAGGAAGTACTACTACTATACTACTATACAGATTCATTTTATGTCAAATTTTTTAAGCACAAATAAGTAATTTAAGGTAAAAGTTCGCTCTCTCTCTCCCTTCCTCTTTAAACACATTCGATGCTTCATTAAATTTAGAACTTCACATTTTTTAATTAGTTCCATCTGTCAGAGACGGAACTAATTAAAGCGGAGCAACAGTGCACTTTGCAGAGAGGATTTTTTTTTTTTTTTCCTCCCTCAACGTTTTTAACCTTGGCAGAATCTGTCGTCTCTCCCTGTGGGCTGCAGGTAAGTGACGGTAAGAGCATGGCAGCGTAGCTCATGACGGAAAATGAAAGCACTTCAGCACAAAAAAAACAAAACGCTTCATCTGATATTATGACTTTGAAAAATAACCTTTTTTTTTTTTTTTTTACCTGTATTTCTCCGTTTTTGGCAGAATCGGTAAGTGCGTTGTCGAGATCTATAAAATAAAAAGTAAACGAGGAAGTTTCTGTGCAGAGCTGAAAAATCATGTGTTTGGTGTTAGTTTAGCAATTAGGCAGCAAAAACAATTTAAGAAAAAAATGTTATAATAAAAAAAGATAGTTGGCTCTGTCGGCGGAGTGAGATCTGCTTTCCAGGAAGCAAAGTAATCGAGTTGAAGGTCAGGAAACCCAGGACGTGCGTAATCCAGCCTGACCTATTTAACGACCGCAGCATCTCTGAACCGCAGAGGAAGCTGTCAGATTGTGATGTATAGCATGTTGTTTCTTGCACCGCGTCTACAAGGACCCACTTTCAGGTCAGGCGGCTCATTACCGTAAGAGGTGAGTCGGAGGAAGTCGGTCAGGAACCGGGCGGAGTCTGTTTTCCGCTTCGTTTCGTCACCTGTGTGGTGAAGGTCAGAGAGGAAGGGGCCAGAGTCTACATGCAAATAAGGATGCTTTGGTGTGTGTGTGGGTGTGTGTGCGCGCGTGCTTGAATAAGCTGATGTGACCATTTGTGTGCCGTTTCTGTTTACCAATGACGGTATGTTTTTCTTTTGTATTTGGAAAAAGCAAACGGTATCAGAATATCGAAAACTGCATTTACTTTTCAGAGTGAAACAGTGTCATGGCCCTTTGTGACGTCACAACGGGCCATGATACTGTACCTCTGCCCTATTTTCACCTTTAAACAGCAGCAACAAATGAGCTGCAAGAAGCGATAACGGAGCACATCAGCGAGGCTAAACGTTGCTGTTCCCTGCAGCTGTGTCCAGTTTTCATGCGATGATTCACTTAAAATGTGGAATGAAAAAGAATTGAAGATCTACAGAAGGGTAAAATAAGGAACTTTAGGAACACTTCTTTTTTTTTTTTTTTTTTCCATTCAACCTCTATTTCACGAGGTCAGTGCCGTTGAGATCAGCGTCCTCTTTCTCAAGGCCAAGAAAAGCGTCAAACACTTCAGTTCACTGACAATGAGATTCACTCAGTAAAATAAGGAGAAAACGGGGGAGTCAAGAACTGCGACAAGTGAAAAAAAAAACAAAAAAAACAACGTCAAACAAACCACGAGGAGCTAGAAAATATGAAACATCTCTGAGAGATATACTAATACTAATCTCTTCGCCTGACCACTGACGCCGCCGTTGCCTCTTCCCTCTCAGGACCCGGTGAAGACGGTGGAGGAAACGGTGGCCCGCAAGGGTCCGGAAGTGGCGAGGAACAGCGAGCACAAGATCATCACCACCGCGGCCGACCTGACCACCGCCCTCCCGCCTCCTCCTCCGCCTCCGGTGCCGCCGCGCCCGGCTACGCGCTCGCCCCCGCTGCCACCGCGGCTGCCCTCCTTCACCGAGTACTTCAGCATGCAGAGCGGGGTAGGCGGGCTCGGCGGAGGAGGAGCCGGGTACGGGACCAAGGCATGAGCCGGAGAGACAGGTGGGAGATGGGGGACGTCACGGAGGGATGGACGGAATAACAATGTCACGTAAAAGAGGCGTGAAAGGGGGTTGCAACTTGAAGACTCGAGGAGGAAACAGCGTCGGCGGCCGCCGAATCACGAGGAGGAAATAGGAAGAAGAAGAAGAAGAAAGGAAAAAAAAAGAGGCGGAACCCCACGGCGGTCCCTTCTCACCTGTACACGCAACGCGCCGGCGTGGAGGAGCGGGGCGGGGAGTTCTCGTTTAAAGAATTGAAGAAGCAATAAATATTTGATGTCGACCGGGAAAAGAGTTGCGGAGGGAGCGGGTTTACAAAGTGGGTGTAGCCAGAGCAATAGAGTGATAGCTGCTGTGCGCGAGGTCGTTCTTTTAATTGAAAAGATTCACAAGGCCTCATACGGCGTGCCTGGAAGAGTGTAAATAGCGAACAGCAGAGGGCGCTGTCAGCCACAGCTCCATGTGGGTTCAAAGGTTTTTCATGTTGTTGTTTTTTTTCCCTTCTTTCCTCAACTTTGAATTTCCCGTTGGTGCTTTGACCATCAGAAGAATATCATGCCATTATAGTAATCCCATTAATGTAAAGGGGGGTGGGGGGGTTGGCAGGGCTTTTTATGTTTGACACATTTTGATAAAAGCGTTGATATTTACTCTCATGAAAAAAACAAACGCAGCTGGCTTAATTTATATTCTTGTATGCCTTCATTGCAGTTGGATATTCTGAATTGATATGCTGACGTGTTAATGTAAAATGTCATGTTTACTGTGGGCACTGAAAAACAAACACGAAAAAAAAAAAAAAAAAATACCCGCATGTTCGTATTGTACTTCCCGCTCAGAAATTCTGATGTATGTGTCGCCATGTGACCATAACCAAGTTTTGTGTGCATTGAAATCAATACTCTTTTTTTTTTTTTTTTAAAGATACATACAATAGGCGGTGGTATATTTTCGATAAGCTGCGACCTGTCTGTCGTGATTCCAACCCCTAAAACTCAACTTGCGCTGTCCAAAAAAAAAAAAAAAAAAACTCCATATGAAATCCAGTATTGGGGCTGTACTGGAATTTTGCCTGCTGAAAAACGTTGTTTGTGTATGTAGACGCTGGTGAATGTACTGATGCAACGTAGCTCACGGACAGGGGTGACTCTGAAGTTACGCCACTCTACACCTTTCTTTACTCCAAATTATTTAGGGAGTAGCTTCATTCTTACCCCTGTCCTGTTACTGAGACGTTGCTTTATATCACTTTGATATTTAAAGGTACAGTTGGCCCAGAATTGACATTTCACCTGTTGCTGGTCACCGCTGATGTTTCTGAACATGTGGTGTCATTTTCTCATTCACATGACGATGAGGAACAAGTTGCACACAGTTGTCAGAACAGTGATAGCTCCCAGTGACAGTTGGTCCTTACCGCTAGTGCATTGTCTTCCAAAAGTCTGGAAGACTTGGGTGGGAATCCAAACCTGCCATATCTTGAGATGACAGTGACAGAAATACAGACTTTTCCATTGTATTGACACTGGGAGGAACTCTTAGCAACAGTGAAACTGTAGAATAGTCCTGTGGAAATTTGAAATGTCACTGCAGTGTGGTGGCAAAGTAAATTTTAAGTCTTGACAAATAATTCAAAGCTGTATCTTTCAGAATGACTGGATTTAAAAAAAACAAAGAAAAAAAAACAACAGATTCATGTAGACGAACTGTGAAAAGTGGCGACACAAATGTACATTATGTCTGTCCTGCATGGAGCACTTTAATGTTCCTGGTCTTAGTCTCTTTATCCGTGATGATGTCACCTTATAAGAATGCTTCGATGACCTGTAGTCACACCACATCCAGCAGTATTACACACACACACACACACACACTTTGTGACACTTTGTACGTAAAGTCTGAAGCTGGTTTTTGACTATCAGGACCTTTTAGAAACCAGATTGCTTTGTTCAATAGCGAAGAGATTTTTTTTTTTTTCACCACCAGCTTCCTGCAGTTCAAAAAATGCTAAGTGGATGGACCCCAACAAATCCAACGTCTTATCCTGACCATCTACTAAATGATTTTTTAAAAATGGTTGCCAGCTATTAGTCCACAGATGTGTCGGTGGCAGTTCTGCTGTGATAAACTTCTTTAGGGTGTTAGGACTGTGGCGTGTACGTTGTGTGAGTGTCGTCATGAGGTGTAGTCCGTGAAAACAGAGCGATACTGCGAGTCTGAGTAATAGTCGTCGACTTTGATCACGTGTCTGGTTTATATTGGGCATGTCTGCCATTTCTCGCGTGCCATGACGTGACCGAGTGGACTGCAGGCGAGTCCTCTAACTGACTTAACGCCTGCCTTTTTTTGTTTGTTTGTTTCGCTGCTTCGGCCTCATGTACGCTCACCTACGACCCTGGGGACTGAGACGCTCAAGCTGAGGCGGGAGGGCCGGGGGAGGGACGGACTTGAAGATTTCAGTAGCATGTTGGCAAACAGCACAGCTTTTAGGCAACTCGGAGCAATCTGGTTAAGAGCACATCACTGAAGCACCGCTCCAATGCATTTGTATGGTGTCAAAAGACAATTCTAAATATGCTGTACATATACACTTTTTGCCAAAACAATAAAATATGGTTTTATTATCGGCTTTTCCCTGAGTGCATGTGTCATTCGGCGGCCCTGCCTTTGTTGTGGGTCAGGCGATGGGTGGCACGGGTCCGCAAGAGCGGATCTAACATCTGCAGTTCTATTTCAGGATGACTCTGCTCTCATTACAAGTGTGTTAGAAGACCACAGCTTGCTTCTATCAGAAGTAGGCCAAGCTAAATAATTATCGCTAACATAAAAAACCCACTTCCTTTCTTAAGAGGAGCATAAATCTACTCAATGTATTCAGCCAGATCACAATTAAAACTTCTTAAATAATTTTGTTGTGATGCGTGGTACATAGATTGCATTTAATTTATGTTAATTTATTTATATGTGATGGGATATTCTCTTTTGTCAGCCCCGTCAGATGAAGTGACTACGACAAAATTACAGTATCACACTCCAGTGGACACCAAATTACTTTTGTTTCTGATGGCAAAACAAAAGGACAAGTAACTTGGTGTTAACAAAAAAAAGGCCTAAATCTCAGGAGGTTCACTGCATAATTTATGAGCTCATGGCTAATCAGCGCTGTTATGTTTAGATTTACTTGTGGTTCAGATTAATGGCTTGGTATTGACTGAAATATCCAGATTTCATGTTTACCTTTTGCACATTAAAATACTTGTGTAAAAAATATGATGATATAATAGTTATGGCTCTGTGATGCACCTTTCAGCTGTTCTCACATATAGTGGAGGGTTTATATTTTTGTTCTTTAACCCAGTGCACAAAGCAAACTAAAAAAAAAAATTTGTTAGCTTGTTTTTTTTGTTATAAAAAATATTTATTAACACACGTTACATAATGAATGTCCTTTCAAACTGAAACTGTTGGTGACACACTTCAGTCTGCAGTGTGAAGTCGCTCTCGGTTTCACCAGCCACCTGCTTGGATTTTGGCGCCATCCCAGTTTCATTTCTCTTTGGCTGGAAACAGTTGTGCCCTGTCCTCTCGGTAGCCCTTGAGCAGCTGGTTGATGAGGCTGAGCTCATTCTCCTTCTTCGCAGGATAGAGAGGTGGGAAGGGGTTCCCTTTGTACTCCAGTACAGCCATTTTGGCTCTGTCAAGGTTCTGCCTGTTGGGGAGACGTGCCATCCGCGTGTAGCCGCTCGGCTGACCCTCAAACCGAGGTGCGAGGACCTTGAAAAGCTTTGGAACCAGATCCTTCTCCTGCAGGGACGGGAAGTGATTCAAACTCAACAAAGCGCCAGTAGCTGCTTCGATTTACAAGGTCAGCATGTGCAATTGGACGCAGCTAACAGGAGCAGATACCCACCGTCAGCCAAAAACTGGCCATTTTCATTGCTTTCTCATTAGCGTCTCCCTTTTTGGCGTAATCGATCATCTGTAAGATAAAAATAAATAAATAAATTAAATGTGAGAATGACTGGTTCAAAAATAAAATCTTCAGCTTCACAGTTCAATTATGACAAATTGATAAGCCAGTTATTGATTTTCAAAATGTCGTGTTGAGGGTTTGGGGAGCGCAATGGCAACATTTTTTTAGTTTAGCTCCTGCGCTCAATTTAGTGAAGAAAGAGGTGGTGCAGGGTTGTTGTTGTTGTTGCTGCTGTTTTTATTATTATAACTTTAATAACTTGTTTTTAAAATGACTAAAATCGTATACATTTTCCCTATGTGAGAATAATCAAGTAAAATAACACTAACAATGCACATTTCAATTTTACCAATGCTAACGAACAAATGTAATATCACATGGTGAGTTCAATTAATCCAATTTGGAATTTACTTAAGAGAGACAAACGTCCCTCCCAGTTCATCAGCTCAACGTTAGCAAGCCAACAGCAGCAGCAGCGATGCATCGCCGTTACCTTCTCGGCGTAGAAGCGGACTTCATCTGCTCGTGCCAGCGTCGTTTCGATCCTCTCGTGTCGAACCAAGCCCGACAGAATGTTCCGCAGCATGTTGATTCGGGACTCTGGACCCAGACCCATTTTCCGGGCCACCCGGCCGTGGGAGATCAACATTTGCAAAGTGAGGCGCATGATGTCCGCCAAATTCCGCGTCAGACAAAAAAAATAATAATACTTACACGAAAATATGAATATATCTGTTTGCAGCGTATACTTTCATTAGAGTGTGTTCTTCCCAGAATAAGAAATGTAGCCACGAGTTCAGAAAAATCAGCACCGAGGTCAGTGAAGTCAGACTTTCGAAATCTGACATGGGCGGTGCGTCGCCAAAATCCGTCCGGGTCGTTCCTTCGACTGTGAAAAAGCAGTTCCGCTAATTTAACGACTGGGTTTAGTGCATAGGTTTACTGTATCTGTTAAATAACAATGTCTTTAACAACAAACCAAAAAACTTCATACCGCAAATTTTACGATTTTTAAAATGTTATTTATTTTGTCTTCCAACATGCAACATGTTAAAGGAGCTGTCCTGTGTACGACAAAGAAAAATGTAGTCTGGTCAGGCTGTTTGCTTTCAATGCATGTTTTGACTGTCCAATGGCAGGTCAAGTCGCTCAGATGAGATATATTGTTGAGTATAATGCATTTATAGTTCATAGCTTTACAGATTAACAGATTTGTAGCACTTTCGACATTCTCTATTGTTGATGCGAGCCCTACTTTGGAGGTGCCTCAGTGTCCCCAAAATTAAACTCAGCACCCCCAAAAGTAATAATGAAAAGTTACTGTTTTACACTTTTACCTCATCGTTAACAAGCTCAAACAATGTCCAATAAAGAGTCAACTTCTACTTAAGTTAAAACATAATATTCATATAATAAATGGATACTCAACTAAAGTGTCTTACGTTTATATTATCCTTCAGTACCAACATATTTCAGTTATTAACAGTGCCCATTTTGCCTCTCAAAAACATTCTGGATATTATTTTTTAATATTGTTAGGAAGGACTACTAACGGATACTGGTCCTAACAGCTAACGTTGGCTCATTACCCAGTCATATCATTTTAAGAACAGTGGTTCAAATGTTTTTGATGGCTGGAATACTCAACCAGAAAAAGAAATGCTGCTTTTTGCTTTTCTTCTTTAACCGTTTAACTTAAAATTAAAGAAAAGTTTAAAAGAACGTTTTAAAAGATTTATCTTTCTTTTTCTAGTCAACCCCCCTGCACTCCTGCCCCCCCCAAAAAATAAATAAATAAATAAATAAATAAATAAATAAAATTATATATATATATATATATATATATATATATATATATATATATATATATATATATATATATATATATATATATATATATATATATATATATGATCTTATTCTCACACAGGTGTCAGAATGCACATTCAAAATAGCAATATTCTTTTTTTGTCCCTCATTTTGTTGGAAAAAAGAGTGAGTAGACCGTCCTGTTGGCGGTGGTGGTGGTAAGGCTCATTGGGTGCTCAGCACTCCTAAAGCTTTGATCCTAGAATCGCCCCTGTTTTAATCAAATATTAGAATGTTAGAGAACATGCATCAGAATTAAATTGAATTATTAGTAGGCATTAAAGATCCAGGCAATAATAGAATGATCAATGTAAATACACTTTATTGAATTGAAAAGCCAAGGTCCTGTAGCTCCTAATTAATTTCTTGAACTTTGCATTTCTTCTTCGTGCAATGTCCACACACAGGACTAATGAGGATTTATTCTCTTCTTTTTAAAAAAAAACCAAACGAACAAAAAAAACACTTTATTTGTAATTTTTCTGTCTTACATTAGCTCCAGATATTGTCACGGTACAATGTGACCCAGTTATGAATCTGTCAACACAATGACAGATTTTGATCTTGTACATGTCAGAAATTGTATTGATTTTCTGTTCCCTTCAATCAAAACATATGGAACACAACTGGTTTCTTCTGCTATCAAGCCACAAGGCGGCATTCTTATTAAAAGAATTGGACAGATGACTCATCACGACATGTTCGTAAATGTGTGCAACCTCACTGGTTCAGAGAAGGAAAGAAGGCAAGAAACTTTTTGGGGGGTGGGTGTGGGGGTTGTTGCTCCACTTTTCTATGTGATAATGACTACAGATACATGAATCCAGACAAAGACTAGGTGATTTACATTCTTTATTTTTTATTTCATCCAGTACAAAAGATGGAACATAAACAGCCAAAGTTGTTCAGCTGTTTCCCTGGACTTGTTGACTGGACCACTTAGTTGCTGTTCATGGTGTTTGCCAGCCAGTCAGAGAACATGCAGACCTGTGATTTAAAAATGACCAGAGTAAAGTTGAATTAGTTTAAAGTGACATTTGAGTCAGACAAAAACACTTGGGCACAGCGTATGGATTACCTTGGCGTAGACGCCAGGGTTGTCCTTCTGAGCGCATCCGTAGCCCCAGGACACAACACCCTGCAGCTGACCGTTGCACACCACGGGGCCACCAGAGTCACCCTGGAAACACACAGTGTTCATTGTGAAATGCCATGGAAGTTTAAATGAAGCTCGATACTGCAAATGGTGCCGTGTTTGTGCATACCTGGCAAGAGTCCTTGCCTCCCTCCAGGTATCCAGCGCAGAACATGGAAGAGTCGATCATGCCGGGGTAGGCGTTCTTGCAAGCACTGTCGGACAGGATGGGGATGTCCAGGCACTGCAGCTTGTCACCGTCAGCGGCTATAATGTGGGAAATGGGGAACAAATAGATTGAGATTAAGAATTGGAGGAGAGTTGACTTAAATATGTCCAATTGTTACTCACTGGAGCTCATGGTGTTGCCCCAGCCAGAGACTCTGCACATGGTTCCAGAAGCAGCACAGCCACTGGGCAGAGACACAGGCTGCACGTAGCTGTTGAGGGTGGCGGGAGAGCTCAGCTTGATCAGCATGATGTCATTGCTGATGGTCCAGGAGTCATAGTTGGGGTGACGGATGACGCGGGAGGAGCTGATGAACTGCTCGGTACCCTCGTTGATCCCGATGTGGTGCTCGCCGAGACGCACCTGAATACGGCTGCAGAGGAGACAAAGGAGTGATCAGGACAGTCTGCGTGACTGAGGGAAAGTCAGGGTGAAGCCAGCATGCAAAGTGTGGAGTCGTGACGTACGACTGGTAGCAGTGAGCAGCAGACACAACCCAGTTGGCATTGACCAGGGAGCCACCGCAGAAGTGGTAGCCCACGTTCAGAGACACCTGGTGGGGCTCAGAGTAGGGGGTACACTCAAACCCTCCGACGATCTTGTCGTCCTCTGCGACTGGAAGACAGACAGGAATTACCTTCTGTCAATATAGGCTACTTGGTATTCACTACCTAGGTCTTTTTTTTTTTCTTACAAATTTAGTATGTGACATTTAAAAAAAAGAAAAAAAAGAGGCAAGCAACTTACAAGCAGCTCCGATGAGCAGAACAAGAATGAGACACCTCATGGTTACTGTGTGATCCAGTCGATGATGGAAACTTCACCTGGGCTCCTGGTTTATATCCAAAGTTGGGAGAACTGCCCTACTCTCCCGCTCTTGTCATTGGTCCATCAGGAGCCAATCATAGGGGTGAGATGTGGAATAGGTGATTAAATTCTAAAATTAGATTGAGATAGAAGTGAAGTTGGCGTTCCTGTGAAACCACATGTTCTCATTCTCACGCTGCGATTATTTGTCCACCATTTTTTTTCCAATAGATTTCATTTTAACAGTAAAGTTTTGTGTTTTAAAGAAGGGTTTGTTTCATTGCATATATGTATATGTATATATATATATATGTATATATATATATATGTATATATATATATATATATATATATATATGTATATATATATATATATATATATATATATATAATACCATGATTACACTGTGAATTAACTTGTGTATTTTTAACTATGTTTTATTTTTGTCAAAATTAAAGTTTCCATCTCTGAACTACGCAATTTTTTTTTTGAGGCAGTATATTGAGAATTACTCAGTAAATGGAGGACTAAATGGTATTTTTGCAAGTTGTTTTTCTTCATTGCAGTTTTAAAAGTCTCCTATTTTGTGATTATTAATTTACACAAATTTGCCATATTATGCAAAATTTCCTTTGCGAATAGTTGTATACACTAATATAAATCAATCAAACAATCAATCAACTTATTGCTATAAAGTGCAAATATACATACTTCTCTCTGGTAGCCTGCAAGAGAAGTGGGCGGACTCTGTCTACATGCCTCAAGTGACAAAATCCTTTTTTGGGAGATGTTTTATGTGTTGAATAAAATTCTCTTCAGTCAGAAATTTCACCCAGGTTTTTGACGGGATTGGATGGATTTGAGCACAATACATCTAGTTTTGCCAGGTTTTTTTTCTTTCTGTGAGCCTTATTGCTGATGATTGAATCCTTAGTTTGGCCCTCAGAGAGCAGTGAGAGTTTTTCTGCAATATAGGATGTGATGTCTAAAGTACAGTTAAAAGGGTATCAGGTGGCCATGTGTCAACAGCAGATGTGAATATACACGGTATGTCATCAGCAAAGCTGTGGACGTTATATCATGCCTCCTGGTGACGCTACAAAGTAGAAGGATGTATTTGTGAAAAGGTATATGGCCTAAAAGTGAGCCTTGGGCCACACCACATTCAATTTTGACACAATCATAATTTTTTACAAGCAGCTCCAATGAGCAGAATGAAGACCAGACACCTCATTGTCGATGTGTGACTTTGTCAATGAGGGAACTTTGCTTGGGCTACTGTTTGATACCCAATGTTGAGAGAGCTGCCCTGCTCCCCCAACTCTTTTCATTGGTCCAACAGGAACCAATCACAATCATGGGATATGGAATAGGTGATTAAGTTCCAAAATTAGATTGAGATAAAACTTTGTGAAGAAGTTAATTTATCATTCTTGTCGCAACAACATATGTTCTAATTCTCACTCAGCATTTACTTGTTTCATTGACTATATCCTTTTGTTTCTATCTACATACTATGATAAGGCCGCAGTCTTTTCTCAACACTTGGACTTTTTAAATCAAAGTTCAAGTAAAAAGAAGTTTCACTTAAACTTTTTTTTTTTTAAGTCAACAACTAAGAGGCAACTAATGTTTGTTGCCTCTCAGAGTTTGTCCATCATTAGACCCAAGATAGTGTCAAGTGGTCAAAGAAAAATTTGACCACGGTTGAAGAAAATTTTTGATGTAGACTAAATTATCATCTTTAAACTATGCAATAGTTTTGTTAAGGCAGTGTGATCAAATCCACATAACTGTGATATTAAGTCAGCAGATTTATACCTTTCTTTTACACAGACATATACCATGTCTCAAATCTGTTTCTCCAATCTGTCCGTTAACTCTCCAGAAAGAACTAAAGAGTACCTTTGAAATGTTTAGCTTGTTCAACTTTTCAGAAAGCATGTTCTAAAACACTTTTGTCTGGAATGCATTTTTTTTCTCAATTCACTGAAATCCTAATTAAAAAATCAAGACCTTGGCGTTCTAAGAATGTGGGACCTTGAAGTCCCAAACAAACTCTATATATTGAGTTTCAGGTTATCATCATAGCACAAAATGACCCAGTTATGAATCTCTCACCAAATGCAAGACTGTAAAATTGTGAAGAATAGCATATTTTTGAATTGATATGGATGTTTCCTTAATTTGGAGCGTGTCTGATGGGTTGGGGCAGACATGTTTGTAAATGTGCAGTCCCAAAGACTGGCTTGATATAGACAGATTGTGAAAATAGTATATAATGGGAAATTACAGGCAAAAAGTAAATTCAGACAAAGAGTGAGCGATTTACATTCTTCATTTTTTATTTCATCCAGTACAAAAGATGGAACATAAACAGCCAAAGTTGTTCAGCTGTTTCCCTGGACTTGTTGACTGGACCACTTAGTTGCTGTTCATGGTGTTTGCCAGCCAGTCAGAGAACATGCAGACCTGTGATTTAAAAATGACCAGAGTAAAGTTGAATTAGTTTAAAGTGACATTTGAGTCAGACAAAAACACTTGGGCACAGCGTATGGAATACCTTGGCGTAGACGCCAGGGTTGTCCTTCTGAGCGCATCCGTAGCCCCAGGACACAACACCCTGCAGCTGACCGTTGCACACCACGGGGCCACCAGAGTCACCCTGGAAACACACAGTGTTCATTGTGAAATGCCATGGAAGCTTAAATGAAGCTCGATACTGCAAATGGTGCCGTGTTTGTGCATACCTGGCAAGAGTCCTTGCCTCCCTCCAGGTATCCAGCGCAGAACATGGAAGAGTCGATCATGCCGGGGTAGGCGTTCTTGCAAGCACTGTCGGACAGGATGGGGATGTCCAGGCACTGCAGCTTGTCACCGTCAGCGGCTATAATGTGGGAAATGGGGAACAAATAGATTGAGATTAAGAATTGGAGGAGAGTTGACTTAAATATGTCCAATTGTTACTCACTGGAGCTCATGGTGTTGCCCCAGCCAGAGACTCTGCACATGGTTCCAGAAGCAGCACAGCCACTGGGCAGAGACACAGGCTGCACATAGCTGTTGAGGGTGGCGGGAGAGCTCAGCTTGATCAGCATGATGTCATTGCTGATGGTCCAGGAGTCATAGTTGGGGTGACGGATGACGCGGGAGGAGCTGATGAACTGCTCGGTACCCTCGTTGATCCCGATGTGGTGCTCGCCGAGACGCACCTGAATACGGCTGCAGAGGAGACAAAGGAGTGATCAGGACAGTCTGCGTGACTGAGGGAAAGTCAGGGTGAAGCCAGCATGCAAAGTGTGGAGTCGTGACGTACGACTGGTAGCAGTGAGCAGCAGACACAACCCAGTTGGCATTGACCAGGGAGCCACCGCAGAAGTGGTAGCCCACGTTCAGAGACACCTGGTGGGGCTCAGAGTAGGGGGTACACTCAAACCCTCCGACGATCTTGTCGTCCTCTGCGACTGGAAGACAGACAGGAATTACCTTCTGTCAATATAGGCTACTTGGTATTCACTACCTAGGTCTTTTTTTTTTCTTACAAATTTAGTATGTGACATTTAAAAAAAAGAAAAAAAAGAGGCAAGCAACTTACAAGCAGCTCCGATGAGCAGAACAAGAATGAGACACCTCATGGTTACTGTGTGATCCAGTCGATGATGGAAACTTCACCTGGGCTCCTGGTTTATATCCAAAGCTGGGAGAACTGCCCTACTCTGCCAACTCTTCCTATTGGTCCGTCAGCAGCCAATAACAGAGGTGGGATATGGAATAGGTGATTAAGTAAAACCACACATTCTCATTCTAACACCAGAATTGTTTGTGAACTTTTTGTAACATTTTGTTAGAAAGTCTTCCGAATTTTATTTTAGCATGAAACAAGGCTCTGTTTTGGAAACCAGTGGTTGTTTGATTGATTCTTTATCTTTTTGATACCATCTAGGACAATTAAGTTGTTCATAATTAAACTTTACAATACTGTGTATTCTAAAGTTACAATACAAAGTAATTGATAATGTATGAATCATGAAATTATTTCTTTGAAATAGTATATGGAGAGTAACATGGCATCTTCTAATGCAACATATTTTCTTCTTATGAAAACTTTAAAAATGACTTGTTTTGTGCATTGTAATGTGTTTTTGCTATAATTTTTATAATAAGTTTCATGACCAAACACACTCATGCTGTCCAGATTCACACTTCTCAGCTCTGCTTAGACTGTAAACACCGTATCTCTCAGCTGTGGATTTCCCAGCATCTGAAAAAAAAAGCAGATAAGGGGGGGGGACTACTAAGATGTACACGAGATGGTTGTTCATTTTTTGAACCACAACTGTTGTAAAGAAATTGGATGTTAATAATATTATTTTGAAAGAAAAGAAAAAGGTAATCGCTACACATTTAAAATTCATCCAACATGTAAGTGTACGTGTATGCAATCAAATTACACTCCTTGCACAACAACACAAGTTCTGTAATGGAAAGTTTAAGGAAGACGTCAGTCTCCTCTGGAAGCTCTTCCTAAGTCTTGACTGAGTCTTCATTACCATTTTTAAGAAACCTTAGTTTTCTTTCCCCCCCAGTTTCTTGTTTAATTATATAGTGTTGTTTACTTCAAGAGCAGTTTCAAAATACATTTATACATTTCATTGACTTATAACAGTAATAATGGCACACCTGCTGCCATAGGCCCATGATAACAAGCTCGCCTGGTACGCAGCTGTTTAACTTTGGTTGGCTGTCAAACCAACAACACCTCCTTGAGCTCACTAGCCTCCAATAGTTTTGTAGTGGCAAAAGCGCCACGGAAGGCATAGAACATGGTGACTGTAGGAGAGCGAGGGAATGGAGAGGTGTACTGAGGTGTACTTTCATGAAGGCATGCCAGGATAACAGCCAAGGTTATATAGTCCTGCACAAGATAATGGTAAAAAATCAATCAATAACTGAATAAATAACATATATCACATATGCTCTAAGATCATATATATGATGACAATGATAATTGGAAAAGAACTCTAAAAAAACAAAAAAACAAAAACTTTTGAAACTAATATTTTAGGCCAGAAAAACAATGTGGGATTGAGAACAAGTGTGTTTCACATCTGTTGTAGAAATCTATCAGAGAAAGATCAGATCATTTCAAAATCAACTAGCACAGGTTGGGTATCATTATGGAAGTGTAACAACATTTTGACGAGTGTAAGGAGATTTAAACAAGAGAGCAGTGAGCCGGTCTCAGGTACTGGAACACTCACCTGAATAGGTGTGTTGTCACTAACCTGAGTGAGGTATCATCATCATCATCATCATCATCATCATCATCATCATCACACTTTCACAAGTAAATGGATGGAATTCTCACATTTGGACATTTTGGCCTCGAGTAGCTCTGATGACTGCACGCATTGCACCGTCTGACCATGTCTGAATAAATGATGCCCAGAATTTAAGAGATGGGTAGGTAGTTAATGTCGGATTACAAATTAAAAGAAACAAAAATCAAAGGAATTAGTGGGAGGGTCCGTAGCCAAACAATCCTACCTTAAAACACACTAATTAAATGATAATACCTTAAATCTGTGCCACAATTAACTTTCAGATAAGTACATCAAGGGATAATGTCAGCGCATATGGAACTTTCTTTACAGTTGCTTGGAGTGGTGGCGTGGTACACTAACCCGTAGCTCACTTCCAGTGGCACACACATGCACACGCAGGCACGCACACACACACACACATGCACACGCAGGCACGCACACACGCACACTCTCAGACACACACACTCACATAGACAAACACATAGACACACAGACTTAAGACACATTTGTACGCACGCACACATCAAGTCAATTCTTTATTGTAGTTATTTATGGCTATCTTTATTTATTTACATGTTCATTTTTTTTCTCTTTTTATTAATTAGTAATTTTGTTCAATATGTGATAAATGATTATAAAATAAAATTGAGACAGTATTGTATTTAGTTGCCTCTTGATCTCTGTCCCTCTCTCCCCTTTCTATTCTCTCTTTCACTCTCTTTCCTTCCCTCGGTTTGGTCTCGGCTAGGATAACATTAATATAATAAAGCCACACGACATCTAGGAACACTATCGGGTCACAAGAACTTCCTTTGAAAATAAATCTGTCAACCATTATAAAGACATTCAGAACCATTTCTGCTTGTCATTATGGCCAGACAAGACAAGGGAAGAAAACAAGGATGTTTCCTTGTTGTAGGAAGTCAAGAAACAGACATTTGATTTACCAGCAACACACTGGAATCTAAATTGTAGATGGTCTGCACAATAAGCCTTGAGACTGTTGCGTAGGACATCCTGCAGGGGATAATGTTCTACTAATATCTATATCTAAAATTGCTATCGTTCAGCAGCAATACAGCACAGCATGCAGTTCTTTTCGTTTGCATCTTAATGTTAATGCAAATTTTGCCAAAGCTTTTTAATCTTTTAAAATCACTTTCGAGAAATATAAAGGATTATTGAGAAAAAATGCAATTGAAAAAGTGGTCGTTGGCACCTGTCATTTTACAGAGAAAACTAAGATAACTACTATAATGTAAAAAAAACAAACAAAAAAACACAGCTCAGCTTTCCTGTGAAAGTTACTGAAACACGTGGTTGTGAAACGGAGCATCTGGCAGACTGACAGCCACATCCTCAAAAGTTGAGCCAGTCAGGGTTAATAATTACAAAGCACTTTCAACACAATATCTATTGCAATTACACACAAAATGTACAGCTTCTTGGCAAAAACTGGACAATGAATATAAGAAATAGAGCAAAGGTCATATCACCCACCCTAGCAAGTTTTACTTTTATGTTAGCGTAAAACTGTCTGTACCTTTTTTTTTTTTTTTTTAACTCCTTGTACAGTACTGTCAGCATGTTTGCATTTCCATTGTCAAGTTCACAGCATTCTGATTGGTTAAAAGTAACAGTGAGGGCGTGTTTTGTTGGAAGGAAGCGGTGGAGCAGTTCCATATAAACCAGGAACCAGGCCGAAGTTCCATCATCGACTAGATCACACAGCAACCATGAGGTGTCTCATTCTTGTTCTGCTCATCGGAGCTGCTTGTAAGTTCTTGCTTGCCTCTTTTCTGAAAAAAAGAGAAGAAAAAAAAAGTCACATACTAAATTTGTAGAATAAAATGTGTAGGTACTGAACAATACTGATATAAGGTCATTCCTGTCTGTCTTCCAGTCGCAGAGGACGACAAGATCGTCGGAGGGTTTGAGTGTACCCCCTACTCTGAGCCCCACCAGGTGTCTCTGAACGTGGGCTACCACTTCTGCGGTGGCTCCCTGGTCAATGCCAACTGGGTTGTGTCTGCTGCTCACTGCTACAAGTCGTAGGTCACGACTCCACACTTTGCATGCTGGCTTCACCCTGACTTTCCCTCAGTCACGCAGACTGTCCTGATCTCTCCTTTGTCTCCTCTGCAGCCGTATTCAGGTGCGTCTCGGCGAGCACCACATCGGGATCAACGAGGGTACCGAGCAGTTCATCAGCTCCTCCCGCGTCATCCGTCACCCCAACTATGACTCCTGGACCATCAGCAATGACATCATGCTGATCAAGCTGAGCTCTCCCGCCACCCTCAACAGCTATGTGCAGCCTGTGTCTCTGCCCAGTGGCTGTGCTGCTTCTGGAACCATGTGCAGAGTCTCTGGCTGGGGCAACACCATGAGCTCCAGTGAGTAACAATTGGACATATTTAAGTCAACTCTCCTCCAATTCTTAATCTCAATCTATTTGTTCCCCATTTCCCACATTATAGCCGCTGACGGTGACAAGCTGCAGTGCCTGGACATCCCCATCCTGTCCGACAGTGCTTGCAAGAACGCCTACCCCGGCATGATCGACTCTTCCATGTTCTGCGCTGGATACCTGGAGGGAGGCAAGGACTCTTGCCAGGTATGCACAAACACGGCACCATTTGCAGTATCAAGCTTCATTTAAGCTTCCATGGCATTTCACAATGAACACTGTGTGTTTCCAGGGTGACTCTGGTGGCCCCGTGGTGTGCAATGGTCAGCTGCAGGGTGTTGTGTCCTGGGGCTACGGATGCGCTCAGAAGGACAACCCTGGCGTCTACGCCAAGGTAATCCATACGCTGTGCCCAAGTGTTTTTGTCTGACTCAAATGTCACGTTACACTAATTCAACTTTACTCTGGTCATTTTTAAATCACAGGTCTGCATGTTCTCTGACTGGCTGGCAAACACCATGAACAGCAACTAAGTGGTCCAGTCAACAAGTCCAGGGAAACAGCTGAACAACTTTGGCTGTTTATGTTCCATCTTTTGTACTGGATGAAATAAAAAATGAAGAATGTAAATCGCTCACTCTTTGTCTGAATTTACTTTTTGCCTGTAATTTCCCATTATATACCATCTTTAAAATATGTATATCAAGCCAGTCTTTGGGACTGCACATTTACAAACATGCCTGCCTGACCTGAAGCTCAATATATACCAAGTTCAGAGACTTTGTTTGTTTTTAAGGACTCCAAGGTCTTTATTTTTTAATCTATTTTTTATATATACATCTTTGCACTAATGTATATAGTAATTATGTACTGTAATTGTGTATCATAAATAAGCATAACTATCATCCAGATGCCCAAAAATGCCGTAACACCCATTACGGTGTTGGCAGCTGTAGGGTTAGCCAGCCATACCCATACACATTATTGATGTTGTATTTTTGCATGAACAATATTTTTTGCATGCACAAGACCTATCCATGTAAACTCTTTCAACTCACTGCTACTGCTTAGCTGCTGTATACCCTGGTGTGGGACAATAAAGGTTCATCTTATCTTATCTTAATACAAACAAACAAACACACACGAATGCTTCACGAAATGGTGTATTTTATTGATTGCAGCCTGACGAAGGACAACTTTCATCTTCTTTTGTCTCTTCTCCCTCTTTTCTCCTTGTGGCCCTTTTTATTTGTCAAGCCACTCTCTGGCTGCCCCTCTTTTTCACAGCCCCGCCTCTCATGTCAGTCTCTCTCTCTCTGGTTTCAACTCCCCCCTGAGTGCAGTCACTGTTGATGAAGCTGACAGCTTAGCTATAGCTAGCCAGAATGTCTTCAATCCAGGGCAGCAGGGCGCAAACTTTGGTGTAAACACCCGGGTAGCCAGGCAGAGCACAGCCGTCGCCCCAAGAGACAATGCCGTGCAGCTCCCCATTGCACACCAAAGGACCACCAGAGTCACCCTGAGTGCAGAAGAGGAAGAAGACAGCTGGGGTCAGGTTCATGATCTCATCCCATCAGTTTTTGCCCAACACGTCCACATTCTACCAAGGGTTTTATTAGGTACTGCATGCACATCTACCTGACAGGCATCCTTGCCTCCCTCTGGATATCCAGCACACACCATGCGGTCAGTGAGCCGTCCTGGATAAGAGTACTCACAGTCGTCGGCCGACACGATAGGGACCCCCACACATTGGAGGTTAAATGGATTAAAGACTGCAGAGCAATAGTGAAAGTGACATTAGCACAACATAATAATCAATGTCATCATCCCTGATTCCTGTTTGGACATGATGTTGTGGTCAGACCAGTTTGAAGCATGCTGATGTGGACAGTGTTGAGAGAAAAAAAAAACATTCACTTCTTTTGCTTTACACAAAATTCACAACAGTTTGAAACTCTACTTTTGTCTGGGGCGCAAAAGCCACAGACTTGGTGAAATATTTCTGAAAAAAGAAACAAACAAAAGATGTCTTTTTTGTTAGATGTGTGTCCTGAGGTGAGAGAGACAATATTAATATTTTCCTTTGGCCTCCTCCTTCTTGGCATAATTTATGTTGCAATTCACTTGTATTACAAATATTCTCACCGAGTCATGATTTACTCATTGTTAACTGCAGAACTGCTTCCCGTTTAGCATTTTTCATTTTGAGTTCTATTGAATGGCGTACAAAGGCTTTACACAGGGCAGTCTCTACAGACTCAAATTCCTCGGGAACGGCTACCGGGAGACACCAAAAGGCTGTCAGTAACTGCATATTGGTTTTCTCCAGGGAACAGCAGGCTTTTGTTGTTGTTGATGTTGTTGTAGTGGTAATATTTCGGAGCAGCTCACCGTCATCGGAGTAGATGTTGCCCCATCCAGACACTGTACACATGTCTCCAGCATTGGGGCAGCCTCTCGGCAGGGCGATGGGCTTCACATTGCTGTTCATTTCAACTTTGTGTGCCAGCTTCATCAGCATGATGTCGTAGTCCAGGGTGGTGTAGTCATAGCTCTGATGCCAGTAAATGGCATCCACTGACATGTACTGCTCGGTGCCCTCGTGCACCCAGATGTGGTGGTCACCCAAGATGGCAATCTGACTGTAGGGGCTAAAATATGCAAAACACAGAGGAATTAGGATCAAAGATCACTTTGACCAGTGCACTTTTCGCAGACAATGAATAATAGAACCGAGATGCACCTTTGCCAGCAGTGGGCTGCAGAGATGATCCACTGGTCGTTGATGAGGGAGCCGCCACAGTAATGGTAGCCGATATTGATGGACACCTGCCAGGGCTGAGAGTGTGGAGAACATTCATAGCCACCCACAATCCTGTCGTCCAATGGGGCTGCAGCTGCGGTTTCAAAGAAATAAAGTACTTGTTACGTTTGCGGTATTAGTTCTCTGAGACTGGTGTCCATAGCGTAGCTGTGCATTACCTGCAGCACCCAGGAGCGCGAGAAAAACCAGGCCAATCATCTTGCCGGACCTGACCAGAGCCTTGCTTCAACCAGACTAGACAAGAACGATCCATCGCTCCCCAAATTTATAGTGAAACTCCCCCTTCCATTAAGTCACCCTCCCAGCCACCACCCCCACACACGTACACACCCTGACCCCTCCCAGTCCCCTTCGTTCCTTATCATCTTGTACATCATGTTTGTCCCTTTCAGTTAATGAGTGAGCCACATCTTTGGCCTCATTTTAGCCTTGAAAGGTAAATGTTGCGCTCCTATATCTAGACCCTAGCTTTTCATATTTACCAATTTATTGCAACGACATGAGCCGTTACGCCTGTCAGTTCATGTAAGGGGCTTGCTATTTGACATGGCACTAACTTACTGTGCCTTCCCTGATTCTGACATATGTAACAGTCACGTACGTTAAATCAACTTGATCATGTCACTACAAGGGAATTGTTTCAATAACCAAATCAACAGTCTGAGGACAGACAGTGTCAAACAGGTTGTAGGCCTTTGAGGTAAACTGTTTCTGATATTCAGCCTCATAAATAAAATGAAAAGACTCCTTGTAGAGGTCAGTGGCAATTGAGCCCTCTTCTGAGGTGGAAAATAAAACAAGATCAATATTTGTTAGAATTTTCAGCCAGGGATCACAGATGATTTCTTTCTCACGACACAGCTCCCAACAGCTTGTGCCATTTGCCCCTTGCCAGCCAGCAACCCCTCTACCCCCTCTGTCACCACCAATGGCAGCACTTTTATCAGCTGTCAAATGGGCAGAGACCTTGGTTTGCATTAGTAAATGAGTGGTACAGATGACATGCGAAGTGGGAGTGGGCAAACATGAGAAAAAACAAAAATCTGATAAGAGGTTAGATCTGGGTTGCAAATTGGTGCCAAGAGGAAAAACCGTCGAGTGACACAGATGGGGTCAACAACTGCAAAAAAAAAAACAACCCCCCAAAAAAAAAAGAGTTGAGAAAGGACGGGGGAGTGGTGCAGGCATATAAAGCCAAGCCTGGGTGTGTCCCGGTGTCTGCTGATCACTCATCTGACACCATGAGACTGCTGGCTCTGCTGCTGCTGATGCTTGGAGCTGCCGGTAAACACGTATGCACATACAGACAAACGCTCACTCGGTCACACTTGGGTCTACACCCCAGAGGGCAGCGTGTCACTTTCTTCTCTTGCTGTTTGTTTTGCGTGCACATGCAGTTGCAGTTCCCCGCTGGGATGGCAAGATCATCGGCGGACGGGAGTGCCAGCCTCACTCCCGTCCGTTCATGGCCTCCCTTAACTACGGATACCACTTCTGCGGCGGTGTGCTCATCAACGACCAGTGGGTGCTCTCCGTCGCCCACTGTTGGTACAAGTAAGTATCTGAGTTTGGAGGGATGGTGGCTTTCACATAGTGCAACTTTTATGTCTACCTTTTGTTGGGCTGGATTTCCCACACTTTATTTCCCCACAGAGATAAATGTACTTAAAAAATAACATCTGTAGGCGGAAGACCAATTTCTCACTTCAGTCCAGCAACATATGTGGAGAACATCTGTTACATCTGAGCCAGTCAAAAAAACAAGAAGACACGAAGATTTAGAGATACTTGAGCGAACTTGTCAAAACCTTGAAATATTTCCTCGATCATTTTTTTTTCCAAGCCCCTACGCCATGCAGATCCTTCTGGGAGAACACGATGTAAGAGTGTCTGAGGGCACGGAGCAGCTCATGAAGACTAACACCATCATCTGGCACGAGAAGTGAGTTTAGAGAATTTGTCACACTCCAGAGATTTCTCAAAACTTTGTAGAGTTCCGGCATTGTCAGATTCTTCCACTCTGTGCGTTCAAACGGCCAAACCTTTTGTCATGCATCCTTGTGCATAGCTACGACTATCAGACTCTGGATTACGACATCATGCTGATCAAGCTCTTCCATCCGGTGAAGGTGACCAAGTCGGTTGCGCCCATCCCCTTGCCCACAGGGTGCCCCTACGGTGGGCACGTGTGCTCTGTGTCCGGATGGGGCAAAACCAGCAAGGATGAAAATGGTGAGTTGGCATTTGGCATTCTTGTTGAGTAGGTTCAGCTTAATACCTAGTTTATTTATACACAATTTTATCTAGACAGTAAAGTATGGGGATGTTTGGACTGTTCGGTTTACAGGCTAAATATAAAAAAGGACGCATGTTAATTTATTGTAGCAAATATGGACTAGTCTAGTTCATCTCAATGCTAATCTGTCCACCCTGCTGCTGGAAACAGTACTACTATGGCAGTAAAATTGGTTTTGGCTTAGTTTGACGTCACAAAACGTTACAATGTATGTTAGAATGTATTCAAGAGTCAAAATCAGCGGTATAGCAGTTTCTCGACTACTTGCTGATATTGACTCTTGTCCCTTTGAATGTTCCCGCTCTATTCAGAGGCCCTGCCCACCCGCCTGCAGTGCCTGGATGTTCCTGTGGTGGACGATGCAGCCTGTGAGAGAGCCTATCCTGGCATGATCTCACGCCGGATGATGTGCGCCGGATACATGGATGGAGGCAGAGACGCGTGCAATGTGAATTATTATTTTCCCTTTTTTTTCACGTAGAGTTGCAACTTTTTTGTTGCGAGGTTTTCGATGAAACGCCACCTGCCACTTCACAGTCTTATCTCCCTCTGTTGGTCAGGGTGACTCCGGCAGCCCCCTGGTGTGCTTTGGAGAGGTCCACGGCCTGGTGTCATGGGGTCAAGGATGTGCAGAGCCCGGCTACCCCGGGGTCTACGTCAAGGTGTGTGAGTTCCTCGACTGGATCAACGACGTCGTCAAGGCAAACTCCTGAAGAAGTTTCCCGTTTTTCGTTCACGGCCAATCTCAGTCTTCCACCACCTGCGTCCTCAAAGACGACCTCTAGTTTACCTTCTCTCTGGCGTCATAGACGAACACACGAGCCAGAATGTAGAAAACAAAATAAACACCTCTTGGTACATCCTCATTTTTTTTTTATTTGTCTTTTCATTTTTTTGAAAGGAAGACAACAAACCTGCCTGACAAAACAATAGACAAGAAGTACGAGCTATCAGTTATTTATTTGTTTAAATCTATCCTCAAAACCATTATTAAGTTGGGAGCCATTTATTAAATTACATAAATTACATTTCACAAGATGGGGATTAAACGGTGAGGTAGCGTATTTTTCATGTATCACTTCTTGCTGACTTATCAGTATAACACGAGTATAACATAAAGCCTTTTTTAATATAAATGTTTCATCTAAAATGTTCATTAATTTTATAATATCATGAAGGCTCAGAGGAATTTCATGATAGAGGAGACGATGTGTGAAGCTACTGAGAAACTGTGGCTGCACCTGCTGCAGAGGTGATGATGGCAGTGTGATTACTGAACAGTAGGAGGCCTCACTAAGTTATTTTCGGTATTACTAAACCCCAGCAGTGCAGGACGGTCCTGGTCATCTCCAGTCGAAACAAAAACAGCTATTTCAAAACGAATGAAAGCAGATTACAGCTGGATGTTTTGGTTTCTCAGTTGCGGTGCATGTCTCATTCTATTGCGTGAGAGCAAGAGACTTCGGTCAGGATGACATGCTTCTTGTCATCTCTCCCGCGTCTCTTCTGAGAGCCACTGCCCTCTCCTCCCGCTCTGTGTGCCTCTGTCGCGGTTTGATCGGGCTGGGCTGCTCGAGCCACACTGCTGCACCTGAAGGCACAAACAACACAGAGGCCATCAGACAAACCTGGGCACCTGAGTGTACGGTGACATTTTCTTGGATGAATGAATTCTTGCATGAGCCTGGGGTCAGGAGGGGGGGCTTGGTAGGGGAGGGGAGGGTGGACCCTCAGGAGCTGCAAGCTGCTTTTACAGTGTTCGATGTGACGAGACATTTTGGTCAGACGGAGGTGCCACAGTTGTGAACAGGCCACTGCTGGCATGATTCTCTTAAAGTCTCACAAGTTTTCTGAAACACCATCTTCCTCCAGGGTCAAAGTGAGAACTCTGTCGGTTTCTTTAGTAACAAACTGGTCGGTTATTCATGCGCATAGCACTGCCTTAAAACAAACATCTGTGAAGGTAAGCATGCATCACCAGAGCTGAGCTCTGCTTTGACCTTTATCTGCTTTGCTGAAGTGTGGCCACCAGCTGCTGAATTTAGCACATCCTAAGGATGGTTTTTCCCCTGACCGCTCTTCATAAGCTCTGTTGAGCTTCAGTTTTCGTGACAACGAGCGCGCAGACAACTTACCCCTGACGTCCCTCTGAACGGAAGAAAGAGAAGAAACTGTTGCATCTGAGAGGAATTCGGTGCTGTTTTTTGAACAAACAAACAAAAAGCATTAAATGAGGGGTTGAAACCACAAAAGTGAGCTTGTGGTAGAGAGCGGTGGTTTTATGGCAAGGAGTCGCCGGCGGCTGCGGATCACCTGCGGGAGAGCTGAGAGTGCATCGACCCTGCCGGTCTTTCCGCCGCACCGCTGTGTGGCCCCTCACCCTCGCAACTGGAGAAGAAAACACACGTTTGACTTGGTGTCTTCTCACATCAAATGTGCGCTTTTGGTAGTGTACCCTCCAGCGCTCTAGTGTACTCTGGGAGGATGTGGTACATTGAGGGAGCCCTAAATATTATTTGGAATGAAAAAAATATATATTCACAAGTAGCTAAACATTAGCAGTCACGTAAAATAACAAACACTGACCATGTTAAGAAATAAAATCTCTCACTTTTCATCTGAAAATACAGTATTTTCTTTTCCAATTTAAAGTCGAAAGAGAAAGAGCAACAGAACAGACCAGGAATTCTCTGTTATTCTTTGACGTATAAAACCTCCTTTCTTGTCGACGTTCACCTAATTCTTCCACTGCATAAGTATTACATGACGGATATTATTCAATTTATTGCAATTTTATAATGTAATGTGCACCTAGATATTTATATTTTTCTTTATGTTATTAACTAAATGGCAGAAGGTGAAAGGTGCGAAAGCCCTTTGCTTGCAAACCCAATATTCTTTGCAGTGCTGAGTGCTTAATGTTGACAGGCGGCTTTCTTAGAGGCGCCTGAATGTTTCCAGTCAGAACGGAAACACGAGTATCGTGCCCTCCCTGGCCCAACCGTCTCTTTAGTCAGCTCTCACCTCCTGGAGTTGGTGTGCGGCCTGCTCCTTCTTTGTCCCCCGTCGCTGCCGCGACCCTGCCACGCACACAAAGTGTCACACAGACTCTGCGTTAGCGGCACCTCAAGACGTCAGTCGCTGGTCGGTACAAGAGTTCCTGAACATTCCCCAGAGCGGGGAGACAATGAACCCATCACACGCGCAGGTTTATGGTGATTATCGGCGCAAGTTACCGTGTTAGGGTGGGCGTGTCTGGTCAGCGTCGTGCTTTCTGCAGCGTGGGACTGAAAGAGGGGAGATGGGCAGCGTGGGGCGCTGCAGCTCCTGGAGGGCACCGGTGGGCCGCTGACACTGCTGCTGGGAGCTTCCAAACTTGAGAGCTGGTGAGAAAAGAAAAGCACACAGGCAGTCATTAGGAGGGGTTTCAAAAAATAAATTAAAAAAATAAAAATAAAAACATCTACAGGTGAAAGTTGCAAAAACATGTAGGGCACTGAGCAACATTTGGTTTAGGGAAAAGGGCTTTATGATGACCTAACCCCTAGAAATATATATCTCTCTCAAACACACAAACGCACACACACACACACACACACACACGCTCAGGTGAAAAGAAAAGTACAAAATGCTACGAAATACATATTTTCTTGGAAATCTTACTTTTTTTTCCTCTGATTTAGATTTCTTCACATTAATACTTTTCCATTTCTTCAGATTCCCTGATGATAATGTGGGAGGTTCCCATATTATTATCATAATTTTTCAAGATTTAATTTCTCCCTCAGTGAAGCAGCCACACACAAGTATTTTTGCCAAGAAAAAAAAAAAAAAAAAAAAAGCCTCCTGCTTCAACAAATTGTTTGGAAGGAGGACAAAACAAGCTGGTTTCAAAGTTCAAAACCGACTCCTGGCTGCCTGAACTCTCATTTCTGGGGAGTTCACTGACTGACTAGAATGATATATTTATATCTATTGTGGCAAATATAATTTTTTCAAAACAAAACCTGTTGTGGACCTGTGAGCGAGCGACAAGTTAGTTCGGGACACAGCATATACAGGTCCTACCCAGAAAATTAGAATATCCTGAAAAGGTTGTTGTATTTCTGCAATTCAACTTAAAAGGTGAATTTGACATATTATATTACAAAAAAAAAAAAAAAAACTCAAATTTTATAATAATTTTCTGAGTTTGTGGTTTTAATACGCTGAAAATCTTAATCAGCAAAGTTACAACAAGGAACTGCTTGAGATGTCAATTTGCGTGTAATGGTTCATACAATTTGTTGGTTTCATCTTTTATGTTTAATTGCCAAAATAAAACAACTTTTACTTGATATTCAAATCGGGTAGTACCTGTATTACATACAGGTACAGGTACTTAAATTAATCATTTAAGTCCCCGCCCCCCTCCTCCCTATCCGCCGGTGACCCAGCGTCACAACGACTCCTTATCTCTCAGTCTGCTCACACACCTTCTTCAGCGCCGCCATCTCTCTGACCATCAGCTCGATGTCCTCGTGGTCGTCCTCGTCGCTGGCGTCCTCGTTGCTGGCGTCCTCGTCAACGCGAGCGCCGCCACTCCCGAAGGGCTCGATGCAAACCCTCTCCGTCCCTCTGATCTCGCAGCGGCAGTACGGGCAGGTCTGGCCGGCCGACTTCTGCTGAAGAGTTTAGTCGTGACAGTGACACGTGGCGGGGATAGCAACATGTGCGGCGGCGGCGGCGCCGCCTCAGGCCCGGGCTCAAAGATAAGATCAACAGGTGACCCGTCATTTTAATTTTCCACTCGCTCAACTGTCACTCGCGCCGTCTTGTGCTGATACACGACGCTGCGTATCTTCCTCATAGATGCTGTGTGCAACCTGCGTTTCACAACTATGATTTTTTTTTTTTTTTTTTTTTTTCCATTTGCTCTTTCGATATACTGCCCCCTGCTTTCCACTTTATCACAACCACTACTGCTCCTATGTTTTTTGTTCGGCCACACATATTGTTCCTGTTGTTAGTCAGCCGCAGATGTTAGCTGATTTCCCTGCAGCAGCCAGGCAGTTATTTGTATGTGCTCTTCAAAGAAGATCTACTGTACGGTGAACCTGCTGTTGCTGAGGAAGTCTGACTGACCACAATCTAGAGTAACTTGCATATTTTTCCATTGCGGTATGACGTCCATTCTCTTTTCCTGTGCCTATGGGTGTGTGTGTGTGTGTGTCTCTTTGCCTTTCATCAACACCAACAAAGCAGAAACATTTCATGGGGTCGTGGTGGGGGGTTTGTGAGCCTCAGAAAATACAGGAAGCCTCGTGCCAAATGTCAGGACATACGAACGCCTCACATCCGCAAAGACACGAGAACCCACCGAGCAGATTTATGAAGCTACGTTTCCCCAGCAGCACCTTCTGATTCTGTTTGCGTTGTTCTTCAAGACATGTTTCAAAGAGGAAGTTGGACAGTTAAAGGAGCGGGGAGTGAAAGCGCAAAAATAGAAAATAAAAATAAAAGACTAAATTTAGAGCAACTTTTGAGATTTGTGGTCACAACTGTTTTACTCTTGTGTCCATTGTCTGACATTTAGCTGCCTGTGATGAGACCAGGCTCGCTGTTCGAGGTTAGCGCTAAAGCAGTTGTTGAGCGTGCATACTTAAATGCGTAGCAACACGTTGAATGTTACTGATGTGTCATAAATCTACCTCAGGTAACAGAAGACACATCTAGAAATGCCCTCATATTATAACTGCCCTTATCAATAGTTGTGGTTTCCACAACCCTCTACTTGAAGAGGGTTTTTTTTTTTTTTAACCACTTTAATCAAATCGGAAAAATAAGCACAAATAAATAAGGCAAAAAAACTATTTGCATTATCAATTTGTATTAACCACATTAATCATAGGTTCGCCAATCAAGCATAGAAAATGTTACTTAACAGATCACAAGGCAGGGGGGGAAAATCTCAAAAAATATACAAAGAACAAAAGTCTAAAAAAAAAAAAAAGAGAACAATTTCTATTATCAGCACATTAGACTGATTTGCTTCGCTGAACATGTTACAGCAGCTTTGGTAACTGCACATTTCTGCGGCTCGCTTGACTGCACCAGTGCATGGAGAGTGGTTTTCATGTCTGTATGGTTTTGTTGCAAATCTCGCTGTAACGACGAGGTGGATTCGGATTCATACCTGCCAGCCTGTGAGACACGACAGGCACAGGAGGTGGCCACACGGCAGGATGCGGGTGTCCTTATCCCGCTCTGTGCAAATCTTACAAAGCTGGAAGGTGCAGCCGATGTCGCAGTAGAGCTCGTACTGCTCCTGATGAGACAAGATAAGACTTTATTGATCCCGTTCCGGCGAGATTCGCCCGTGAAAGCAGCCGAACTGCAGCGGGGGGGGGGGGAGCCGGTGAATGGGATGACTGCAAAATAAGGAATAGAAGGTAGAGCAAAGGAACACAAGGAAATACAATAGTAGAAACAGAGAATCAAACGAGAAAAATGGGTGGTATTTGATTTTAAAAGAAGCCAAATAAGAACAGATAATTAATCAGCAGTGCAGATGATCGTCAGATGATAATGCAATTACTGGTATTAAAGTGCTGGTTTGGTGGTTTTATGTAGACACACGAGCCAGGAAGGAATACAGGGAAATTTGATAACATGTTGTCTTCTTGTGTGTGAATTCAGGCGCTGCTGGCACTCTGATGAATTAACAAGTTGTGCCAAAGTACATCTTCTTACTTCGGTCACTCTGAGTTTGCCCCTCGGTGCTGCCGGCTCACACATAATGGTCAGGTCGGGGTTCACATCACGGCCATCGGGGTAAAGGTAGCTGCAGGCAGAGAGGAGAACGCCGCTTAGATAGAGGTGAGTGGGTGTGTGTGTGTGTGTGTGTGTGTGCGCGCGCGTGTTTGTGTGTTTGTGTGTCCTTACCAGCCTTCCCTGAAGCCCTGAATAAGGGCCAGGTACAGAGGTTTGTTCTGCGGGATGGTCTGGACAACGTTCCCCTCCGGGGTGACATGACCTATGGCCCACTGGCCCATTCTTGTGCAGCTCAGACGAAAGATGTAGCTGGTCGGGTGCAGGCAGGTCAAACATTTCACTTATCCATCCACAGATAAAATAAGTCAGAGAGAAAAATCTGCCTGTATCTTTTCTGGATGTTTTGAGCCATGCACACATGCCATTGCTCGGATCTGTAAATGTCTTTTATTAACTGGCAAAATGACATGTGTGTTTCAGTGTGTTTTGGGGGTTGGGTTTGTACATGCAACTTTGGTTCTCCCAGGTGGGTAGTTGTGAATTATCTCAAAACTTTTGTGAGGATTCAAAGAAAAAAAGGGAGGGTAATTGCCCAAAATTCCAAACCTAAAAAAAAGTCACTTGAGTTCTAATTCAGTTTCACATAAGTCAAAAGTTCCTATTTTTTCCCGGCTAATCCTCACCTCCCAGGTTTGTGTAGGTAGTGATCCAGACGCGCAATGACCTGGTCGTAGGTGAGAAAGGCCATGTACCCCGGATGAGTCACAGCGAGCTGGTTCCAGTTCCTAATGAGTGAGCGCCAGGGCTAAAATTAGAGGAGACTCGTTATCTCTCATCGTCAAAGAAGCTCAGTTCTCTCTTCTCAGTTCTGGGGAAAATGTGTCTCTCTCGCCTCTACATATTGTTCAAAGTTTTTCGTCTTTGTATTATGCACTGAAAATGAGGGACCAACATAGCAAATTACTATAATCATAATTATTATTCTTATGTAATAATAATTACGATAATAATGGAAAAGACAGCAAAACGCATTGCATCTTAAAATGAATTTTGTTTAGGTCCAGCGGTTTTGGAAACACCAACTTTGATATTAAAGTTAGTGAATTCAATGAAATAATAAAAAACAAATTGAAACCAGGTGCACTTTTTCACTTTTAACATGCAGCTATTAAAGAAAAAAAAATTTGTTTTGTAAGCTTTGACTGTTTAAAACCTACACAAACCTCGTATTACACTGAAAGTTTATATATATAGATATATATACATAATAATAACTGATACCTGAAAGAGCCTTGTAAAGATGTCGAACTCAAACACAGAAATGTGGTCATTACAGGTGAGATCTATCGTGGACTTGAGTGCCATGGACTCCATCCCCTCCTCAAACGCATGCACGCTCTGCAGTTGCTCTTTAAAACTGTTCCACTGCATTATACACCTGCAACAACACATATTTGTTTTGTTTTCCAATACAACAAGAGATGCAAAGGGTGTTTTAAAACAAAACAAACAAACAAACAAACAAAAAATATAGCCACCGAAGAAAGAAAATAAAAATCCACACACTTGTTGCCAAACGAAATTTTCCAGAAGTTGTCCGCCTCTGCCTTGGACAACGTGTAAGTGTCACCGTGAAAAATTCCCCCTGGAAACAAGGCCTTCATCTCCCAGAGTATGTGACTAAAGAGCAGGGACAGCTTGGTCAAGTTCCTCCTGTTAAGGGGGGGGGGGGGGGGAGAGAAAAAAAGATAGTGGTCACTGGGTTGATTTTAACCTCTGACCGGTGGTCACGCTGCTTTACAAGTAAAAAGTCAGAACATCTGAGAACCATTTGTGTTGTTACAGGTGTTCTTGCAGTTTAAAGTCTCCATATAAAAGCCTATCTGTGGCTGCGCTTTAAGTTGCAGTGCAGTTGCGTGAAACCATCGGTGGCCAACTGGGGAAGTTAAATCAGCAATGTGGACAATGACTAAAGAAAATTATTTAAAAAAATGTCAATCAGAGGCATGAGTCTACACAGCAACACTGTAGCAGGAAATGTGTCACTTGAACCAAACTAGATGTAATACTTTTCTGCATCGTTTGAGCCTATGCAGACAATGATGCTTTCTACTGGTACACGCTGGGGTATCTCAGCAGGCTAACAGGATGCTCTCTGCTGTGCACCAGTGTGAAGTTACCACAAAATGTTTTGCTCGTTTGTTTCCACCCGCCAATCCTTTGTACGGCCATTAAAATGTGACCCGTTTGACTCCATCGGCACAGTTCTCACCATGTGAGATTGCTGCGTTCAGTAGTCATTGGCAATTGGACACATGGCTACCCACTGGTCACAGCACCCAGTGGTGAAGATAATATTCTTTTAATTAATGTAATCTTTGAAATGGTGTTATGGTCGTTTTATAACATTCACATACGGCTTCACATGAAAGCCTGACAAAATTCACATGAAAAAACTCTGCGGGGGATGAAATACAAAATACATAAAACAGAATGTCAGTGGGCTGCGGAAAGTTGCCGCCATCATATCTTTTATTATTATCATTATTATTATTATTATTATTATTATTATTATTTTTGCTTCTTGTGTTCGCTATTGGCAACAGACGCAGCATAGTATTGTGCATGGTTGTGTTTGGACACATGCAAATGATCTAGTTTATTTTTAATAGATTGCGCTCCCGCTCCCCGAAAAAGCTCAGATACTGAGTTTGTAATTCCTTTTACCGAGCTTCCCGGCATTAGCATCACAAAGATGCCGGTTTGACCCTGTTTTTCTACTTTCAGCATTAGTAGTCCTTCCAACAGCAGCAGGGGATGCAGCCCAAACTCGTTTTGAAAATATTTTATTAGATCTGTTCTCTGCAAATCCTCAAAAAAAACAATTTGACCAAAACAGCTAACAAACAGTGACAGTTTTTCTTATTAGAGAAAGCATACTCGATAATTTTCAACCTTTCCTAACATGGACATCTTAAAATATGACATTTCAGGACTAATAGCTGAACTTGAGAAAATTAAATAATTTGTTAAAAGTCGGAAACTCTCAGGAAAACTGTTTTCATCCGCTTGAAATTTAATTTGGTGCGATCTTAAAGCTCAAAGCGACGACGCAGGAAATAGTTCATGGAATCACACATGAACTAATTTCTCTTAATCCGTCTCAATTTCTCAAATATGAGACCTTGCGCTAAACATATTTACATAATTTTTTGATTTTTATGTTCTGCCAACCAACACAAAACAATAGTGGGTTGTCTTGCGACAGTTTATCACAATCAAAATGAAGAAGTGTTTTTGTATGTTTTTTGTTTTTTTTTGTTAACTTGTTAATTGATACGATGTATATCTTAATTTAAATGGCTTAAAAGACAGGTCCTCCTTAAGTTGTATTTATTAATTCAATTTAATCCAGTTTTATTTGTACAGTGCCATATTCAGCGGCCTGTCCCAGCTTTTTACGTGTTGAGTAGGTCACAGTCTTTCCGAAATGGTTTTGGGGGTCAAAGGTGAGGTCTAAAGATGTTTTATATGGATAAGAAATGTATGTGGTGTGAGTAGCCATCAGGTCCTTCTCACCTGTAGCTGGACGTCTCCTCAAATATCTTCTCTCGTCCCTCTTTAAACAGCGTGATGGCCCTGTCCACTTTATCCAGGAGGTTCCTCACGTGGACCCTCAGGTACTTGGCCTCGTCTCCTCGGGCTCCCCTGGGGCCTCTGTAGGGTTCCCAAATCTGCACCATCAACTGCACCGTCTCATACACTATGTCTGGCAGGTACGGCGGGCTGTTCCTCAGGCACAGCCGCGGGTTGGTGCACAGCTCGTGGAGCTTCAGGAGCCTTTTCAGGGCCTTGTCTGCGAGCCGCGAGTCGGTACTGCTAGAGGAGTGCGAAGTTTCCGAAGCCTCTGTTGCCATGTTTGCGCTCTGGAAAAAGACGTGAAGCGAGAGTTGAACGTGATTGCCACTTTAGGTGTACGTGTATGCCGACGACGGTTGGTTTAGCGGCGCTGAAAGCAGCAACTTTTTTTTCTTTCATTAAAATGAACTTTCTTTTTTTAAGTTTCATATACACCCACATAAGATTCTCTATGTATCATTGCCCTCGACACCTGAGATAGGGCCAACATATATTTTCAACTATTGCAACTTTAGTGATTAACATAGCCACGTCTGTTCATTTTTAAGCCAGCCGGAGCATCTCTTCCACCTGTCAGGGCTTCAGAAAAAACTACAGCGTAGCACACCATCCACGACAGCGGCGCTATTCTACTGCACAGCGCAAGAGGAAAACCAAAAACCAAAGGGAAACTTTACCCACAATTAAAAAAAAATAGTAATGTATTAAACTTGCACCATTATTGTGCTCACTACCAAAGCAACAGTCTTCAACCAAAACACAGTGGGCTGTTTTCCCCTCGGTATTTAAACACACATACCTATGTCTGCGCACACATCTCAAAGATTCAGGAGCCACACTTGGTCAGGAGCTGCTCAAGCTGAGACGTCGACCCTGCAGTGGGAGCGGAAACATGCTCACTAGAAGAAATGCAGCAGCAGCAGCTGCCTCTTTTTGTTTCCTCCCCTGATCTCTCTCTCTCTCTCTCTCTCTCTCCCCCTTCCCCCCTCCCTCGCTCTCTCACTCTCACTCTCTCGCTCTCTCTCCTTGGTGTACCCTTGTATTGGTTTCCTGGTTACCAGCCAGCTAAACAGGTTTGGTGCACTACTGCAGAAGGAGAACAGCAGACGACAAGAGAAAGAGAGCGTGAGGAGGATCATGGAGAGGATTTGGCACAGAGATAAACGTTTGCCACAGTGAGCAGCAGTGGGCAATTTTTGAGATACTTGAGGCTCACTGAGGCTCAGGATGTTTTTATTTTATTTTATTATTTGGGCCTATTTTCTATTCCCCCAATTCCCCTCCTCCCCCCAATATGGGTTGGAATTTGATTTGGCTCAGCCGTCAGTTCAGTGTGTTTACTGTGTACATAAAAGTTTTTTTTTTTTTTTTCTTTTCTCATAAATCTTTCGCCCAATCATCTGCTCCCTTTAAGACAACAGCCGTCACTTTGTTTTCAGGCTGTAACGCTTCTAGGACAGTGAAAGTAGCGTGCAAGCACGTGAAATCCGGTATATTTTACGCCCTGAGGCCAACACCGCTTTAGGCTGTCACAGTGCAAACTTTGTTGCTCCTCTAATGTTGGGAGCGATCGGAACTTTTAGACATTTCCTTTGAGCGCCATCTTCAGATCAGAAGTGTGATGTGCATCGTATTACGGTTAAAAAAAACAAAAAAACAAAACACAAACCCCATGTGGCCCCAATGTCTGGGTCGAAGTGACCTTTTGAATTTTTAATGAACAATAAAAATTGCAAGATCCCAAACATTTGTTACTAAAACCAATTTTCTGTGAATGGTACCGGACCTTCATTCACATATTTATGTCTGTAATAAGATTTTCAGGCCAGCTTGACCCGCATATAGACGAATGCAGCCACATACTTACAAACAAGCCATCCCTATCACACACATACACACACACACACACACACACACACACACACACACACACACACACACACACACACAAAGCCGATTGTCTTTGCTCGTAAATGTAAAAACATTTAATAATACAAAATGCAAAATAATATAAAAATGTACAGTTTTGTTTTTGTTTTGTCTTTTTATTAGAAATAGGGTGAGTGTGCAAGTAAGCAGTGGTGGTAGGGCTGATTTGGTGCTTAACGTTCTACTCCCATCTAACCATTTGGAAATAATGTAATAATAATAAAATAGCCGCAGAGACCTTTAGACAACCACTAACTTGCCCTAAGAGAAAACAAAGATAACCTCTCTTGAAATATAATGACCAAACTGAGACTAAACCATATATTCACCGCATACTGACATGTTGCCCCCGCGTGGTTTTAAACGGAGTTGCACCATCGCTCTGCTAACACAAGGGGGCCTCCTTTGTCACCTCATGACCGAAGTCTTCCACAGTACTGTGCCAACGAGCCGCTTAAGTGACGGCCGATGCCGTTTGTCGAATATTATGGTTGAATGCCCCCAGGCACCTGCAAATAGCATGTGTACAGTGTGAGGGTCTTTTAGGGACTTTAAACAAGGAGTTCGGTTTGCCGTTGGTGGTACCACACGCCTCGGTGGAAAAAGGAAAGTCCCAAAATGACCCTGGTAATCGAGTCCGATGGGCTAGGCTCGGGTGTGTTGGAAATGATGCGTGTCTTTGTTAGTGTGTTCATTTTTGCTCCGTTCAAGTGACTGCAGTCAGGTTACAGTGTGCTTTTAGGGAAGCAGCAGCAGCAGCAGTGTGACTTCGACCCACCACCTGTTTGTCTTCACTTTGGACCGGCACTTCAGCTCAGTGCAAGCAGCTCAACACTGTGCGCGTCAAAACCAAAAAAACCCTGTAAAAGAAAGAAAGAAAGAAAGAAAGAAAGAAAATCTGCATGCACGGTATATCTACACTCAGTTGTGTACATTTTTGAGTGAAAATGAAAGCTTTTCTCAGCTGTCGTGTCTCATGCTGACACGTTTGTCAGTATGTTGGGTGTGTCGAAATCACAAATCTTAAAAATATTGACACCCCCCAGAAACTGAAAGCTGAGATTGAAATAAGGACTTAGTTGGAATCATGAAAAAGAAACAAAAGTTGTAAGTCACCACTTCGTGTGGCCCCATGTGTAATTGGATTAATATATTATGCATTGTTGCATTACTTATGAGTAGTCTTCAGTAGTTCCATATACTCAGTTTAAGGTGAGAGCATTTACTTACTCACATTCAAGATAACCATTATCTACATATTACAGCTCTCATGCCTTCGAATTCAAAGGTGCCAAGTTAGGAATAGCGGACTATGTCCCGACATATTCAAGTATTTGTTAGAATTAACAGAAACATTAGAGAAAACGTGAAAAACAAACAAAGTTGAACGGCCCCTCAAACGCCGTCAACGTCATTTTCAAAGAATGGTGCCAGCCTTTATTTCTTGAGCCCAACTGCTCAAAACACCTCAACCGAGAACGCACGCTGCATGAACTTCTAGAGAAATTCGGCACAAGATGTTTTGAACTTTCACGCAAAACAGGCAGATGTCACTGCAGACGGAAATGCGCCACTAATTGCACATTCAAAGCAGCGTCCTCTCGATTTACCCTGTCTCGTTCAAACCTGCTCCCTGGTATAGAGTCGCTCGCTCGCTCGCTTTCGATTTAAATGGAAAGCACGCGGCGGCGCCGTCGTTCATTCAGAGCCAGGCGCGACCGTACCTGTCACGCTGCTACCTGGCTGCGCACGGGTCGCCGACTGGATCCATTCATATCGCGACTGTTCACGCCGGGTCATCGGAGTTCAGCGCTCCGTTAACGCGAAGGGAAATCAGCTGCTTTTGATCGCTGCTCGTGATGGGGATCGCGCACTGCTGGCCGCTCTGGACGATCCCACCACACTGACGCAGGACGTTGACTTTACTTTGAATTTTATTCATTTATTTTTCTCCATTTGAGCCATCCTGCTGCCTCCAGGTCCCGGTTGATGCCGAGGATCATGACCATGAACGGTGACCACCAGTCGGTTGCCGCGGCTCCGCTGGACCTGCGCACCACGCACCGGGAGCGCGGGACTCCCGGGTGCACAGAGCGCGTCAGGGATGCGCGCACAGGAGCGGACAGCTTGGAGAAGAACGGAGCCTCGTCACCGGGTTCACACGGCGGCGCCTCTCGCAAAAGGCTATTGGACAGTTCGTCGCTGCCACTCAGGAAGCGGCCGTTCCCCGTGGAGCCCGAGAGCCGGAGTCAGTCGCCGGTCCCTGCACCGAGCACAGAGCGGTTCCCCCCGGCGGAAGACGCCGGTGGGACAGGGCACCAGGGGGCTTTTGGTCCCCCGGCAGATGCAGGGTGGATCCTACCAGCATCCGCAGCTCCCAGGCGGCCTGAGAAGGCAGCAGCGTTTTCCATCCAATATTTCGTTCGTAAGTTGACATCGGACCGAACTGAAATTTCACATCTGCCCCAAACTAAGATTAGATTTGGTTGGCTCAAAGTGCTAAATTTGCTCCTACTCACAGGAAACCTCACTGACCTATATAATCAGACTGTCTCTGAGCAGATGTGGGAAGGAACAAAGTACTTTGTTACAGTACTTTACTAGATTTTTAGGTGTTTTAGGTGTGAGTATTTTTTAGTCTGATGACTCCACATTTGCACACAAATATCGGTACTTTCTATGCCTTACACTGTAAGAACACACTCTGTATTTTTGTGTTTAAAAGTCTTTCAAAAAAGTTGAAGTGGGGCTATTTGAACTACGCTGTTGTGTAGTTGAATATCAAGAGAGAGGGAGATCATTTTAGAGTTCCCCGGCTTTGGGGCCACTGTTCAGTGTGTTTTATATTTGTAGTACAGAGGAAAATAATGTGACCCTGCGATGAACTGGCTACTTGCCCAGGGTGTACCCTGCTTTCGGCCTATGACGGCTGGGTAGGAAGAAGTGGGTAGGAAGAAGTGGGTAGGGCGGGGGGGGGGGCAACCTTTTTCCTCTTTCAGTTTACACCAACAGGAGTTTCTCATTCAATTCCAATGATAAGAATGTTTGATTTTTGTTTTTAAAATGACTTTCTACATCATGCAACCAGATTCAGTCACTCTGCAATCCAGCCTAATGTCTTCGTCTCTACGTTTCCTCCCAGCTTCCTACCCAATGTATCGCCTGCACCCTGTCCCAGAGTTCTTCCATCCTCTGACTCACCACACCAAAAACCCGCTGGCAAGCGACCTGGCCACCCGCCAAGATGAAGATGGAGACACGTATGTTAAAGCCAGCGTGTTTTTGGCCATAATTAAGGCGTTTTTCTTTTGTTGTTTTAAAGAAACGTGTTTGTTGTTTGTCGTTGAACAAATTACATGAATTAATTGAATGGCAGCAAAGTCAACTTGTGAACTCAGTACAAGAGTATGCCCACAGCAAAAACACTTCAGTTCTTCCAGTTGAAACTTGTCACAAATTGATCAAACTGACGTCCACCAGTTCTAATTATTGTTATGTGTGAGATTTCCCCCACAATAACCGAACTGTTTATCATTTTGTGACGACAGCGTAGCGTTTTTGATTGTGCCAAACCTTCCTAGAAGTGTTGACTCAGCAGGTGCCATGTTGCCAAATGGGAAAGTGGCCACGTAATATAATATTTTTTTTTCCATTGAGATGTCCTGGCTGCACACGGATATAATGTGCACATGCAGCCTAACTGGAACAGAAGGCGGCTATGCAGCAACAAAGGTTGCTGAGGTTTTTGCAAGATGCCCATATTATCTCTGAACGCTGGTTGCATTTTTCTGTGACTCAGCGCCACGTTTGAGCGCGTTGCTTCTACTCAGGCCCATTCTTCATGACTGTGCCAGTACTGCACAACCAGGGATGAATCATAAGGTAGCGATGGAGACTTTGATTTAACGCGTTGACCTGTTAACTCTAGTGGTTCACTTTGGGTTGCCTAAGTAAACAGACGGCGTGTGTGTGTGTGTGTGTGTGTGTGTGTGTGTGTGTGTGTGTGTGTGTGTGTGTGTGTGTGCGTGCATGCGCATGCAGTCATAAATCCAAATTTAAAGTAACCCTCCTTCACTGAATGGCCTTTTTGTTTTACATAATGCACTTCACCAACAATAGCACATGTCTTTGGCCGGTCAGACCTGCCTATAAATGAGAAAAGGTCATCTTCGATTTATTGTTTCTCAATCCACTTCTCAGAAAGTGTGTGCTCAAAGACGACTTTGAAAATCAAGCCTTATGTGATGTCACAAAGGGCACTGATAACTCCCAGGTAAGTGACTGCACACTGACACCGCCTTTTGCTCAAGACGCCTTGCAAATATGTTGATTTGATTTGATTTTTGATTTGATTTGATTTTTGATTTTTGATTTCTTTTTAGAAAACTGTGCATTTTATCTGGGAGGAATGTAAACAGAGGGCTAATTAGACTCTTTTCCACTGTTTTGGTTGATTAACCGAGTAAGGTGGCTCCATTGTTTTAGATTATCTCATGCCAGTTGGCAAAGGACTCTGTCATTTGAAGCTCCCATTACAGCCCACGCTGTGTCATTGATAACATCCATCTGAACTGCTTTGGATACATTTTTTCTCATTTTTCACTGAGGAGAATAAGCTGCATTTGAAGGGGTGTCTTAGGCCCAGAGTGCGCTTGAAGACGAATGTAGATGAACTGAGACGCACATCTACCCTCAACTTTTCTCCGAAACACCAAACGCTCCTTGCATCTGTGTGTGCAATGAGTGCCTGCATATGCAAGTCCCCTTTTTCAAGGCCACAATAAATGCAAATATTAAACTTTAACACGTGGTGACTTTACCACCCACTCACACACTAACTGAAAAGTCAAACTGAAATGCGCAAGCGCATGCACACATGCACGCACACACACACATGCACATGCACACACACACACACACACATGCAGTCATGTGACTGAAAATATAGCATGTCCGAGGGATATACAACACTTTGATGTTGTGGTTTCACCAAGTTTCAGCATCGTTTGCATTAGAAAAACTCGTGATGACCAACATCGCTCTGTGAAGTAGATCCCGTGACATGAGCCAGCTGTTTTTTCTTCTTCTTCTTTTTCTTCTTCATCACCATGCCATGTGCACTGTCTAAAGCCATATATGATGAAGAAATATAGGCAAAATCATTGTAAAGACTCAAAAGTGTCAAGTGTCTCAATATTTTGTGTTGCATCAATCATTTTTAAAAAAGAAATTGCCAATAGTCCTCTGGAGCACGCAATCACACCTTTGGTATTTAGTGGGGTTCAATGATAATTGTCCTCTTATGATAATCAGCGCCTGCAGACACTTTGCATCCACTCCCCTTTTGCACAGAAGATGAGACCATGGCTTACTTTTACTGTACCTACTTATCGCTTTGCGGTTGCATGAGACTTTGTGCGAATTCTGCAGAATGAAACATTATCAGCCCCCCTGCCTAGTTCACACGGCAAACGCATATGAGTGTGTGTGTGTGTATGTGTGTGTATGCGTGTGTGTGTGCTCTCTTACGTCAATGCGGCGCTGTTCTCAGCGCCTCTGTGCTCCCTAGTTTCGGGAAAACCAGTGAGCGCTGAGTTTTAAAACATAATTGCGGTTTTTCTCAGGTGTCTGCGTGTCTCTCTTTCTCTCTCTCTGTTTTTAAGTGAATGGGTTCAAAAAAACCCAAACATCCTCTCCCCACTTCCTTTTTTACCGCTCTCTTTCTGTCAGACTCATCTCGCTCTCAGTCCCTTCTCGCTTCAATCTGGCGTTATGTGTCACTAGCTTATCCGCTCTTATCCGCATGTTTGATTCCCAAAAGTGTTGCCTTTTCTTAAAAGATGTCATTTTCGAAGAATACAGCGGCCCTTTGCCACGTGATAGTCTAAACAGAAGAAGCTGCCCGAAACATGCAGACTTGAATTGCTTCAAATGGCTTTGGCATTGAAACATCAATAATTAGCATTGTGTTTTTCAAACAGCTCATGCTAGCTCAAGACTTGACGTCAGAACACATACCACATAAAAGAGGATGCGGGTGGGGTGGCGCCCTTTACGTTTTTTGCTCAAAATATCAGACCCCTTCCAGACAGTTTAACTGGTAGGCCTGTGCACAATTCACAGGAGTTGTAATCTTCAAGAAAGCTTAAAAACCCCAATGAGGAAGTTTTACTTGGACTGATTTTGGCGCTTCTCTGCAGAGAAGCATTACTTTCTATTGTCATAAGATTCCTGCCAATCTTATTGCTTGTCCCAGGCGGCCCCACGATACACGCTCCAGAATCCAATTCATTATCTTTTTAAAACCATCTTTGTCTTCAGCATATGGCAATATTAGGGCCAGAGCCAGAGGGTGGGTGGGGGCTAATAAGTCCTAAATATATCTCAAGCATAGAGTCAGAATTTTAGTACTACGACAGGTAAGTCATAAAAGTGCAAGCTTAAAGTCTTAATATTACTAGAATGAAATTGCTTGATAATTTTAGAATAAAGTCATAAACTTCTGAGAATAATTAACTTTTCTTTTTTTTATCAGATGTTTAATAACAATATTATCACTAGTCAACTTGCCTGTTGACTGTCTGGTAGGCTTGACCGAGACGGAAGGAAAGTGTTTCACTGTGTCATCCAGGCTGAATCACAGCCGTTCACAATATTGTATGGTTTTAATATTTATATGGTTCTGAAAATGTAACCCAAAGGAAAATATAGTCATAGTTGATTCATTTGCTTTGGCTCTCATCTGCTGTCACAGATAGCACATGAGGCACTGTTGAGGTATTTTATAGCCATTGAAAATAATGCCTGTAGTCAATTTAAGAAGAATTTCAAAATGAATTTTTTTGTGTGTGGTAAGTTTTATGACAATTGCAGAGACATTTTACTTTATATCCATGTGAAAATATTCCTCGTTCTTGCTGCTTGCATTTGTCTAAAATGCACATTGTTAGAAATATATGCCAGTAAACATTAAATTGCTTGCAGCCCAGATTCTCTCAGACACAGAGGGCTTTCATCTTTTCTTTTTTCTTTTTTTTTTTATCCGAGGCAGCAGTGTGATGTAAAACGTCATTTCTTGTTAACCAAACTCTGTGGCACGCCTCTGGCGTACTTTTGTTTACTGTTCACACACACTAACAGATCATTCTCAGCTGTTTCGCAGACCACAGGATGTGTTAGGGCTCAGGATGATCATTCACTCAGGCTGCGTCTTCACCTAACACACCAAAAAGTCGACCGCATATCGCCGCCTGCTCCTGCTGACTGTCACGGCTGCTCTTCTTTCTTTCTTCTTCTTTTTTTTTTTTTTCTTAGTCTCACCAACGTGCACGCACTCTCTCTTGGGACTGTCAGAGGTGATGTCGCGAGCCAAGCCCTGTGGTCTGCCCCACTTCCAGGAACTAAACTGTACAGTTTCATCTTTAGAGAAAAGGGAGAGATGCACACTGAGATAAAGGGATGGGTTGAAAACAGAGTTATTGTGATCTGGTGAGGAGTCAGTTATGATTTAAGATGGCAAAGAAAAGCTTTAAATGAATAGCTATTCTGAGTGCAAAGAGAGCAGACTTGCAGAAAATGAAGCTTCTGTTTGGAAACATTTTTGCAGGGCTTGCAGAGATGAACCCCATTCTGAAGTGATGCTTTGCTTTGAAGCTTTCCGTCCAGCTGTCTGAACCTTTTTTGCATTTTGTAAAGTCTTTTCAACTTTTGAATCACAAGGATGAACTGATTTGAGTGTTCAGGCTGGAAGTTACAGTCCATATGATATTTGACCTGTGGACTAGAGGTGATTAAGGTCCATCGTTGACTCCCTTAGGTTTCTCCACTCTTCAGGAAACGTCTGCTAAAGCAATTCACCCTGTGTGATGTCACAAAGGGGCATTGGCATCGCTCCTCGAGGGGTCCACTCTATGAGACCATCTTCCAGGTCAAACAAAACCTCAGTTTTAAGGGAAACCTGAAAGGTTTTGCTTGTGGCTGTAAACACAGGGCTAAATGGGTTGCTTTCTGGAGACCTACTGTATATACAGGTCCGGGCAATTATAATGCACTGCAGTGGAGTCTGGGGTGAAAAATGAGGGTTGGACTATGGGGATGTTCTAATCTATTTCCATATCTAAAGACTTGTAGCTGTGTGAACATTCAAAGAGCTTATGAAGGACTTCAAGCGTGATCGTCGTTGCAGAGTGTGACTCACTCATCAATCCGTCGCCTCATACAGGATATTGTACAAGTCAAAACGGCCTCTGCCTGGTTTCTTGACATTGGAACATGACTGGTTTGTTGAGGTGTAATAGCCACAAGCCGGCAGGTCAGAGAAACTGTCCTGTCACTGCTTAGTGGAGGAGTTGCCTGCTGGGGGCGACCAATCAGAATGACTCTATAACCCGTAGAGTGCAGTTATCCCTTTACTGTCTCTCTGCTCTCTTTTTTCCCTCCGTCATGTTTGGGCTGATTATGACTTGTCCAGTGGAAGAGGTTAATTGAGTGAACTTGCAGAAAGTCCCTGTCAGAAATCACACGACTCATTGGCTGGAGTCTCACAGCGCACAGAGGGAAACAGAATGCTGCTATTGTCACTGACAACAGGAAGTGACAGAAAACCAGTCTGGCTCTTACTGGAAGCAGCCTCTTCTGACACAATGAAAAGTGTAAAAAAAACAAAAAAAAAAAAACGGTACTGTCTCCTGTAGCCCTCCTTGCAGTCTTTCTTGTCTTTCCATTTTATATACTTTGGCCTGTGTTTGTTCTTTCGCTCTATATAGTGGTTTCCCCTTTAGCCTTGATAAGAGTGTGATAAGGTTAATGTTAGTCATGCCCGTACATCTGTTGAGTTCCTAAGCACGGGTGTAATTTCGGTCATTTGGCTGAAGCAACTAAGTAGAAAACACAAGAAACCCCACTTTACCAGACCCTTTCACTTTTCATCCAGCACTAGTTGTTTTGTTTACCAGTGTAAAAGCCAAAGCCCGGCCCACTCTTTTAGAATTTCCTCCTCATTTTGTTGTCCAGGATTTTCTGTAAAATGCTTCATTATTGTCAAGGGGGGCATTAATCCTCGAGTTAACCCACTGACAACAGACCCTCCTAAAAGTCTGACTGTTGCTGTGGTCATTTTCAGGGACTTTATTTCAGAGATGTTTTTGTCGTTGTTGTTGTGCACCTTTTTTGGCACAACAATTGCCATGTGGCCCGAGCAAACGCTGACAAATCTCTTAGTCATACCGTGCATTATCATTGTCTATTTTCCACGTAGTGGAAAGGCTCACATGGGTTTGTTTCCGGGTGAAAAATGGGAGCATTACGCATCAGGGAGTAGAACAGGATTAATTACTTCATCGTTTCATTGTTCTATTTGAGCCAGCAATCTTACTCAAGACTCTTTGAAATGCAGCTGTCGTTTGCAATGCTCTTTATCTCTATTAGGTCTTTTAGAGTCTAGACTGACTGAAGCAGAAATGGACCCTCGTCTCCCAAACCGTTGGTGTGAAAAGTGCTTGATTGTTTGTCCTTCTTCTTCTTTGCAGAGCTCTCCACATCGCTGTGGTGAAGGGGGAGCTGGACATCGTCCGCAAACTCATCCAAATTCTGCACAGTGCCCTCAGAAGCCCGGACATCTTCAACAATCTCCGGCAGGTAAAGACTAATGTGCGGTCAGTACGGCCGTTGCGCACCACCGTGACGCCCCTGTTGCGCATGTGTGCGAAAGGTCTGTGGGATCAGTGGCTGAAACGTGAAAAAAAAAAAAAGCCGAGTCATTCACAGAGGTGTGATGGGGGACTTTTGGCTCATTAACCCCAGTGCGTACGTAGGCACACCAACCTGTCAACCCTGCTAATAACAGGAAACCTCGGATGCAGTCGAAGAGGAAGTGTCTTGGGTTTGTCCTTACTTTGCACCACATACTCATGATAGCAGTGGGAATTTACCTCTCAGGCCGGCTTCACCTGTACTGTGTCACAAACCGAGCACAGTCCAGGGAGGATCCACTTTCCCTTTCCCGGCATTCAGTTTTCATTCTCGCACGTGGCTTTTCAGTAATTGCGTTCTGGACATGAAGTGATTCCTCCCGCCTGTTAGAGTCACACTCTGGGGAAATACTGGAGACGCAGCCAAGGCAGTTAACCTGTGTGACTCAGCTGAATGACACAAAGCTCAAAAGTTGCACGACTGTAGTTGCAGTCAGAAGCTAGCATATAGCCAAAGGTACTCTCAATAGATTGTAATTTCAGAATGTCCTTCAGACACTCCTGTTCATTTATCTGCAGTTTGATATTATCATCTCTATAGCTCTTATCAGATGGAATGCAGTACTTTTCTAGCTGCGCTACTGCATTTTCAGACGACGGCACTACAGTATGTGGCTTAAATTACGAAGCAACGCCCTACTTCTCATTGTTCGCTTCAGTTGTACTTTACAAAAACGAGCCCAGAGCACTTTTCTCAGAGGTTTCCAAATCCAGGGCCATCCCGATCACACGCCTCGAGTCGACACTTTCACACTGTCGTCACCTGCTTAGCCGTCTAGCGCCGTGCTGTGCCAGCTTCCTCTCTTTCTTCCTTAAACAGCAACAGCACCTGAGCCGAGCACAGCTCTGGTTGTCATTGCTGGGGTTTCACACCGCACAGGACGCCACAGGCTCACTTACCAGAAACGGCGGTGGCGCTGCCGTTGATTGCTGTCGTTTTCCTCATAGCTGAGGCTTAACAGCATTGGTGCTCTCTCTCTCTCTCTCTCTCTCTCTCTCTCTCTCTCTCTCTCTCTCTCTCTTACACACACACACACATGCTTTTTTTTTCTTTTCTTTTTTTTGCACATCTATGTGCAGTTAAAACCAAAAAGGGAGATTTTCAGGTACTGGGGCCGGACACAGTCATTTGCCTACCAGATCATGTGGTTTTAAATGCATAGCAGAGCATAAAGAAATTACTTTAAAAGCAAGGATGCAGGGTTTACAAGACGGGATAAAACACATTTTCTGGCACAGGCAAACTTCCCAGAGATCGAGAAAAAATGTATTAAAAAAACACGAAATTTCCAATAATGATGACAAATCCTGGGTTTCTGTGGTTTTGCATATGGCACTTTTTGACAAAGTGTTACTATCGGAGCTGTACATGAACAAAAGTGCAACTCTACGAGCTTGATTTTTATTCCACGACCCAAACTAGTACAATGGCAGAGACAGCTGTTTGATGCGCCCACACACTGGTCACGCTACAAGTGCGGCAATGCAAACACACACACTTCGACGCACACCACGGCAGCACGTCAGCTGCTTGACGTGCTGCAGTGGCACTTGTTGGAACCGTCGTTGGCATTTAGTTGAGGCCAAGACCCTCCTTTTAATCCCGTGCATCACTCTGCCTTCAACGGCACAAAAACGCAATCGCAGCTCACATTTTTAAAATCACCCAAATGACAGTTTTTCTTAAACCTAATTAAAATACTGTGTGTATATTTGTGCGTGCGCGCCCGTGTGTGTGTGTGTGAGTAACACATTTGTGTGTGTTTTAGTATCCACGTTCCGAGAAGTCACATGACCTCGTCCCCTCCCCCCTCCCCTCAGGCTGTTTCTCAACATACCTTGTGCTGAGGGTAGTTTACGGGGACTTTCCCTTCCTGCGTGTGTGTGTGTGCGTGCGCGCGCGCGCGTGTGTGTGTGTGTGTGTGTGGTGTGTCTCGCTCTCTCTCGCTCTCTCTCTCTCAGTTTATCTTCTTTTTTCCTGCTTCGTATATCAAAACAGAACTTTGGTTTCTCCAACCATAACCGATTAACGGTCAGATGCTATCTGAGCTCTCAGTATTGTCAACACTGACTTAAAAAGGCTACGACGGTGATATTTATATTTGTGCAACACAGCTGGTGTTACGATCTTTTGTTCGTGTCAGAAGAGCAGCCAGCTTCTCTTTTTTGTTTTTGTTTTTTTTAATCCGCCGCTGTATGCAGCCCGAGGCAGCTCTTCGCGCCTACAAACATCAAACCTGCAGCTCTCCCCACAACCACTTCAACTCCTTCATGCCGATCGCCGCCTAATTTTGCAGGAATGCAACTGTGCAAGGACAGAGCCAGGGGGAAAGAAAAGGGGTTTTCCCTTGTTATCCTGTCTTTCCCTTGGACTCCCCGCTGCTGTTTCCGCTTCTTCCATGTTCCTCTGTACTGACCTCCACCCTCTGCACACACATGCACGCACGCTCGCGCACGCGCGCGCGCACACACGCACACACACGCCCTTTGTCCTATCTCTGCAGGATTTCTCACTTTAAAAAGTCTTGTACAGGAAGGTCGGCTCTGTGAACTGTGACCTTGGTGTGTGAGAGAAGTAACGTGGACGTGAGTGGAGTGGTCAGTGCCTCATTACGTCAGAGGTCAGACAGGGTCAGCTCCTTTTCACTGTGTTTGTTTCATGGTGGCAGTCTTAGAGAGTTCACAGATTAGCTCCTTCACGGGAAAATACGGGTGTCCACCCAAAACGTGTGCGTGTGCGAGTGTAAATGTGTGTGTGTGAGTCACAGGGTTCAGGGAAACAAGGCAAAAGGGAAGAACTCTGGCATTAACACACTTCAGGAATTCCGGAGATGCTCTCCAACTGATGGACTGCGTCTTACTCAATCGTCTTTACGAGAAGAGCTGAAATACGCACACGCACGCGCGCACATTCATAGCAAACATAAGATTAAATAGTATTGCAAAAAGAGAAACAGGGAAAGATTATGTCTGACGGCTGGGATAATTGCGCAAGCTTAGGGAAAAATTCCATGTGAAATGACTTCCCTTTATGACTCAGCAATTGCATTTCTTTCTTTAGGCAGCGCAGAACTGGCAGAGCTTTTCGCAGAAGGATACAGGCTGACCTCGCCTAGGAAGATCCTCAATTGCACAAGTCATTTTTCACTTGGCCTTTGAAAGTTTCAACCTGAGCAGGTTCCTCTGTGTTGCACAACAATCCCACAGGCCTGTTTATTTATTTTCACACTGAGACATGAGGCCAAAGGTTTTGCCCTGCGGCAGTCGACCACTTTCAATTAATTTGTGACATTGTGTGAATTCTATGTATGCTGTTTTTCATATGTGGAATCTCTTAGTCTCGTGTTTTCCTGATAATAATACCACATCTTTAGCTGGATTTTTTTTTTTAAAAATGAACAAAATATGTGTCACAATACTGAAAACAAGAAAGATTTTTTTTTTCAGAATAATGGTGGGAAAGAAATGTTTTCATGTTAGAGGCCTAATGTGTAAAACTGAGCAAGATTAATGTTAATCCCTGATATTACAGACTGAGTATCTGTCGCCAAACAGCCTCGCTTACAGCCCGATGTGCAAGTCTTTGGACTGTGGGTAGAAGCCAGAGAACCTGCAGAGAAGAGCACACAGGCTCCACACAGAAATGCCCTTTGCCCGGGAATCAAACCTTGTTGTGTGCTAACCACTGCAACATACTCAAACATACAAGTTCATTTTCTGTTTTATTTAATGCTGGTAACTTCAAAACGTCACACACTGGCACTCTGAGGGTGCGAATAACGACAGCATTGTATGGCAGTCAGTGTAGCCGTACACTGCAGTGCTAAAAAAAAAATAAATAAACCAGAGTTGTTGCGCCAGAGAAAAGCTATGTTTAATATTAGAATCAAGTATTTGGTTGTAACTGTGGTTGTGACTAATTTTTGCTCTCTGCACTCATCTCTTCCCCCAGACACCCCTACATCTGGCTGTGATAACCCAGCATGAGAGGATCGTGGAGGAGCTGTTGAGAGGAGGGGCCGACCCTGCAGCCCTGGACCGCAATGGCCAGACAGCGATGCACCTCTGCTGCGAATATAACCAGCTGGGCTGTCTTTCTGTTGTGCTCTCTCAGCCGTCATCCTCCGCATGTCTGGAGATCAGAAACTTTGAGGGTGAGTCATTGCATAGTGGAGATTCTCCTTGATATGTGGCTTCCTAAATGTTAAATTTGTACGTCAAAATCGCTTGCTGGTCGTATTTCTGGTGCGCGCTGAAGCAATGCATTTCGATGCAACAATGCAGACAGTCAACTCTGTTGAAGCAGCGCTGGCTGAACAGAAGATATGAGAAGAAGGAAGAAACCGTCATGCCTGTGTGTGGTTTGTTTTGGGTGTGTGGGCAGAGAGAGATGTTATGTTCTCTCTCTGAGGTGTGCTTTTGCTATTTTTCTAGTTTTGCTAGTGGGGGATTTGAAATGATGGAGCCAAATCATGTTAGAATTACACCTGATGATAATGCCTGCTTTAATAAATGGATCTGCCATTGCACAAGGTGCAAATTAGCAAATTTTTCCTTTTAATGGGGAATCTGCATTGAACAAAGGGTCTACACCGAACCAGATTGCATTAAACTGCTCATACTTGATTTAATGGGGGGAGGCAACATGCAACTGAAAAAAACAACTGAAGAAAAAGCCCTAAAGCAAAAAAGCAAAAACAAAAACAGGAAGCAACCGTCTGTGTGACACATAGCGGGGATTCTTGATGACATTTAGTCCTTAATCCACTGTGAGGTGTCATAAAGAGATGCAATTCTCTGTCTGGATGTTCAGGTAGATGGTTTGAGCTGTCTGATCGGTGTCGCTCTAAATTCACTCCCCGTGAAAATGTTTCCTTCATTCACACCCTTTTCTCCTCTTCTCAGGCTTGAGCCCTCTGCACCTGGCTGTGCTGCGCGGCCATATAGATCTGGCCAAAATGCTGCTGGATGCAGGAGCCGACATCAACGCAACGGTCAGTCCCCTGCGATGCACTGACTCAGCACTGACTGAGTTTCACAACATCACACACTTTACCGTCTGAGCATCCTGACTTTTATTTCCCATTCGGTACTTTTTTTTTTGTTATAAGGATATAAAAAGTGGTCAGAGTCCTCTCATGCATGCGGTGGAGTGCAATAATCCAGACATGGTCCACTTCCTCATTGAGGTAATAAGTGTGTCAGTGTGTGTGTGTGTGTGTGTGTGTGTGTGTCAGATATTATGATAATAATATATGTCTCTAAACTCAGTTTGGTGTCTTTGTCATACTAAAAGGAGAATGAATAATTTGACTGTTACTATTTTTATTATTTATTCATTTTTTGTTCAGTGTTTAACAAGAAATTTAAAGAATCCGAACAAAAGCAAAAATGTTATGTTCCATTCAAAGCAGCAGGCCTTTCTACAATACAAAATTAGAAGCACTTTCTGAATCGTTTATGATTCTTTGCACACTAAACTATCTCATCACTGGCTTTGCTTTTGAATCACATGTGGGTCAACTTCTATTTTCTCTCCTGCAGAATGGCTGTGATGTCAACAGCCAGTCGTACAGCGGCAACACGCCACTGCACAACGCCTGTGGCCGAGGTCAGGTGGACACGGTGCGCCTGCTGCTGAAGAGCGGCGCTGACAGCACCCTCAAGAACTACCACAACGACACCCCCATGATGGTGGCCAAGAATAAGAAAGTAAGCCACGGGGACGGCGCCAAAAAACTGAAGCTCACCAAATCTCAACGTTTAATAACTAATTCATTTTTGTTCACCATTACATTTGAACTTGGGAAGAAAAACTGCCAAACCCCAATCTTAACAGGCACGAGTTGCTTTTCAAGACATTCTCTGACACTAATTATATGATGCAAAATCACATCCATGCCATTCCAGTCAGAAGTACTATAAACAATGGCACATTTTTCCAGAATAACTTCCATAGCAGGGAATTGGTATTTGGCTGTTTACTCTTCCCTCTAGAGGTGACACCTGGATGGTGCAGTATTTTATATTTTTGTTTTATGTCTACACTGTTGTGGCGTCACTTCTGCAGGTTACTGCGAAACATGTTTTAGGCCATTTACGCTTCTGACATGTTGTGAATCTATTGTAGATAACCGATGTGTTACGCGGGAGAGTGTCCAGTCAGATAAGACTTCAAGACCAATACTCGGTATCCATCTCACCCCGTGAAAGAAACTTTCCAGAAAATGGTAAGCACGTGCAGTCAAGATAAGTTTTCAGTAAATAAATAAATGTACTGATAACCGTAATTTGTTTAAACTGATTGCTTTTGGCCTTCTCTGCAGGATCGCCGTCTCCCAGTCACAGTAGTGGATGTTCTCTTCACTATCGATCCTCCCACTCTCCAAAGACTCTGCCATCCCCCGTGTTCCCTTTTTATTAGTTCAGTTATTGCCTGGCGCAAACTCACAACTACCTCCAGCACTGAGATATCGGTGCCCTGAAGGGCGCTTTGTCAGCATTCCACCTGACTGTTGCAGAGATAAGGCCAAGTCTCCTTCTGTGGACAGTTTGGGACATGAAGATCTCGGATACCAGGATAGACATATGGACAAGCTGCAGAAGCAATTTCTTGAGCCACAAGCTGCTTGCGGCAGAGCTGGATGTATCCTCACTGACCCACATGTGCTATTGCCTGCAGCCATCGGCGTAAAGGAGTGCATTGCCGCAAGATGTCGAAATGGACCCTTGCTATACTGATTCGGGACCGTTCGAGTGGAGTTGGATGCATACAGCTAGACTTTAAAACAAAAAAAAATGTTTAGACATTTTAACATTTCGGGGATTTTTCTTTTTAATTGATGTGTAATTTTAACTATACCTGCTTAATTTGCACAGTCAAATGCCTGATTTGTTTCGAGTACTAAGGTGCATGACAACGTGCCTTTTCCCACTGTATGTAAAAGTGTTACGTCATCTTTGTCAATAGTTGTACATCTACGTACATATGCTTGTTGTTTTGTATAAAAATCTTGCCCCAAAGACGCTTCTTGTCTGGATTGTGTCGCAATAAACACAAACGCTGTGATAGGTCAGTGGGCGGGACCATTGGTAGCAGACAACCAATCCAAAAGCGAGCGCGCGGCCATGTTTCATTTCCAAAAAATCTAAAAGAACGGACAAAAGACGAGCGACTCTCTGGACACGAAGTGTTTACAAAAACAGTTAAAACTCTCGAGAAAAACGTACAACAGCAACGGTACTGATCTGAAGTCCTTGGAAGAACATGGCAAAGTGAAGGTAGCCGCCCTCTTCGATTACACCAAGTCATTTGTCAAGAGTAGTGATGAATTTCAAGACGCTGCGTCTTTTGCCGTGAATTCAGACAGGCTAAGTGCTAACGCTAGCATGCTAACTTTTTAAAACATTTTTAAAAATACGAAATAAGTCGCACGGTGCAAGCGATACTAATATGTCTCAATCTGGTTAACAAAGGTTTCCGTTTTGTGGATAGATAATCTATCTTCGAAAAAGTTTGAGACACCGGGCTCACAACCACGGAGCGAGGCTTACTCTTTTAACGTAAGCTAGCTTAAAGCACGCTGCCAAAACACAAAGTTTCAACGTTATCCAAAGACAATGCAGATTGGCGTTTGTCCCTCTGTTATTCCACTAGTCGGTGACGTTGATGTGTATTTAAAAAGAGTACACGATTCAACACATTTCCAAGTGGTTGACTTAATTACCGTGTTTAACGACTTAATGTCAAGTGGCTACCCAGCTTCCTCAAGTGTGTTGCGATGGTCGTGGCCGTTGCTCGCTACGTCGCCCCGGACTGGCTTTGTAGTTCGAGCAGTGTGTGGCATCACATCAAAACGGAACAAATCACATCATTTGTTTAGAAGTTTGTCGCTTTTAAAACCGCTTTCTTTCCCGATGCCGTTTTCTTCTCTTGTATTTTTTGTAAACTGTAATGATTTTATCCAAGAATACGTTCTTGTCAGTCAATCTTGTGTATCGTGGGGTTGTTTTTTTGTTTTTTGTTTTTTGTTTGTTTCTCTTGTATCTGACCAGATTATTTTTTCTTTGACAGTCCATTGGGATGTTCTACAGCTGGAATTCTCAAGGCACTTTGTGAATGATAGCTTTAACATTTAGTTAAGAAGTCGAAAATAATCATTTACATTTCATGAAGGTAGTCAAGATCTTCTGTGAGAGTGTCAAAATACTTATGCTTAAAAAAATACATGTGGAAGGCTGTGAGTTGACCAAATAGATAACATACTTTTGAATGAATTTCCACAGCACTTAAACAGAAACATCTACAAAAACCAGGACACCCAAGAACAATATTAAGCAAGGGACTACAGTATTTAGACCTTTTGATCAAAAAGGATTATTTTGGTCACATACTTGATGTATTTATTCATATGAATCTTAATTTCTCCTTTTTGGAGAGTTACCTGTAAATAAACAGAATTTCATTTGGACTTCTTTTTAAGAAGTTGAAATATCAAATCCTGTGCAGACTGCCATCTATACGCTGGAAAATTACAATTTGGGTTGTTACCCGTAAGTGCATTAAAAAAAAAAAATAGATCCGCAGCTGAGACGCAATATAAATCTAGCACAGAATAACTGGTTAAAGCATTGTACCCATGGCTACCACAAGAACAGCAAACCCAGCAGCAATGCTTGGATTGAACAATTCTGCCAATGGGCCGTACAGAGGACCGGTGAAATCAACTGGGTCGCAGCCAGGAGTCCCCACAAATTCCCTTCAGCTCAGTGCTCCGAAGAAAATGACCACCATCCCACAGACCAGTGGGGGTATCAAGTAAGATATTGATTTTTCCATACAAAAATTAAATTTGCTTCATCTGAAATGTCATTAAATTCGAGGGGGGAAATGGTCCATCATCTCCCTGATGCATATGTGGGTTTTGAGGCGTAACAGATTTCAGATTATCACTGTTGAAATGGAAATGCCGGTTTCTTGTCTTTTGTTCTTATTTTTAAGCTCCACGTCTTGGCTTTAAGTTGTTAACAGATATGACTGGGCCAGTACATTTTTTCTATATAGAAGAGCCACATGCAGACAAAGAGTTTACCGTGTGTTTATTATTTTGTTATTAATTTGGAATTAAACAAAACATTTGTTACTGCTTACAGGTTTGGTGATGACTGGAAAAAGTGCCTGGAGCTTCCTCCAAAAGATACCAGGCTTAGGACATCGGTGAGTTTATAGTATTTGATGATTTTCTGTTGATAGTTCACATTCAAAAGATTTTGGAGACAGTGAAGTTCTTAAGAGGTATATTTAAAACTTGAAAGCGCTACTGATGCCTAATTCAGTTTTTATTAATTTAGCTTCTATTAACATTCTTATGCACTTCCAGCAGTCTTTGTCATGTTTAAATCTGATTCTATGTGTATGACATGGTCCACCAGGATGTTACATCAACTAAAGGAAACGAGTTTGAGGACTACTGCCTAAAGCGAGAACTTCTAATGGGAATCTTTGAAATGGGGTGGGAGAAACCCTCTCCAATCCAGGTAAAAAGAAATAAACAGTCTTGCCACCTCTCAATTTCCTGCTACTCTTTAGTCAGTTGCATTTGTCAATGATTATTGTCCAACAAAAGAAAAAACATTCCAAAATGGGAGAGGTGACTTTTGCATGCATTTTTTTTTTTCTTTTCTATTTTTCTTTTACTAGGAGGAAAGCATCCCCATTGCTCTCTCAGGGAGGGATATTCTGGCTCGGGCCAAGAATGGCACAGGGAAAAGTGGAGCTTACCTCATACCTCTGCTGGAGAGAATAGATCTGAAGAAGGATCACATCCAGGGTAAAATGTCTTTATTTTCCTGCCTGACTGGGCAGTCGTGTTTCACAATAAGCCTTCCCGATGCAATCCAACAATTCTGGCCCTCATTCTCTGTCTCGATGCAGCCATAGTCTTGGTGCCGACGAGAGAACTGGCCCTACAGGTGAGCCAGATCAGTATTCAGATCAGCAAGCACCTTGGGGGTGTGAAGGTCATGGCTACCACAGGGGGCACCAACTTGAGGGACGACATCATGCGACTTGATGAGACAGGTACTCGACAACCATTAGTGTTAGATTGATGTTCTCCAATAACAACTTATGTGCAATATTTGAAGTGTGCTTTCAATTTCCTTGTTTGTTAGTGCACGTCGTGATTGCCACACCAGGCAGGATACTAGACCTTATGAAAAAGGGTATAGCAAAAATGGATAGGACTCAAATAGTAGTGATGGATGAGGTATGTTTCGCCTGCCCCTTTGTCATTTTTATTCTTAATAATTATTGACTGAAAATGCTAACTACTCATACAAACTTTCTTTTTTAGGCAGATAAGCTACTTTCACAGGACTTTGTGGTCATAATAGAAGACATTATCAGCTTCATGCCAAAGGAACGTCAGATCCTTCTTTACTCTGCCACCTTTCCCGTCAGTGTACAAAAATTCATGGTAAGGTCACAATTTAGCGATTTGACTTTTCAAAATGTATTTGAAAATTTGACTGAAATTTTGTTCTCTTTGTTGAACTTGTGTGTTGCCCAGACCAAGCACCTGAAGAAGCCTTATGAAATCAACCTCATGGAGGAACTGACGTTGAAAGGCATCACTCAGTACTATGCCTACGTGACTGAAAGACAGAAGGTGCACTGTCTCAACACACTCTTTTCAAGGGTAAGTGTAACGAGTTTGACTGTTGGATGTATAGAGCCTCAGATAATTCAAAATAGCTCATATATATAAACTATACTCATTATTTGTCAATTTGTTTTGCTATAACAAAAAGTACTGTGATTTTTTTTTTCCAGCTTCAGATCAATCAGTCCATCATCTTCTGTAACTCCACCCAGAGGGTTGAGCTTTTGGCTAGGAAAATCACCCAACTTGGCTATTCATGCTTCTACATTCACGCAAAGATGATGCAGGAATACAGGAACCGTGTGTTCCATGACTTCAGAAATGGATTGTGCAGAAACCTGGTCTGCACAGGTAGGTGTAGCGAATCAATTTTGAAGTCCCACTAAATATATATATATATAAAAAAAAGGTCTTCCCAGTTGGATGTCTTGCAGTCTTCCAACTGGTACTGTAACACTAAGTAGCAGGTTGACTGCTCTAACATTCTCTCTACTTGTAGATCTATTTACTCGGGGAATCGACATCCAAGCAGTGAACGTTGTCATCAATTTTGACTTCCCCAAAAGTGCGGAGACATACCTCCACCGCATTGGCAGATCTGGTAAGGTGTTGGTGCAGCCACCGATTAAAAAAAAAACAAAAAAAACGCAAATATAAAAATCCACAGCATGGCATACGTTGTGCCTATGATACACATAACTAGCATCAAATCTCTTCTTTGTTAGGTCGCTTTGGCCACCTGGGTCTCGCGATCAACCTAATAACTTCAGAAGATCGTTACAACTTGAAGAACATTGAGGAGCAACTGATCACTGAAATCAAGCCCATCCCTGGCAGCATTGACAAGAGCCTGTACGTGGCCGAGTTTCACTCGGTCGACCCAGGGGATGAGGACAGCAAAGGAGAAGTGATGGAGAAGGACCTCTGAGGGGCCTAAATAAATGGTCTGTTCTTCAAATGCAAAATGATTGTTTTGATTGGCTATCTTAGCACCCCCTAATGTTGACATGAAACTGTACAAGGTATTTTTTTTAAGTGATCAGTTCACACAAACCATGTTAACATTCAGCAGAATGTTTAACTTTAATGTTGTGTTTAAACCTCACATGTATCAAGCTCACTGTAAAGCAGATCCCCGTAGCCTGCTAACAGAGCGGTGATACTCTCCCTTCAAGGAGCTTAACAGAGGTTTTGCAGGATTTACAGGTGGAAGGGTTAATTTTTGTCGTCCTCGGGCTGCTCAGCAGTAGTCACCGTGGATTTGGACAGAGCTAATGAATGTCGGCTGTCCTATCTACGGGTTTACTGGACAGTCATCCACACGGCAGTTATCAGAAATTCTGACTGGCATTTCATGGCTTGCTTTTCAGAACAAATGGGGCACCTGGCTTTTGTCGCACTTCACCAGGATTCCAAGTGAAGTCTTTCAGTTCTGTGGTTTTACACCCACACGGCCTGTTTTACATTTCATTTTTACTTTGAGCTTATATTGAGTTCAGTTTCTGTTGACCAAATACTAAAACTGAACTGCCACTCTGACAAGTTTACCTGCTGGCCATTCTGCCAGAGATAGCTACCACACAATGTGAAACCAAAGCTAGACATAAAGAGACCGGCTTACATATATGCTGTGCATATAACCGTGCTTACATCTTGCTGAGACTATTTCAAAGGAAACACACATTTTTTTTTTTGCCATTGGAAGGTATTGGCCAGATTTTTTTGGCATTTATAAAAGCAGCTGACGGGATCCTCTGTTGTGGAGAATCACTTTTACTCCTTTTTTAAAGCTGTAGCAGCAGGCAGGATTTCCGACGTCTCAATGCCATGCTAGTGATCACTTAGCAGGAGGCCATCCATTCAAGTGGCAGGACAGGGTTGTTTTTTTTCTTTTTGTTCTTTTTAAAAATTGTTTTAAGGAACGACAACCTTGAATCAATCTCAAAGTTTGAGCTCCCTCAAAGCTCTTAAGTGCCTCAGTCAACATCAACCATGTACAGCACTCACTTCCTTGTAGGAGTTAAGCAGATTGATCATATATACATACTGCAAAATTTCACCTTTGGGCTTTTTTGTTTTCCTTTATTTTTCCAAGAAATACATTTATCATCAAATGGGTTATTTTGTCCTGTCCAAGCGCTAAGCCTAAATGTGTTTCATCTTTTACTTTCGCATCAGCTTAAAAATATTAAGTATAAGTTCAAAATATCTGTGAAAATCAACTTTAAATACTGTTGACTACAAGCAAGGGCCTGTTTCATGTACCTTCTTAGTAGTCCGTAGTAAAGTTCAGTTTTCGTTGTTAATGTAATATCATCAGAAAGTGCGCTTTTGATAATATTACAATCACGTATCATCTGTGCCAGTAACAGTCAGAACATGCCATCGAACACACATTTTTGTCAGATCCATTTAGTGTAAAATAAGATGTGACAAGAATCCTCTGTGAAGTGCCAGTGCCAAAAATGAATAAAATTCCAAATTGAACCCCTTCCCCTTTGTGTTGATGTAAAGTGCTTTCCTCTTGCTGTACAATTAGTAATGCATGTTTAAAAAAAAAAAAAAAAAAAAAAGTCTTTCCGTTTCAGAAACTATTCTTCTATGGTTCCTAATTCAAAATTAAAGGTCTCACTTGAATGGCATTTAGATGTGTGGTTATATCATTTTTAAATAATAGTGCCAATACATTCACAACTATCACACGGTTTTTTTGTTTTGTTTTGTTTTGTTTTTACATTTTGGATCGCAACATCTACATTGTAGCGTTTCAATGCCATAGTTCAGGGGCTACGAACCCCCAAAATAGGTGTACCCTTGGAATGTCATTCAGCGTCAGATTGAATGAAAGCAACGTTATGCGAATGAACCCTGTCGTGCGTCATCACCCTGCGGCCTGTCGCTGCCGCGACGCCCACCAATGGCGTTTGAGGACGAGTGTGCGCTGGCCAATCCGCGGCTGAGTCGGTGGTCACTTGTCAAACTACGGCAAGGGACGTTGCCGTGAACTTTGCCGGTGTTAAACTACCTCCTGGACCCAGACCGTCAGCGTGAGTAGTTAAACCGCCACACCATGTGCGAAAAAAAGAAGAATGAACCTTAATTACTCTTCGGTGGGACACTTACTTGTTTGTAGTCGCCGCGTTTCCCTTCTAGGTTCGGCCGCGTCTCGTGGTCTATTCCACATGGCTACCTAGCCACCAGGCTAACCCCGCTAGTTTGCGTTAGCTTCCACAGGTTAAACACTGCTATCGCGTACTCTTGCCGGCTGATGGCTAATCTCCTGCCGTGACCTTTGTTAGAAAACCCTTAAACCACGGTTCAGCGTATTGTGCTTGCATCGCTTTACCCGCAACCTGACTGGACTCTGTCCGACATCATTGGGCCTTAACCACAACCAGCCAAGCTGCTGCAACCAGCACAGCCGACACTGTAACATGCCAAGTTAATAGAAACCAACTGTATGCTTATAAGTGATGCTAAGGCTAATGGCTCGGTTGCTATGAGGTTATGGTGCCTTACGCTTCAACAAATAGATCAATAAATCACTTTTAAAGCTATGCAAAGATTTCGATCAAGGGTACGTCAGTGACAGTTTTTAGATAACAGTTTTACACGTATAGGCTTTGAGTTGAGCAATTAAATAACGTTGTTTGCTTACATGACTTGACTTTGTAACCCTGTCTGTTCCAGTCTCAGACGATGGGCAGTGTGTTGGCTGCCGCCTCCCCCGGTCCTGCCCCAGCAGCAGCTGGGGTTGGCCAAGGGGTGCCAGGATTGGTGTCCGTCCCACCAGGTTTCACGATGCCCCCCGTGTCATCCGTCCCGCAAACATCTGGATCTGGCCAAGAGACAGCTGACTCAGAATCTCCTCTCGCAAACCCGGGCACATACGAGGAGTGCCACCGCAAATGTAAAGGTTAGGAAGAGATCCTTCATGTTCATGTGAACGTGTCTTCGTGAACTGTCAAGGATGAGTCACTGATGCTGAAGTGTTCTGTATTTCAGAGGTGTTCCCTTTGCAAATGGAGGGCGTGCGTTTAGTGGTTAACAAGGGCCTGAGCAACCACTTCCAGGTCAGCCATACTGTCACCCTCAGCACCATGGGAGAATCTGGATATCGATTTGGTTCCACATACGTTGGCAGTAAACAGACTGGACCTGCGGAGGTATTGATCCATCCCACCCTAAACTTTTAAAATCATATTTCTAAATCATAGTTTTTGCATTTCAGTTTATTCACAGGGACTGCTCAAATATATACCTATTAGAATTGTTTCCCATTTCTAATATTTTGTCTTGCCTAGTCTTTCCCAGTGATGGTTGGGGATATGGACAATACCGGCAGTCTGAATGCACAAGTCATCCATCAGCTGACGACTGCTGTGCGCTCCAAAATAGCCATTCAGGTATTCAGATTGCAGCCAAATATTTAGTTTTAAGCAATCACAAATGTTATTGCTGCTTTAGATATTGTTTTCTCCTTTAATTGTATCTTTCCTATCATTTTGCAGACTCAGCAACATAAGTTTGTAAACTGGCAGTGTGACATGGAATATCGTGGTAGCGATTTCACCAGCGCTGTGACACTGGGAAATCCCGACGTCCTGCTCGGATCAGGTTTGTTAAATTCTAAAATTCATAACATTCAAAAGATAAACTTGGCACATTTGTTAGGGGCCATGCATGCAGGCTGGGAACATACACCCCTAGCAAGGCAATCTCAGTGAGGCTGCACAATGTTGAGAGGCCTTAAATATCTCTGTTTATATCTGTAGTGATTTGTATAGGTTTCACTGTAAGACATACCAGTGTGCACAATGCTGCTAATCTGGCAAGTTGTTTGGTTGTGGTCGATAACTGTAGTTGAGGTAAAAATATGCAGTTTTTCTAACTATTGTCTACAATAATAGTTTAAATATCTCTTTTCTGATTCATTGCTTTGTCACAGTGCAAGTGCTCTGCTTGCTGGCCTGGTATTGAACTATATAACTTTTTGGTTGCCTGCCTGGCACCCTCTCTTGAGAATATGCTACATATAATTTCAAAGTGCCTGAAAGATCTTGTTAGAGCAGTGAGAAGAGAGAGAAAGCAGTAGAGCAAGCAAATGAGTTAGGCATTTGATCCCAAGTCAACCAGGCCTATTGGCTTGGCCTGTACCAATACATTTTGGTACAGGAGTACCAAAATTTATTGTGAAACGAATGCCGTTTGCCTGTGTCATGTTCAAATGTTGAACATTTTTCACACTGGTGGACAGACCTCTAAATAAAGCAGCGCAGACAGAGGTTGCACTTAGCGGAACTCCTGCACCCAAAAAGAAAAGGTAACTCTCGTGAGGTTTTGAATTTGTATTACGACTTCTTTCCAGGCATATTGGTTGCCCACTATCTCCAGTCCATCACACCAGCGCTAGCTCTGGGAGGTGAACTGGTCTACCACCGGAGGCCAGGAGAGGAAGGAACCGTCACCTCACTTTTGGGCAGGTACACAGGTAAAAGCCAAACGTTTCTCATTCCATGTTTCCTCTTACTGTTAACTCTTCAAAAATGTGATTTTATTGTCAAAATTACTTTGTTTTTTGTTGTATAGTGTGACCAAAAACTTCAGAAATTGATATCATAGTACTTGTGACATAATTTGTTTTCTCATAGGCGACAACTATGTAGCAACGCTGACTTTGGGTGGAGCGGGAGCCCACGCCACCTACTATCACAAAGCCAATGATCAGGTACTATCAAGTAGAAGTGTGGATTGATGCAAATCTAATTGAAATTGCAGTTTCCTTGCCTGTTTTTTTTGTTTTGTTTTTGTTTGTTTTTTTTTACCACACTGCCGATCCAAGAAGTACAAGTTGAGTTTCTTATTCCTAAAATTTCTCATACAGTTGCAGATAGGAGTTGAACTTGAAGCCAACACCAGGATGCAAGACTGCACCACATGCTTTGGTTACCAGCTGGACCTACCCAAGGCCAACTTACTGTTTAAAGGTAAAGTCAAGTAGAATAAAGGCAACTCTGCATCAGTGAAGCAGTGGTGGGGAAGTAGCAGGCCACACTGTAGTTGTAGTTGACTAAACTGTTTCTAGTTTTCTTATTTTCGGGACAGTGAGTATTATGGTGCCATTTCTTTTTCACCAGCTGCTTCATTGAGCTTCAGGGTTCCATATTGAACCAATTTCTGCCACAAAACAGGAAATTGATCCCTCGTTGTGTAACCTCCTGCCAAAAGGCTGGGCTTTAGCTTCCCGTTAAAACTAATGCTTTTTGCATTTTTTTTGCATTTGCCCTGCCATATGTTAGTTTATAAGGGGACACAGCTAAGCAGCCAAAAGGCAATTTCAATTTGTTGGATTAGCCATGTGGCTGGGGGTGTTGTCATTAACCTGGGAGAGGTGTCATTACATCTGTGCCACGCAGAGGGCAGCATTTGGCCACTATGTTCCAGTGTATGTGGAATGAAACGTAGAAAAAGCAAAAATTTCTTCTTATTTTTCTCTGACAGACTAGAGACACATTTTCAAAGTGAATTTACATGTTTCTGCGACCTTTCAAACCTTCCCACTGCTCGTACTGCAACAAACAAAGTATTTGTCAGAATAAGGCTAAACAATATATTTTTCTATACAATTACATACAAGTACAAGTATAATTGTTGGACACAAGATGGCAGTAGTCTCACTGTTATGTCTTCAGTCAGAGTGAAGTGTTCAGTTTTGGCCTAAAGCCAAATCCCAACCCTAGTACTCATTAATGCAGGACACTGAAAATAATTCGTTTCTGCATTGGTTCTGCTTTGAAGCACTTTTTCCACTTGGTGCAAGTGAAAAGGCAGTCCACCACAGCAAGCACTCGACAAAGCAATATACTTCAGGACAGCACAAAGGCAAAGTCCATCATAAATTAAATAAGGTGCTTTTTATTTGTTTTGGGGTTTTTGTTTTAACTGTTGAGCCGCCGTTTGAAAAATCAACATCAGCCCAGCCGGCGATTAGAGTTAGTTGCATTTCTCTTGTTGCCCCAGTGGTACACAAACTGGAGAAAAGGTTATGCTTTGCAAACGTTTTCAATGGATTCTTGTTCCAGCTGTCGCCATATTAAATTTAATATCATTTAAAAAAAATTCTGCAAATCAAATTTTCAAAATATTTTTGGAATATAATATGTAATTAAATTTTAACTTTTAATACACATCATATCAACTTTGGTAAATATCAGTTATCAGCTATAACAGCAATATTTTATCAGCCAAAATATTTTTTTGACACCAAAAATTCCACTTTGGTGTTTCCACTACCTGTTATTCCATTGCCTGTCATACTGCCATTATGTCATTTTGTCATTTACCAATACCATTATCATGAGAACAACATTCTGTGGTCGCCACCGCTAATATACAGCCAGCATCATATCCTATTTAAAGGACAAAAGGAATGTTATATTTGATTTAAGGCAATGGCATCTTTGCATGAAAAATAGAAAGTGAGTCAGTGGAATGAAATGTACGGTAGATAACTTGCATTGGGGCACGTCGAGAAGTTTAAAGTGCTCGACACACCACTGTGTTTTGCTCGCTTCGTGTTTGGTAAGGCCATTACACACCGGTCACGAGTAAACAGCGCAAAAGTGAAGATATTGGTTTGAAGTTTTAGTCCACATGAAAACAAGTCAGACCGGCCACGATGATAGTGAAAATGAATACGCAGGCTGCCAGCTATCATGGCGATAGTCATCCTACATCTCCAACAGTGACTAAGAAATTGTCGCCAGAGAGAGTGAGTCTCGCTTCATACAAGAATGCGAAAGATATCATGATAATTCTGAACAGAGTTTCAGATGTTCGTATGACAATATGATTACCCATTGTGTAATGTTGCCACATGCGAGATAGAGGTAGAAGAATTGACCGGAGCCTATAGATCCCAAACAGCAGCTGGTTTTCCAAGGTAAATTGTGGCTATATAGTCGTCATGCGCTGGCGGTGGTACGTGACGCGATGTCGGAGCATTGTTGATATGAACTGGCTGATACTTTCAAGGCTTTGGAAATAGTGGTGAATTTTTTTTTTTTTAACTTGTTCTGAATTTTAAAAGTGTCACGTTCTCACAACAAAAAAAAATGTGTGCATTTCAAAAAACACAGCCGGTGTGTAAGGGCCTTTACGGTCTGACTTGGCATGTTGCACATCAAGTTCATGTTTGTGCTTAGGACATGGAGTTCATAGACGCCCTTATTTAGACCAGCAAAAGCTTCACGATTTGAGAAAATCCTCTTCCTCCTCTACAGGCACGGTTGACAGCAACTGGGTGGTTGGCGCAACCCTGGAAAAGAAACTGCTTCCGCTGCCGCTCACGCTGGCCTTAGGCGCATTCCTTAACCACCGCAAGAACAAGTTCCAGTGTGGCTTCAGTGTCACCATTGGCTAGAGGTGTGGCCTGCAATCAGCTCGCGGGCAGCAGCTTGGACCGGCACAGAGACACACCGGGATCTGGGCTATGTTTTAGATTTTGGACGCAGAGACTCTCTTAACAACTGTGATTTCTGGGTCAGAGCGAGAGACGGTGACAACTACCAAGGACCAGGACTGGCCAAGCCATGCTACACTATGTCTGTAGCACAAATGTTTTTCGTTTATGGCGTATTGAAACATACCCAGAGGATAGAGAGAGATGTGTTTCAAAGGGCATCAGTGATGCATGAGAATATGTGATGTCCAAATCTAAAGTACGTCGTTAGAAATAATATATGGTGATTATGTACGATGGATGGAAATAAATGTGATAACTTTTTCTAAAAATCTGTTGTGGTAATTGTTTGCCAAGATAAGGGGGTTTGAACGCAGACTTGCCAATCTAGAGTAATGTTTCTAATGTAAGATGTGGATTTGAGACCGTGCCAGTCAGAGACTTGTTAGGAGAATGTTTTTTCTTGTTGCAGCTCAAAATAACACACCTGATTTTAGCATTACCTCTTTAGTGCTACAGCCCATTGAAAACGCAAGTTGTGTAGTGAACAAATAGATAGAAAATTCAACAATAAATCCTCCGGTGGTGTGGCCTTGCACGTTTGTAAATGACAAATTCTGTAGATCTCCAGGAAACAACATATTCAGCCCTCTGTTTACAGCCTCCTGTTTAAAGTCTAGAGCAAAATAAATTTGAAAGGATGTGGAAACAAGGCACTTTCAGAAGGTGTAGAGAACAGCTGACTGCAGCTGGCAACCCACACGGTTTCCTTGATTCCCACGAGTAGTAGCACATTTACTCAGCAAGCAAAAAAAAAAAGTGAAGGATCAACCGCTCTCATTTCTGAGTGGCACATTCAGAGACAAGAGAGGCTACAGTTCACATCAAAATGAGTAATGCTTTGTAAAGAGTTTATTAAAAATGCAGGTACAGATTCAAAATTCAACCACTTTAACATCCCTGAAATATAAAATGTAGAGTTTAATGGAAAGGAAAGTGTTTAAATCCTATGTCTTATTGATTCTTGCACAAGAACATCTGGGTTATATCTGTAGGTAGTCCCCAAATATCACAATTAGAAAACGTAGTAGTGGAAAAAGCTTTTGCGCAATTCATACAATTGTGATGTATTGCCACATATAAGAATCAATTCTTAAGTCCCAAAAGCCAATTTCCGTTTGTCCCATCACCAACAACCCACAATCCACACGCTCACTTCTGTACGTGTACTTTTCAGTCAAGGTCAGAACTGGATGCCTTGCAACACGTCCAGGGCAAGTAGAAGAAGGGTGTTCATTTAGACCATCATAAAAATTATCCTCTAAAAGTTATGCAGTAAACACCAAAAATCGACTGTTGCTCCATTCCATGTACACTGGTGTGGTGCCTTCAGGAGAAACACTTCAGGGCATGAAACAAATCAGGGCCAGCAGGAAGGTGAGGACGGGCGCAGCCATCATTCCAGGAACAATGGAAAAAATGCTGTGGCACAAATAAAAAACAAAACAAAGAAATGTGTCATCAGTGACTGATTTCTGCTGTCTGTGGAGAGAGTCTGGAGGAAATAAGGAAGGTACACACCTGTCGTCTGGTGTTGTTGGTGTGGTGATGGGTGAGATCCTACAAAATTACAATTGTTGCACAGGTAAATGTTTTGATAGTATCTTATGATGTAAACATGATGAGACAATAATACAAGTGTCCTACCGGGAACACGGGACCCCAGTGTCGCGTCTTGGCGGATTTGCCACCGGCTCCTGTTCCACCTTGGGACATGGAAGAGCACTTCCATTGACGAGAGGTGTGAGATCTATAAGCACGACAGTTGTTAGTGGCGATTACGCGGTCTCCAGTTGAATTGTGTGATTCTGCAGTGGGGAGTCTATACCTTCAAATCTGAAGGTGAAAACGGCACTCGCTCCCTTCAGGAAACTCAAGTATTTCATTTCCTCTAAATTTGAATAGTAGACATAGCCTATCTTGGGCCCCTCGTAACTTGTCTGTCCGTCTTCATCCTGGTACGGAGTTCCAATTATCTGAGGATTGTCCCAAAGGAAGGACCCTGTGCACGCAGGGTAAGAACAGAGTTAAGCATTAAAAGTGAAGAAACAAAGGAAATTTATCAGCAGGCTATAGCAAACATCTCATCCATGTGTTCATCAAAACACACCATTTCCAAACGTTGACATGTCACTGGTAAAGCTTCTCGCTTTGGACATCCTCTCCAGGAGATTTGGCTGCTGATCCATCATTTGGAATGTCACCTGTCTTTGTGGGACCGGCCACTCCAGATTGGCATCATTTTTTCCAGACAAGAGCTGCACATACAGTCCAAAAAAACTCCCGAAAAATATAATCCCAACTCTATAGGAATAGCCGCCTCTGGAGTACAGCTGTGGGCTGTTTATGATGTCTGCAGAGTTACTGTCATTCAGAAGCCTCTCAAAGTTATTCAACTGCATGGTGAAGTGTGGACACTCTGTCCCGGACAGATTGATGTCGTCGATAGAGAAGCCTCCCTCTGAGGTTCCATTTCCTTTACGCACCTCAAACACCACCTGGTAAGACTTTGTGGCATTCAGAGGAACGTGCACGATTTTCCAGTGAGTTGTTCTGTTGCCTGAAGAAGCAGCACCATTGTGACTGTACCATATTACTTGACATTACAGAGCAGATGATGCAAAATGCAGTTGTTTCCCAATTACCAGTGATCTGCTTGACGAGGCGATTGGCCCCTGTGTGGTCAGACTCGCTTTCGAACTCTCTGAGCCAGATGTTGAGCTGGTCCGTCTGGTTCCCACTGTGGAAGAAGTAGAACTGGAGACACTGCACGTGGCACATCCCAGAGGGCATCATCCTGGGGGTCTCCAGCCAGGCAGAGTCCCCCAGCCCAGCAGCTACTGTGCTCACGTGCATGAAGTGAGCACCCACATGGCCTAGAATTGTATGGGCCAAAAATATGTATTTTGTGTGTCAGATCGTTCAAAGTTCCAACGCATGTTTAATTTTTCAACAGCAAAATCACTATTTTCATGTTTGTGAAAGCCTTACCGTTGCCTGAAATCTTCTTACCAGTAGGTAAACTGGTGTGGTCAGTGTAAGGACCACTGAGAACACTTGGTACCAGCTCCCACCCAATGCTTCTGGTACCACAGTTAGTCATTTGACACATGGTACTATTAGAAAAGTCACAGAACAGGCTCTTAATTACAGAAGAGTCTGAATATTTGTTTTGGGAGGAAAGGAATAAACGTTAAAGGAGTCATTTTATTTACTTCACACCATGACTATTCAAACTTCCACCGCAACAACACTCACTGCATTTATAGAGGCGGTTTAACTCCAGATTGTCCTTGGGACTGATTCCATATGTTTGACCAATAATATCCTGGAACTTTGGATCTTTGGTGACAATTGTTGAGCCATTTCCGTTGCTGAATGCATTTTTGCCGTAGTGCATCACCGACCAGTAATCGTAAGGAACCCCATTATCGGTGCTTTGATCTTTGGGAGCTGTTTCAAAATTAAACTCCCGTCCTACATGGACACACAAAAACACATTTAAGTTGCAGGGTTGTGTTGTAAAAATTGTAGAAACTGATATTTTCTGGGTATTTCCAATTTTCAATCTGAGTTTGGTGCACTTCATTTGTAACTAATACTTTATATACATCCATAAATATAAAAATTCAATTCAGTGTAAACCTTCTTGGATGTTTTCAAATTGAATAGTCACATAGTTATCACGGTCGTATCTGGACTGTTCGTGAAAGAAGCCAAGGGCATGGAGAATCTCATGCTCAACAGTGGAAAGTTCATCGCAGAATGACCCAATGGAAACTTTTTGCCCATTTTTCATCCATCTCCCAATGTAAGAAAAACACCTAAATCAGAGAAAGAGAAATGAAAGCATTTTACAAAATTCCTGGAGACGTAGTGCATAAATCATGGGGAGCATTGGCGTTCATGGAACTGTCTTTTAAAACTTTTAGATAATGTCATGTTTAGTAGACTCCCCAGCTGTTTGATGTTTTTCAGATAGTTTAGGCAATGTGATACTTACCCGCCTAGCTTCACAAAAGACAAGTAATATTTCTCAGCATTCCGTGGCTTGAAGTCAATGCAAGACTTCAACTTGAACTGAGTCATGGCTTTCAGAATGACTCCTCGAGCATTCATTTCTACAAGGGACAAGGGACATAAGGAAGAAAAATACAGGTAGGTGGTAGTATATACTGTATATGTAAATATGTTAATAAATCCATGCACCAGTTCAAAAAAACCTGGATGATACATTCTGAAGGTGCATTTTTTTTTCAATAATGTACACAATTATTGTTTTACTCATTCCTTTTTGTGATTTACCAAGGCCTTTGTCCAAAACATATGCAACTGGGGACGTCCAGAGGCGACTTGCGTCATTGATGGAACTCCTCTGCTTTGCTGGGTCCATTGGAGGAGGCTGAGGATAGAGCATAAAACAAATTCACTTGGTGAAACAGTTTGTATATGAGAAATGTTTATTGTGCTTTACTCACTGGAAGAATATCGTCCCCTTTGAATCCTAAAAATGAGCACAGAAAGTAAGCGTTGTTTTTTTTTTTAGTTTTTTTTTTCTTCAACTCAAGGCCTAGTGGGTAAGATCTAGAAGCATCTAATTGCTACTAATCTAAGCAGCATTGCTCTGGCAAGTGTCACAGGTGACCAAAACAACCAGATTAAGTGCATACCTGCATTCCCATTGATCTCTTGAATGGTCTTGCTTTTTCTGACATCTACCCAAAAAAACAGGGGAACAAAAATTTGTTACACCAACACTAAGGCAAATAATAATAATAATAATAATAATAATAATAATAATAATAATAATAATAATAATAATAATAATAATAATGTATTCCTTATCAAAAGAAAACAAAAATATAATTCGAAAACAATCTTTAAAATAAACAAATATAAGAAAATAAAAACTTACCTATTATTGTTGGATTTTCCTGTTAAAACACAATTATTCCAGTGAACATAAAGTCTCTCTCATAAGTAAGAATTATCAAACATCAAAACAAAAGTGAAGATACAATCTATTTCTTGGGCTGACGGTCAAGTTGGATACTGTGTGTGCTTTCACTGTTATCAATATCTAAATACAACAATAAACATAATGGAATGGAATGTTGAATGTCACATTAAGCAAATAATGCTGTCCATAGATTGATTTTGTTTTCTTTCACTGCTCATTCTGAATCTGCACATAGTTTAAAGCGTGATTAATTATTTGTACAACATACAGGAGTGTAAATCGAGGGAGCAAAATTTTTCAGCAACAGAAAAACAAAATGTTTGCCTGGATTTAACTCAAAAATCAATAAACTTGATTGTTTTATCAGGAGAAAGACATAAAAATGAGCTCAGGCTTTACTTACTCCGTTTCCAGCAAGAGCTGAAGAAATAGCTAAATTCACCATGAGGTAAACGAGGCCCCTCATCTTTACAGAGTGGATCAATCTTTAATAACAAGGTATACATTATTTTTAAAACAATGAATAAGTGAACAAAATGGACTTGATCCTAATGCAGACCGACATTAATAGTTGTTGTCTCTGCGTGTGATTTTAATATTAATTTATTTACCTATGCGAAGCATCTGTCAGGACGACCGGGACGTCCTGTCACTGCAGATCCCAGCAGTGAGGCTGCACTTCGCACAACACTTTAACCTATAAGTTAACGAGCTGTGGATCGTAGACAAACAGGTTTCTGATGCTAGGACCTTTCAGAAAGACACATGTTTATAATTCAGATGCGGGTCCTGAGCCTCTTGTTTGATCGGTGAACTTGCCCCCTGCATTTCACACAGGTGTATTTTTTAATAAGGGACATCTGCCGCACTAAACTGTCCCACTGTCGCTTCTTTCTTTTCATGAATACAATAGAAGTATAGAGAAGTATGATGCAGGTGACAGAGACTGCTTAAGCTGATGCTTTGACTGGCCTTTCACATATTGGGTTAAACCAGTTCTGTGGATGCCTGCATAGCTTGCACAGAAACAGAAAGAACTTGCGCTGTTCAGAGCACTGTTCAGTCACTCAGACATGACATATGGTTTTGAAGATATGCCGTTGTCGTGTTGTGGAATGCTGCGGAGCAAGATGAAGAGATTCACATAACACAGAAAACACAACGATCCTGCACTGTCTTTCACAAAATTGCTGTTCAACCAGTTTCAACATTTCATTTTATTATTGTCATTTCACATACTTGTATGGCGATAACGTGTCCGTTCTGGAACCATGAATACCTTGCTGTCTGGCAGACTTGAGTTCCTGTACTTTGACTGAAACTTTAGTGCTTCTATCCCAAATGGACTTTTGTTTGCAGCAGGCATCATTAAATGTTAAAATAAATGACATAGAAACACATAAATATGATATGCCTCGCCGTCAGTGCAAATAAGAAACCAAAAAAATTGTTCCACCTTACCTTATCCACTTATGTACAATCAGAGATTTTTTTTTAAATAAATTTGTAAACAAAATTACACATTAACAAGGGAAGACCACCCATATATATTTTTCAATTGCAGCTCGTTCTTTTACCTCCAACACACTTGACACTTCAATAGTTACAACAGATGGTCATAACTAGTCATAGGTGACACACGCATACCTATGCAATGCAATGAAGAATTTACAGCCGACATTAAACTCACAATTAAAAAATTACAACAAACTTCCAGTTCATAACAAACAGTAAATGTATTTTATAACCATTTACAATTTAACCCCCCCCCCCTCGTTTTTAATGTACCTACAGTTTACAGCATGCAAGCATGCACAGTTCAAAATTTTCAGTGTACTCACAGTTCACACCACACAACATATATAATATAGCCACACTTCAAAATGCATTAACCATTTAGTTGTTGGTATTTGATATGGGGGGAGGTGGAGGAAGGAATATAATTCATATAATTCCATAAAATGCCAAATATAATTCCATAAAAGAAGCGGTTCTCTGAAAAGAGCTGGAATTCCCTTCACTAGTAAGAGGTGAAGTCTAAAGTGGCCGTTTTAACACCCTGAGAGGACTCGTATCGCCCCCTAGTGTTGGGGAGGAGGACAGGTTCACACCAATAATTCGATTTTCTGACCTGCATGTATGCTGGGATAAAGAGAGAAGTCCGATTAGACGAGAAAACCTCATTTTGAGCATAGCTCGATTAAGCTGTGCATGTAAACATAGCCACAGACAGCAGAATATAACTGCATAAAAGTAAATGTGAACAATCCAGGTTTTCAAGTTTAATAATTAAAGTCCTCCACAAAATCCTTGACAGAGAATGTTTTATATAGTCTTCTAAATATGATCTTAGGCCCGGATTTTGTAACTCCTGTTTTTGTTGTTAAAGCTATAATGTGGTGGTCACTAAATGCAACAGGTACGCACACTGGTTTTGAGCATTGACTTTCACCACTTGGTGGTAGTGTAGCCTTTCCTCTTTTCCCCAGAGTTGAGGCAACAGTCACTTCTTGAGTGAGGCAGAGACATGGGGACACATGCAGACTAAGGCATAGTTATCAGTCAGTGGTAGTGCCTTGCATTGCACACAAACCTCCGTATTCAGGTTTTACACAACTGCTTGTTGTATCAATTGTTTATTACCCATACTGCACTGCAGCACGACCGTTGTGAACTCTACTGCTAAAAAAAAAATAAAGGGAGCACTAAAATAATACATCCTAGATGTCAATTAATAAAATTTTTCAGTTGAAAATCTTTATTAATCACACAATGGAATGCGTTGAGAACAAAAAGACATAAAAATGATCATTCATTTATTCATTCATTCATTCATTCATCTTCTATACCCGCTTATTTCTATTCAGGGTCACGAGGATCTGCTGGAGCCTATCCCAGCTGTCTTAGGGCGAAGGCAGGGTGACACCCTGGACAAGTGGCCAGTTCATCACAGGGCCACATAGAAACAAACAACCATTCACACTCACATGCACACCTACGGACAATTTAGAGTGTTCAATTGACCTCACCTGCATCAGTAAAACAATGAATCTGGCTATTGTCACTTAAGTGGCAAGATATGTCTTGTTCCAAGGAATTGAAAGTTTGAAAAAAGGCTGGCTAGCATCTAGTCACCATGATAAGACACTAGTCATTAGGATTACCTGCAGAGGCAGACCAGAGGTAAGATTTCTCTGTTGGGTTGGCCTTTGCTAACATGTTCAACAACACTTATGATGATTTAAAAAAAAACAAACAAAAAAAAACATCTCACTTTCATTTGACCTAACGAGGGAATAAAATGTGCTGGGTGGCTGTTGTCTGCGATCTCATGTTCACATGCCGTGTTGTTGTTGTACTATGACACTTTCTGGAAGCTGGCACTCTCCGCTTGAGGCTTGATATAGATCACCTTCTTGTTGTGCATACAGCATAATAAAGTTGCACAATCATTTCAAGGTCTTGTGGAATGATTTGGTCTTCAAGCGGAGGATTCAATTAGCTCTGCGCTAATCTGCAAAAGCATCATGGACATTTCTGAAAATGGTGACTATTTTTCTGTCTTCCAACTTTACATCTTTTTTGGGGGAACGCACCCGGTGAGGGCCTTCACAATCCAGCCGGAATGTTGCGTGCCAGGTTCAAGTTCACGTTGAGGACGTGGAGGTCATAGGCGTCCTTGTGTTTGCTGGAAAGAGCATCATGATTATCCCTCCATCGACAAAACACAGAAGAACTGGCAAACTTTAATCTAATTGTTTAATTGGGTAAATTCTCAACAGCAGTTAATCGATAATTGATTAACCTTTATCGTTTTTAGTGACTGTACGGTTAAATCCACACCACTGTCAAAGTGGCACTAAATGAATGCAGACTCCTCTTCCTCCTCTACAGGCATGATTGACAGCAACTGGGTGGTTGGCGCAACCCTGGAAAAGAAACTGGATCCGCTGCCACTCATGCTGGCCTTAGGCGCATTCCTTAACCACCACAAGAACAAGTTCCAGTGAACCATTGTCTAGAGGTGTGGCCTGCAATCAGTAGCTGGCACAGAGACACACTGGTATCTGAGCTATGTTTTAGATTTTGGACGCACTCTCTTAACGACTGTGATTTCTGGGTCAGAGCGAGAGACGGTGACAACTACCAAGGACCAGGACTGGCCAAGCCATGCTACACTATGTCTGTAGCACAAATGTTTTTCGTTTATGGCGTGTTGAAACATACCCAGAGGATAGAGAGAGATGTGTTTCAAAGGGCATCAGTGATGCATGAGAATATGTGATGTCCAAATCTAAAGTACGTCGTGAGGAATAGTATATGGTCGATGGATGGAAATAAATGAAAATAAAAACGAAATTAAATAACTGAACACATCCTTGGTTGTGTCCTCAGATATACACAAACTCATAAAAGCGCCACCCAGTGAAGAAGCTTCAGTCTTGGTTGTTTTTTGTTCCAAGGGCACACGCCAGTGCGGCTTTGAGTGGCACATTCAGAGACAAGAGAGGCATATTGTTGGAAATCAGTGATAAAATGAGATTTAAGTGTGCACAATTATGTTTTCACAATGCCTATAGATGACTAGTAATATTGCTGCAATTAAATACAGTTCCCATCAAAATGAGTAATGCTTTGAAAATAGTTTATTTAAAATGCAGTTACAGAATCAAAATTCAACCACTTTAACATCCCTGCAATAGAAAATGTAGAATTTAATGGAAAGTGTTTTATTCATCAGTCTCATTTATACTTGCACCGTGCAGTTCTTGTAAAACATTGTTGTAACATTGTGTCACTGTGTAAATAAGTATGCAACGGAATGTGTTGAGGATTTTTGTGATAGAAATAACACAAACGTTTTACAAGAAACGCAATATCACAATAAAATCAAACAAAACTGGGTTATATCTGTAGGTAGTGCCAGAAAATGTAGAGTGGAAAAAGTTTTTGAGCAACTCATTCATTTGTCATGTATGGCCATATAGAAGAATCATTCTTAAGTACCAAAAGTAATTTCCTTTAGTCCCATTACCAACAACCCACAAGCTCCCTTTCCCTAACATGTTCAACAACAATTATGATAATTAAAATTAAAAAAAAGAAAGAAGAAAAACTCACTTTCAATTGATATAACCAGGAAATAACAATACGCTGTGTGGCTTTTGTCTGCGATCTCATGTTCACATGCTGTGTTGTTGGTGATCACCTACTTGTTTTGCGCACAGAATAATAAAGTTGCACAATCATTTTAAGGTCCTATGTAATGATTTGGTCTTGTAGAGGGGTTTCAAGTGGAGGATTCAAACAGGTCTGTGCTGATTTGCACTTCAAGGCATGAAAGAAATCAGGGCCAGCAGGAAGACGAGGACTGGCACAGCCATCATTCCAGGAGCAGTGGAAATAATGCTGTGGCACAAATAAAAAACCCAAAGAAATGTGTCATACAGCAGGCATTAGTGACTAAATTCTGCTGTCAGAGGAGAGAGTCTGGAGGAAATCTGTGCTGGGATTGCAAAGTAAAGGAAGCTACACACCTGTCGTCTGGTGTTGTTGGTGTGGTGATGGGTGGGATCCTACAAAATTACAATTGTTGCACAGGTAAATGTTTTGATAGTATCTTATGATGTAAACATGATGAGACAATAATACAAGTGTCCTACCGGGAACACGGGACCCCAGTGTCGCGTCTTGGCGGATTTGCCACCGGCTCCTGTTCCACCTTGGGACATGGAAGAGCACTTCCATTGACGAGAGGTGTGAGATCTATAAGCACGACAGTTGTTAGTGGCGATTACGCGGTCTCCAGTTGAATTGTGTGATTCTGCAGTGGGGAGTCTATACCTTCAAATCTGAAGGTGAAAACGGCACTCGCTCCCTTCAGGAAACTCAAGTATTTCATTTCCTCTAAATTTGAATAGTAGACATAGCCTATCTTGGGCCCCTCGTAACTTGTCTGTCCGTCTTCATCCTGGTACGGAGTTCCAATTATCTGAGGATTGTCCCAAAGGAAGGACCCTGTGCACGCAGGGTAAGAACAGAGTTGAGCATTAAAAGTGAAGAAACAAAGGAAATTTATCAGCAGGCTATAGCAAACATCTCATCCATGTGTTCATCAAAACACACCGTTTCCAAACGTTGACATGTCACTGGTAATGCTTCTCGCTTTGGACATCCTCTCCAGGAGATTTGGCTGCTGATCCATCATTTGGAATGTCACCTGTCTTTGTGGGACCGGCCACTCCAGATTGGCATCATTTTTTCCAGACAAGAGCTGCACATACAGTCCAAAAATACTCCCGAAAAATATAATCCCAACTCTATAGGAATAGCCGCCTCTGGAGTACAGCTGTGGGCTTTTTATGATGTCTGCAGAGTTACTGTCATTCAGAAGCCTCTCAAAGTTATTCAACTGCATGGTGAAGTGTGGACACTCTGTCCCGGACAGATTGATGTCGTCGATAGAGAAGCCTCCCTCTGAGGTTCCATTTCCTTTACGCACCTCAAACACCACCTGGTAAGACTTTGTGGCATTCAGAGGAACGTGCACGATTTTCCAGTGAGTTGTTCTGTTGCCTGAAGAAGCAGCACCATTGTGACTGTACCATATTACTTGACATTACAGAGCAGATGATGCAAAATGCAGTTGTTTCCCAATTACCAGTGATCTGCTTGACGAGGCGATTGGCCCCTGTGTGGTCAGACTCGCTTTCGAACTCTCTGAGCCAGATGTTGAGCTGGTCCGTCTGGTTCCCACTGTGGAAGAAGTAGAACTGGAGACACTGCACGTGGCACATCCCAGAGGGCATCATCCTGGGGGTCTCCAGCCAGGCAGAGTCCCCCAGCCCAGCAGCTACTGTGCTCACGTGCATGAAGTGAGCACCCACATGGCCTAGAATTGCGTGGGCCAAAAATATGTATTTTGTGTGTCAGATCGTTCAAAGTTCCAACGCATGTTTAATTTTTCAACAGCAAAATCACTATTTTCATGTTTGTGAAAGCCTTACCGTTGCCTGAAGTCTTATTACCAGTAGGTAAACTGGTGTGGTCAGTGTAAGGACCACTGAGAACACTTGGTACCAGCTCCCACCCAATGCTTCTGGTACCACACTTAGTCATTTGACACATGGTACTATTAGAAAAGTCACAGAACAGGCTCTTAATTACAGAAGAGTCTGAATATTTGTTTTGGGAGGAAAGGAATAAACGTTAAAGGAGTCATTTTATTTACTTCACACCATGACTATTCAAACTTCCACCGCAACAACACTCACTGCATTTATAGAGGCGGTTTAACTCCAGATTGTCCTTGGGACTGATTCCATATGTTTGACCAATAATATCCTGGAACTTTGGATCTTTGGTGACAATTGTTGAGCCATTTCCGTTGCTGAATGCATTTTTGCCGTAGTGCATCACCGACCAGTAATCGTAAGGAACCCCATTATCGGTGCTTTGATTTTTGGGAACTGTTTCGAAATTAAACTCCCGTCCTACATGGACACACACACACACACACACACACACACACACACACACACACACACACACACACACACACACACACACCCATTAATGGTGCCCATTATTAATAAAAAACAGACACTCATTTAAAAATTCAATTCAGTGTAAACCTTTTTGGATGTTTTCAAATTGAATAGTCACAGAGTCATCGCGATCATATCTGGACTGTTCGTGAAAGAAGGCAAGGGCATGGAGAATCTCATGCTCGACGATGAAACGGTTATCGCAGAATGACCCAATGGAAATGTTTTGCCCATTTTCCATCCATCTCCCAACATAAGAAAAGCACCTAGATGGAAGGAAAGAAAACAAAAGCAAAATGAAAGCATTTTACAACTTTACTTGAGGTGTAGTGTGTCAATCATATGGAGCATTGGCATTTAATACATGGAACTGACTATTTACTTAATGTCATGTTTAGTGGACACGCCAGTTAACCGTCTGATGTATTTCAGATCATTTAGACAATGCAATACTTACCCGCCTAGCTTCACAAAAGACAAGTAATATTTCTCAGCATTCCGTGGCTTGAAGTCAATGCAGGACTTCAACCTGAACTCAGTCATGGCTTTCAGAATGACTCCTTTAGCATTGATTTCTACAAGGGACATAAGGAAGAAAAACAGAAAGTCAAAAAATTGATTTATTATGTAATTTTTCCTCAGATACTTTGGGTAGTATTTAGGGAACCTGTAATATATACTGTATATGTACATATTTTTCATAAATCCATGGAGCAGTATAAAAAACCTTGATGATACATTCTGTAGGCACATTTTCAACAATCTACACAGTAAACTGTGTTGTACTAATTCATTTTTTAGATTTACCAAGGCTTTTGTCCAAAACATATGCAATGGGGGACATCCACAGGTGACTTGCGTCATTGATGGCGCTCCTCTGCATTGCTGGGTCCATTGGAGGAGGCTGAGGATAGAGGTTAAAACAAATGCACTTGGTGAAACAGATCATATATGAGAAATGTTTATTGTGCTTTACTCACTGGAAGAATATCGTCCTCTTCGGATCCTAAAACTGAGCACAGAAAGCATGTTTTTTCTTTTTAAAAATCAATTTAGTAGCATATACTTGCTACTAATCTATGCAAAGCTGCTCTGTCAAGTGTCACAGGTGGCCGAAACAACCTGATTTTTGTTTGTAAAAAGAAAAATGATTCAGTGCATACCTGCATTGATGTCTTCAATGCTCTTGCTGTCTCTTACCTCTACACACAAAAAACAGGAAAAGAAATATATTTCTTTAATCTTTAACATCTCTACTCCTGTGAATAATAATAATAATAATAATAATAATAATAATAATAATAATAATAATAATAATAATGATAATAATAATAATAACACATTCATGATCACAAGGAAACAAAAAATAAATTAAAAAAACAATCATAAAATTCTAAAAATCTATTTAAAACTATAATTCAGCAAATAGTTACATTAATATTTAAGAAAATAAAAACTTACCTATTATCGTTGTATTTTCCTGTTAAAACACAATTATTCTAGTGAACATAAAGTCTCTTTCGGAAATACAAATTCCATCACCAATCAGTCATTGAAACAAATAAAGGTACAATCTATTTTTTTGGGTTGATGTTCAGGGTGAATACTGTATTGATTTTTGTTTTTCTTTTGCACTGTTTATTCTGAATCTGTAAATAGTATAAAGCTTCCCACTAAAATGTATTTATTTGTACAACATGGTACGGAAAAAAATTTGAGGAAGCAGAATTACAGAACAAAATAAAATAAATGACTATTCTCAAATTTTAAATTTTGCCTGGAATTAATTTGAAAATCAATAAACGAGATTATTTTTTCAGGAGAAAGACACAAAAATGAGCACAGGCTTTACTTACTCCATTTCCAGCAAAAGCTGATGAAATAGCTAAATTCACCACAAGGTAAACGAGGCCCCTCATCTTTGCAGAGTGGATCAATCTTAAATAACAAGGTAAAAATGTTGTTTTTTTTTTGTTTTTTTTTTTTTAACAATTAAAAAAGTAAACAAAATGGACTTGGTCATAATGTACAGCAGATGCATAGTTTGTCTCTGTGTGATTTTCTATATATTAATTTATTTACCTATGTGAAGCATGTGTCAGGATGACCGTCCCTCCGTTGCTGTAGGACCCAGCGGTGAGACTGCACTTGGCACAGTGTCCTTTTTAAGCGTTGTCACGTCACTCTTAAGCATGAACATGTGTCGTGAATTGTGGACAAACAGGTTTCTCGTGCTCAAAGCATTCAGAGAGATGTGTGCTATCAAATGTCTTTAAAAGCTCTACAGATTACACCTGAGTTGTAGTCTCGAGAACTTGTTGCTCCCTCCCGCGTGGACACTGGGACGTTAAATTTAAACAGTCCCATTTCCTCTTCTTTATGTTCATAAATATGATAGAAGCAGTGTTGTTTTCGTTGACGATGTATTTCGTCAACGCCCCCCCCCCTTTTTTTTTTTTTTTTTTTTTTTTTTTCGAGACGAAGACGTGACGTTGCCGAACATTTGACTAAATTGGGACGGGACGAATGTGCGTTTTCGTTGACGAGACGAGACTAGACGAAAACGTTTGTGTTGCACGTAGGGTTGCCACCTCCGAGAGTTTCAAATCCGGGACATCTCGGGGGGTGGCGGGGTTCCGATTTCTCAAGTCTGCCGACGCACGCGGAGGCGTCCCCGAAATATACGGGACAAAGTGAAGTGCGTCCCATGTCAGTTCATTACGGGACAGCTTTTTTAGTTGCCAAATACGGGACACTCGCGTATTTTACGGGAGGGTTGGAAACCCTATCGAGACCACAGACGGAAATCAAATGAGGTTTTGTCATTTTCCCTAAAAAACAACAACAACAACAACAACAACAACAACAACAACAACAACAACAACAACAACAACAACAACAAAAAAAAAGGGGGACAAATTGTGTCCCGGGAGAGATTTTATTTTTCCCGGGACAAGGTGGTGAAGAAAAAGAGAACAATTCTGGGGGAAAACGGGACGTGTGGCTAGCTGCGTTGCTTCGACGGGCTAAAGTTAGTTATTGTGCCGTGTTATATGCTTTATTATTGCACGCCGAGCCTTATCGCCTTCAGGCTAAAGCCACAAGGGTACGTGAGTCGCGTTACAGAGTTGCGGCCACAGACGGTGCACTGTCCTTAAATCCTTAAACCTGATTTTGTTGCCTGCGGTAAATAGCTACACAAGCTCACCATGCATCACATTCGTAACACATGGTGAGCTTGTGTATCTGCTATTTACTAAGCAGTACACCAGTATGCCACTAAGTATAAATTGTTTTAAAACAATGCTGAGCAGATGTTGGTCAATGTGCCTATTTCAATGACAATATCTGTTCAGATCACTTCATGATTGCACTTTTGATGGGTCTCACTATTGGTGTGTGTGTGTGTGTGTGTGTGTGTGTGTGTGTGTGTGTGTGTGTGTGTGTGTGTGCCCGCCCCTCTGATTGCCTAGTGTTATATCGGTTTTTATCACTTTGTGATTGCATGGTTCTCAAAAATAAAATCAAAGAAAGAATATTTTGTCTCTTAACTTGCAGAGTATAATAATAAACAGATTCCACTCAATTGGGAAGTCTAGGCTAGACAGATATCAATCTGGTAAGTGGTGGTAAGGAATGAGTTGTTTTACAAAAGGGTTAGGAAAATGAACTGCTTTATGAATTCAATTGCACTTCATATGACCAGTCAACTTTTGGATTCAATGTAAGTTTGGCCTTATTGATAAACATCTTTTTAAAAAACTAACTGAAGTGGGCCATAACCTTTAGTGATTTCGTTGACAAAAATTGACTAAAATCTATTTGAGTTTTAGTCGACTAAAACTATTAAAGATACAAAATGACTAAAATGTGACTAAAACGAAGGTGGTGGTGGGCATACTGTGCAAAACTGGTGTTTGGTCAAAATCCTGCCTGCCTTGAGTGGAGAAAAAGTAGTAGTCCAGATCTAAACAAAGTATGGCAACTGGTTTTGCAACTCAGAGAGATTGTGGAGTTGGTCTGTGCACCATCCATTTCAAGTGGCCAAATAGGCTAATATTCAAGAGTTCTCATTGATGAATACTTGTATTTCAGACAGCATATATGTATATATATATATATATATATATATATATATATATATATATATATATATACATAAATATATATATATGTATATATATATATATATATATATATATATATATATATATATTTATAGATATGATTGATGAGTGATTTTAGTGATTACAGTATCATAATGTTGAAATGGATAAGTGTAGGAACCTGTTAAATTAACAGTAACATCCTGACAACTCCATTTAATTTTAGTTTTTTTGAGGCGAGGCCAAAAATCCCATAATACCCAGGGAAGACTGTTCTATGATAGTCTGGCATGAAAAAGTAAAAAGGACAACATGTCAAAATGTACGAAAATTTGGATAAGACATCCATGGGCATTGGAAAATTGTTATATCAACTCTATTATAAACTCGTGCAGCCTTCAGGTCACTATTTAGGTTTGTTCCCCCCAAAAAGATGAAAAGTTGGAACAGAGAGTTACGAAAATTCAAGGTATGTCCATAATGCTTCTGAAGATTAGCATGGCGCTGTACAAATCCTTATTCTACAAGACTGAATCGTTCCCCACAACCTTAAAATGATTGTGCAACTTTATTGTTAATAGGCCGCTCCTACCAACCCCTCACATGGAGCGGAGAGTGCCAGCTTCCAGCGTGGAGGGTCAGAGTACAACAACAAAAACACGTCTAGTGAGCATGAGCTCCCAGACAACAGCCACACAGCCAAACATTTTTGTTTCCTGGTTCATCAAATGAAAGTTTGTTGTTTTGTTTTTGTTTTTGTTTTTTTCCTGTCATTGTTGAACATGTTGGCAAAGGCCAATTTGACAGAGAAATATCTTCTCTGGTCTGCTTTTGCCACCTTGGGCAGCAATTCTGACTAAGTTTTGCGTGGGGGAAAAAAGGCATTCTTAATCCCCACTGACCAGCTTCGATCATGGAAAATAGATGCTTGTCTGCCCTTTTCAAACTCAGCGGGACAGACCACTGAGAGGAGAGTGGCCAGACTCACACAACAATGTCTTGGAACAAGACACATCTTGCCTGCAGCTTTTTTCGTGGCCTCCATGAAAGAGAAAACAACGTGCAATTGATCCACTGTGGTTCCTCTATCAAACACTGCTTGCTGACTGTGTTGTTACTGAAACAAATTGGTGAAACACTGCAAATGTCTCAAAGAATAAAAGAAGACTATAACTTTTCATGAGTTTATTCACTGATAACACACAAAAAACATCCCAGTTCCATGACACATGGTAAAAACTAAATATATACATGTTTGCAGGTTTAAAAGGTAAATTTGCCAAGTAATAAATATGATGTTTTCGGGTGAGCACAGCTTAATTCACTTCCAGTGATTACTGTTCAAGCTGTGATAAGACAAGGTCGGCATTTGGTTGGTTGGTGGTGTTGGAGGTCAACCTAGTTGCCGTTAACAAAGGACTGGTAGAGAGACGTGAGCTGGGCCTGGAGATCCTGGGCGTAGGGGTCCAGCTTCTCCCTCAGGTCCTCAGCATAGGGAGCCACCATCTGCCTCACCACACTAGCTCTCTGGCTCAGCTCCACCTGGAACTTGTTGGTCATGGGTGTGACACGGTCCTGGAAGTCCTGCATGTGCCGGTCCACCTTCTGCCTCAGGTCGTCGGTGTATGGGCCGAGCTGGACCTGCAGGTCCTTGACGCTCTGCTCCAGGGTGGTCTTCAGCTCCTCACTCTTCTGCATCAGGGTGGCCCTCAGAGCCTCGGAGTCCACGGACTCGGTGTAGGAGGCCAGCTCCTGCTTGAGCTGCTCCACTTTCTGCTGGATCTTGACCTTCATGTCCTCAGCGTACGGCTCCATCCTGGTCCTGACGGTGCTCAGCTCCTGGGCCACGCGCTCTCTCAGCACATCAGCCTCGGCGGAGACTTTGGCGATGACGTCGTGGGCTGCAGGGCGAAGCTGCTCCTGGATGGACACTGCATATCTGCCAGCCAGGTCGGCGCTCTCTGTCAGACGGGCACTAGACAACAGCACAAAAATTGTCAGATTATAGTTTGGAGAAAACGTACGTTACCCACAAAGCATATTCAATATTTCAAACACCCGTCTCTCGCACAACATTTGCACATTACCTCACATCCTGTCCGAACTGAGTCTTCCTGATCATCTGGAGGGTGTCATCAGCGGTCTGGGTGGCTTTGGCAACGTAGTCCCAGAAGGCATCAGTCAACACTTCCATCTGGGGCTTGGGTGCATCAGCGTAGAGGAGGTTGGCATTGCAGCCTGTTGGACGGACACAGAAAAGAAAAACAATGTCACAAATTTGCTGCATTTCTTGTCAATTCCAATTCCAACATCATGCCCGATGGCAGCAATTTGATCGGGCAGTGGAGGGGGAAGAAAATCTTACAGAAAAAAAATCCATCACTTACCAGACAGCAGCGCAAAGGCCAGAACCACCAATGCCCTCATGACTGTGTTTGCTTAAAGATGAGTCTGAACCAAGCTAACTTTGAAGCCTCTGCGTCTCAGAGCTCTGAAGCGTGTCTGTGGCTCTGTCTGACTGCTCGAGCTATATGTACTGAAGCGGCAAGATAACAGTTGTAACCGAGGGCCCAAAGTCCAGGGATCCCTGCCATGTTGTCGTGTGTGCCTCCCATTTCCTGTTTCGAACACTTCTCTCGACTCTTGCTAGCCTCACATGACCTCGGAGGCTGTAGCGCAGACACCCAGGCACAGTTCCTAGCAGGCACAGGTTAGGTGGCCTGTCCTCACAGTCACCCCACCGCCGCTAGGCCACAAACTGCTGCCGTTATTTCTCCTGTAGTGCACATTTAAAAAGCATAAAGGTTAAAGTAATTATCTGCCCGTAAAATCCAGTGCAGGCGGCAGATAACTATAACAGGCAGATAAAGACGAGAGTGGCGACGTGTGAGTGCATGTGGACTTTGTATCAGGGTCAAGCGACGTGAATGAAAGTTCACGTCGCACTGCTTGTTTTTTTTTGTGACAGCTCAAACATAATCTGAACATTTCAATCGTCTCCTTTTTTCGTCAATAATGTTTACATTTGATTCCCACAAGTGAAGTAATGAGAAGATGAATGTGGTCTTTTTATGCCCCCCAACTTCCAGATGCTCCAAGATCTCTGAGGGCCCAGCGCTCCAGAATTTAGATTGATTGACAAGCATGAAATAAAAAAAAATAAATATTTTTTAATCTAGACAAAATAGAGTTAAATGAACAATTCTGCTTACATTCACTAATAATAAGCACTGATACAATAAAACGGTGGGTCTACTTGTGATGTGGCTGCCATATTTTGTACCAAACAAATAGGAAAATCCAAAATCAGAGGGAGGTGGAACATTAATTTTCTCACCATCAGATAAGACTTAATCTCTCACACTGGGCCTTCAAAGCAAGAAATAAAAAAGAAATGATCTTTGACATACTGAGTATTTTGAAACAGACTTTCCAGTTTAAATTTTTGTCTCTGTGTAGGATAGATCTTTTTTCACTCTTTCTCTTTTTTCCTTTTCTTAAATATGTGTAAAGCAGCAATGATGTGAGATGCAAACATCGTAGATAAAGTCTATGAAGAAGCGTCGCTTCACTGGCCTTTACCGTTAACTGTTGGGGGAAGTACCGGGGCATTCACCCCGAAGAATCAAGTGTTTCCTACGTTTATTGAATGAAATATTTTACAACACACTGCATTGTTTTTTGGACAAACATCAGTGGGTGGCGTGTGTGTGTGTGTGTGTGTGTGTGAAGCACTAAGGCCTTTTTCCCTCCCTCCAGCAGCAGCGCTGAAGACGGTCTGGTGGTGAACTACAGCGACTCCCAACGTGGAGGTCGCAGGATCAAAACCAGCGTGGACCAAAGGTACAACACTCGCGTGTGTGTGTTGGGCTGTGTGTGTGTGTCTAAACAAACCAAAACGTAAAAACCCAAACCCAATCCAAACCCAAAACCAACAAAACAAACTACAAACTTGCGGTGCGTTGCATACGTCGAATTTCCGAGCATTTCAAATTTCCCGCATTTGGAATTTCCTTCAAGTTGATCAACAAGAAGCAGCAAACAGGTAAGTGGAGCTAGCAAGCTCCCCCTTCTTTCTTTTCAAATTCTGATTGAATGAAATTTAAGAGTGAGTGGACATTTTTCTTTGTCCACACTGCCGGCAGGTTGGCTCAGTGGCTCCGACCGATGACTCTCATGCAGGAGACCAGGGTTCGAATCCCGACATCCACCACCTGGAATTTATCTGTCTTTTCAAGTCAATGTCAGAGAGAAGGTGGAGAAAATCAAGCTGATCCTCACCAGGACACTAGCTCAGGCTGCTGGAGGTGACTGACTGTGGTGCACCAGGTTGTGGGTTCAATTCAATTATTTGCTGATTGTTGTTTTTGTTTTGTCTGTGTGTGTGTGTGTGTGTGTGTGTGTGTGTGCGATGCAACATTCCTCAAAGAACAGTAATGAACTTTTAAAAAGAGGCTCAAGACGCATTTTTTTAGTCAGGCTTTTAACTGACTTGTTTAACCTCACTTTTATTCATTTTATGCTCCAACTCAGTTTTACTTAATATTTTATTGTCTATTATAGTTAATATATTTATGATTCATTCATCTATTTATTTATTTTACTTTCTTAGTCCATCTAAGAAAGTTAATCTTATTTTACTCTTTTATTTTACTGTTTTAGTCGGTTTCAGTCAGTTTTTAGTCGGTTTTACTGGACTTATATTATCTTACCATTTCTAGTCTGGTTTTTAGCCTACATACCATTTTAGCTTATTTTATTGTTTTAGTCCTCGTTTCTCCAGTGTTTTCTCATGGGGGTGCATCACACTGGGGGTGCTGCCCCGTGGATGGCTCTGGCGCAGGTGGCCGGGGGGGCTCTGCACCTTGGTGCAGGGCCTCCTGTCTGACTGGGCTGGGGCGGTCCCCGTAGCGGCACCCCCTGCAGACATGAACCATCACTCCTCTTGGTGTGTGTGCCCCCCAATGGTAGTCCTTCCTCACCTCAGAGCTCATTTCTAAGCGATGTCTTCTCAATGACAGCGAGTGCCGGTGTGAGTGCGTAAGCCTGTGTACGTGTATGGGTGTGACTGTGGCCCTGTCCACAAAGGAACGTTACCGTCTTTTTTTTCTTTCCCGGGGTCGAAAAAAGTCGCGTCCACACGCTGGCAGATGGAAACGGAACGGTGGGTGAAAACGATGTAATGCCACACCGAAACGTGGCGCTGTTAACAGACGCTGACACAGCCACCGGACCAAAGATTTAGAAAGAGGACATTTCCGCTACACACTAAACACAGGTTTTGTGAGGTTTTGTAGTAATATTGCCAACAAATCCTGAACGTGTGCTTGTGCTGGTGTGAGTGTGTAGGTGTTTGTTTGTCTGTGTATTGGAGGGTTGGGTTTGTTTTAATTCTCTTTCATTTATATATATTTTCTCTTTGTTGTTTATATTTTCTTTCTTTGCTGTGAGGCACTTTAAGTTTCTTGGTGTGTGAAAAGTGCCATGCAAATAAATAAAGTTTAAGTAAGTTTAACTGAACAGAATAGTACTGTTTTGGCTGATCTCTGAACACCCCCGGCTAACAGTGCTGCTAACAGTCAGCCGGCCAACCCTTGGCCAGACTGACAGCTTGCTCTCTGATGTGGCACAGAAAGTGGAACGGTGACGATGCACCGACATGCTGGAAGTTTCTGAGCTAATAGGGCCAATAAAACCCCCAATCAAAGCCCCACACTGAAGACGTTAAAGGAGATAAGGATAAGATTTTGTCCTGCATGTCGGCATGAATGGTAGGTTGGCTAATAACCTCAATGAAACACTCATCAGTCGCATGCGGCCCGTTTTTTCAATATATGTATTTTTTAAATTTTGGCTGATAAACATAGTTGAAATGATTTCAAATTCAGGTTTGAGACACACAGTTCCACAGCAGTCAGCTCAGTTGTGTGTGCGCAGCGGGGCGATGATGAGGTCAGGTCGAGTAGGGCGAAGTGACAGCAAGGCACTCGCACTTGGACTTTGGGATCATCACTGTTTGGCCCCCTATATAAGGCGCGGATCCAAGGCAAAGTCAACACAAACGAGTGGAGCTCTAGAGAGACGCTGAGGAAAGCTCAAGGTAGGCAGAGGAGCGACTTGACCAACCTGGGAGGTTTTCATTTTCAAAGTACTGGCCGGGCAGCGTTGACGTCCTAACCGTTTGTCTTTTCTCTTCACAGATCCAATAACAACCATGAAGGTCCTCGTTGTGTTCGCCCTGGCTGTTTTCACCGGTGAGTTTGCTTGCAGAGCATTTTTGTTCCACATTATTGAATGTGAGAAACAGCTTCCCTGCGATCCCCCGCTCACCCCCACCAAAAAAAGAGAAACGCACATTATTCACTGTTCTTGTACCCTTCCAACAGGCTGCAATGCCAACCTCTTCCACGCTGACGCTCCCAAGCCCCAGATGGAAGTGATGACTGAGGCATTCTGGGACTACGTTGCCAAAGCCACCCAGAAAGCTGACGACACCATCCAGATGATCAAGAAGACGCAGTTCGGACAGGATGTGAGGTATGAGCCACTTTGAATCATAAGAACTGTCTTTGCGTTGGTCCTTTTTTTATATATATATATATATATATATATATATATATGTATATATATATATATATATACAATGCTAGTTTGAAATTCCTACCAATTGGAACATTAACCTGAACTGTCTCTTTTTCTCTGTGCTGTTGTCTAGTGCCCGTCTGACAGAGAGCGCCGACATGGCTGGCAGATATGCCGCCTCCATCCAGGAGCAGCTTCCTCCTGCAGCCCACGACGTCATCGCCAAAGTCTCCACCGAGGCCGACGTGCTGAGAGAGCGTCTGACCCAGGAGCTGAGCACCGTCAGGATCAGGATGGAGCCGTACACTGAGGAAATGAGGGTCAAGATCCAGCAGAAAGTGGAGCAGCTCAAGCAGGAGATGGCCTCCTACACCGAGTCCGTGGACTCCGAGGCTCTGAGGGCCACCCTGATGCAGAAGAGTGAGGAGCTGAAGACCACCCTGGAGCAGAATGTCAAGGACCTGCAGGTCCAGCTCGGCCCCTACACCGACGACCTGAGGCAGAAGGTGGACGCGGCCGTGCAGGACTTCCAGACGAACATGGAGCCTGTTCTCGCCACAGTCGGCGGGAGGCTGAACCAGAGAGCCAGTGAGATGAGAGAGATAGTTTCTCCCTACGTTGATGTGCTGAGGGCGAGACTGGACCCCTACACCCAGGACCTCCACGCCCAGCTCACCACCCTGTACGAGTCATACGTCACAGCCAACTAAGCCATACCTCAGAAATAGCAACCCGGCTCCAAATAACCAGTTTTGTAACCACCACAACTGCGTAATGACGCTTTAAAGTTAAGAAAATCTTTTGAAATATCGGTCAGACTTTGTTCTCCTTCTATATTTTTGAAATAAAGTTTGAAAAACAAAACAGCACTTGTCCTCCCTTTTCTGCTTCCAACCTCATAAAAATGTTTTTCAGTGGTGAATAAGAAAAAATAAATTAATAAATTAATAAATAATAATAATAATGATAATAATAATAATAATAATAATAATAATAATAAGTAGTAGTAGTAGTACCTTTATAACTACTACAACTACGAGCAATAATACTACTCCATAAACAAATGTTCTTGTAAATTTGAGAACACACCTTAAAACGTACAAAGGCCCATTTGAGCACACCTTGCCCATCATTTGGTCACATGCTACATGGGAGAACACACCATGCGTGTTTGCATGCATTGGCATGGCAAACATTATGAACGACCACAGAAGATCTTACGTGTGTACTCACCGTTGAGCGTCCCTCGATCCAAGATCTTTCCTTACTAATGATATCATGCCATCTAGTGAACAGAGGACGTTACTGCATGTGCTCGGATTTATTCCAGATGGTTGCGTTTAAAAACAGTTTCTTCCATGTTGAACATATTCCTCATTTCTCACTTATTTCGAGGATGAAGGGATTTCTCGTGAAAGGTACGGCTGCAGAATCCTGCCCCACCATGTCCCGCGTGTACAAGACATGTTCAGCTTTGTCCCTACGCGTCTGGAAGTAAACACGCTGATTACGCTGATTCCGTAATCACGGTAGTTTTCCCGCCGTGATTCCAACCAGATTGCTCCCACGGTGCCGTACCCAGTGGCAAACAACATTCCTCAGCCCTGCACCCAGCTGTTACAGACTTAACTGTCAACAGCCTGAGCACCCAGGCAGCTCAGAGCCCGAATGGCTCCCATTTAATTCAGGGGTCATGACGAGAGTTTGACTCCTGAACATTTTAAGTAGTGCAACTTTTCCAATAAGCTGAACTGGTTGTTTAGTGAGCCCTGTTTTTCTGCATTAATCAGGGCATAATGGTAAAATATATATATATATATAAATCAGTTAAATTAAAGTGCCTCCGACATCATGTCAGCACAGAAGAACTACAATAGCACTCTGTTTTTAGCAGAATAAAGTTCAGACAGTTCTAACACAGCCTGTTCTTTGTGTGGCCATGCTGAGTCACATGCAAGATCTCCCTTCTTTAAAAAAAGACCTGTGCTTTGCACATTTTCAATAATCATGACAGCTTGTGGCTGATTGTCTATGCCTTCGTCCAAATAAATTGAGTATAGTCTCTTTGGGAATTTTTTTAAGGATTTTTTCTTTTTCGTATTGCCTGATACGCAACTTTTACTCAGAACGCAACAACTTAAACGATTATTTCTTTTTGTCCGTGTCTTTCGTTTAAGGCCTTACATTTAATCTGTCTATTCAGAAGTTCAAAAAGTGCTCTTTATCCTTATTATTCAGCTGAAAGGGGTAACTCAAACCAAACAAACGATTCAAGCTCACACTAATCCTTGGAATCCACACAGAACCCAGTTAAGGATCTTGTTTCACTGACTTCAGGAATCTTAAATGGCCCCGCACTATTTTCTCTGGAAGATAAGAAAAGATCCCCTGGAGAAACGATTGTCAAGGAGGAGCCCAAACTTGCAGAGACAGCTGGCCAGCCGCAGTCATTATTGTTGATTCTGTGTGAGGGAAAGAGATCAGAGATAGTTTGCAGAACTGTTAATGTGGTCTTTGAACCATTCTTTCATTTAAATACTGTGGCACTGGAGTGCTTGCCTGAACTCTGCAATAAATAAAAGTTAAAGTTAAAGTCCCAGAGATTGTCACATCCCATAAGGATGCGAAATTTGTCAAAAAACAGCCCGCAGATAGACCTTTGTTCCTGTTTCTGAGGGTTAAGTTAAGGCAACTGGATTGGTATCATTTTCCAGACTGCATTAGGTCACTCTTCCTCTTTGTCAACATTTTTGATTTAAAAAAAAAAAAAAAAAAAAAAACTGCAAACAGATGGTCGGTTACTATCACAGAAAGTTTAGAAGTAAATGCAATTCATCAGATTTTTCGCTGTAGCTTGAATAAGTTTACCTAGCATGCGTTACCCAATTATTATAAACCAAAGAATACTGATGGCGGAAGTCTGACTGAAAAAAAACAACAACATAGTAGTGATTAACGTCAACAACAACAATAAAAACAACATCATCATTATTGGCTACTGCAATTTCCAAAGTTTGCCTGGCAGCTTTGTTCAGGTCAGGCACTGGTTGAGGGTGTGAAGTGTTCTCTATCCCACACTTAATTTATACATTGTTTTGTATGCGGGGCTCAAAGTGTCGCATTCCTCACAGTGTGAGGAAAGACTCGCGTTAAGTTTGCGATTTCATGCTGTTAGAGTCGTCTGATTGGAGCGCTGTTGCAAAGTGTCCTCACACCTGAAACCACTGTGCAGTAAAGTTAGCAGCAAAGTCAGCAGAAGGACTCAGACATTTGGCTCACGTCACCATCAGCTGTTCCACCACACTGACTCATAAGCAGATGCTGCACAGCAAATAGTTCAGCAGGAATAAAAACAACACGCACAAAAAAAACACCTACTTGGGAAGTTAAACGTCTAGTTGCACAACTTTCATCCCGCAGGCATGAACTGTAATAACCTTGCTTGGGAAAAACAGATGGTTCCAACTTTGGGTAGGTGAGATCATTTTGACCTCAACTCCGACACACAAAAGGAACACTGCATCATTGGACTGGGAAGTGGGGGTGGTGGTGGTGTGTGTGTGTGTGTGTGTGGGGGGGGGGGGTGTAACTGTCGCTCACACCATCTCAAGATGCCCTCTGACATACAGGCTTGCTGGATAAACTTTGGACGTTGACCGAGTCGTAGCGTTGCAAAAAAAGAAGGAACTGCAGTCCGGTGGACTGTGTTTGATATTTCACTGTATGACTTGATGGTGCCTTCCTCTTCTGTCTTCTCCATTCTTTGGAGTCAACAAATTACGACATGGAATGTTGGGTTATTTGGCCTTCTTTGTTCCATTGCCACTCGATAAGTACACTCACCAGTGACCTGATTCACTGCAGAGACTGAGGAGATTTATACGAAAATATCAACTGGAGCTGCGCTGACCTGTTGTGCTTCTCTTGAACTTGCTATCTCCCGCTAATGTGGAGAATCAAAATCAAAGGTCAGAAACCCAGATCTGGGGAGCTGTTGATTCTGATAACCACAATTCAATGAGAACTTTTTAGTGCTTAATTAGTTCCAAAATTCTAATTTCCCTGGTAAAGGAACATATGGCCCAAACCCTGCTGCTTTATTTTCCTTTGGTTCTTTTTGAATTCTTCTCAGTAATTGCACGCCAGCTCATTTCAACTTTGCCCCTGTGTAAAATTAGTTTCCTCAAGAAGTAGGAGGGCAGAAAAAAAAAAAGGCCAGCTGAGTCGACGACAAAGTCCCAAAGGCCTAAGGTCCTTACACATGGCCAGCCATGGTAGCAAAGTTGAACCTGACTTAAATATTAAGACTGACAGTTATCACTTGATAAAATATGACAGTCAAGTGTTAGAAATTCTCAATTTGAACACAGCTAAAGTGCAGCAGTGCAATAAAACACCAACATTATTTTGGCAACACACATCAAAAAATGAGAAGCAAAACTGCTCAAATAAAATTAAATGAATTAACTTATATTAAAAGTGCATTTTATCAAAGTAACACATTCTGCACTGACTTTAAAAAAAAAAAAAAAACGTTTGTGGTTAAAATTGAAAAAGTGATAGTGCCATTATCATTTTCTGGGCCAAAAGCCTATTTGAACACTGCAAAACTGGCCAACGTGTTTATTTTTCTAATTGGCTATATGTGCAAATATTGTCTGACATCCAGTTTGATCCAACATGACGAAAACTGGCTGATTTAATTTGCTGGTGGATTAATCAGTTCACCTCTAATGTGCATGTGAAACTCATATCAGAACGACAAACAGCATTTCTCAGTTTTACCCCCCCCACCTCGGGGGGGGGGGGGGGGGGGGAGGTGACACTATCAGCAAATCTCTGCTGGATCTTGTTCTTTCATAGCAGGAAAATAACAAGTCTCTATAATGAGGGGCTGGTGGTGGTAGTGCAGCTCTTCGCAGATAAATAAGCATTGCACAATCAGGAAAGAGAAAGCTGTGTTTGTTTCACCATTCCCACCATTCCCAACCCTCTTCCGTCAACATTTCAAAACCGCGGGTTTCTTTATATTTCCACATGACACGCAACAACAGAAATAGGAAAAAAGAAAAGCAGTAAAGCCAGTGCTTCATATTTGCTTGATGTTGCTTTTGTGCAGTGACCTACACTAACACCAAACATGTTCCTTTTGTGCTTTATTGGCATGGTAAACATGCGTTGACACTGCCATAACTCTCTACAGTCCAGTGCAGCCCGAACACGACACACATCCCTTTCATAAGTTGTGCAAAGAAAGACGGAAAGAAAGAAAGCTAACGTGTAAACACGATCAAATGGCGAATGGGTTTCTGCGCAGAGACTCCCTCGTGCCCTGGCTCTTTGTTGGTGACCGCAGGGGGGGGGGGGGGGGTAGAGAAGGTGTCGGGCCGCCTGACTCACCGCTGTGCGGGAAGCGGCTTCGCACCCCGCCATGATGTCGCTGAGACGTTTTAACGCTTCACACGCATGGAAAGGGGGGGGGGGGGGGGGAGAGCCCACCCTTGCATTGCCACTTCATATGCGTGACTGTTCACATCTGCGCATTGTAAATAAATAAATAAACAAATAAATAAAAAGGAACAAAACAAAAACAAAACTCATCCAACTCTCCCAGTGACGCGGTGTTTCGTGCGACTTTCACCGTGAAAAACATTATTTGCCTCCAAGAATATTGCCTAACACCAACAACAGCGCAATTAATGGCCCTAAAACGGAGAGGCGGGGTGGAGGGGGGAGGCGGGTCCCGAGCAACCAGTTTCACCACGTGTACGCGACAAACAACCCCCACCCCGCCATCTCTCTCTCTCTCTCTCTCTCACACACACACACACACACACACACACACACACACACACACACACACACACACACACACACACACCAGGACCCCGCCCACTCCCTCCGCAGCAGCCCATAAAAGCTCCGCGTCCCGCTGCAGCGGCCAGGAGAAGGTCCAACCTCTCAGGTGAGTGAGTGGAAGGACACACCCGCCCCACCCCCTCGGCGCCGACCCACACTCAAGATATCCGATCAAATGCTCATCCACTCTCTCTCAGCCCGTCACTCAACTCAACTTTCACCCTTTTTTTTCCCCTTCCGCAGGCACATCCTACTGTTTGACAACCATGCAGGCTGTTGCTGTGATCCTTGCCCTGGCAGTCCTGGCCGGTAAGATGAGCTAGCGTTGGTTTTGGCCCACGGAAAAGTTTCTAACAATAGCAAGTTTCTATATCAGATTTTTCTTTCCCCCCTTCACCCTTTTTTTTTTTTTTTTTTTGCGTCTTCGACAGGCTGCGATGCCCGCGCCGTGCACCCGGCTACTGAAAACTGGGAGGTGGGCATCAACAATTTCCTCGATAAGATGCTCGCACTCAGCCAGCAGACCAATGCCATGGTGCAGCAGATCCAGACCTCCCAGTTCAGATCGGATCTTGAGTGAGTGATTTTCAAACCACCTTGATGTCTTTGACCTCCTCCGTCCTCTCACCTTAACTCAATGCCTTGTGGTCCTCTCCCAGGGCTGCGATAGCCGACTCCATGGCCGAGCTGGAGAGATTCAGAGACGACGCCGAGGCCAAGATCAGGTCCTTCACTGAGACCCCCTCCACCCAAATGGTGGATGACTTGCAGCCGCTGTTTAGCAGACTTGGCAAGGACCTGCAGGACGGCAAAGAGCGTGGCATTCAGTACCTGACGGAGATGAAGGGCATGGCAAACCCCGGTAATATCCAGAACCACATGGAGGGCTACCTCAGAAAGCTCAAGAAGCGTGTCCAAGCCGACCTAACGGAGATCCAGAAGTGAGTAGCCTGAACGTCTTCTACACTTCCTCACTGCTAATGTGTGATCATGTGGGAGCTTCAACATCCTCTTGTATCTTCAGCACCGTGGCCATCTACATGGCTGAGTTGGAGTCCAGGACCTCCCAGAACCTGGACAGGGTCAGGGAGCAGGTCGAGCCCTACATCAGCATTGACGCCACCGGCGAGAAGATGAGACAGCTCTCCTCCGCGCTGAGGGAACAGGCTGAGGGGCTGGGCCAGCAGCTGGAGAGCCAGGCCGATGACCTCAGGACCCAGCTGGAGACCACCGGCCAGGAGGTGCGCACCTTCCTTGCGGGTATGATGGACAAGCTGAACGATGAGCTCCCCTCCATCGCCACCCAGGTCCGTGATAAGCTGCAAGAGATTGTAGAAAAGGTTAAGGAGACCGCCTCTGCTTAAAAATATAAAACGCATTAGAGAGAGACTCTGGGGTCGACTGTGGTTGATGTTGGTGGTCAATAAACCCTTGCAAACATGGGGAGGGAGTAGAGCTAAGAACTGCAGATTTTCATGTGTGCCATTCTGTCCAAGTGAAGGGACTTGGTGAGTTGAAGAAAGTTGGAGCAGAAGGGCGGAGTGGTCCTCCTTTCTTCAGCTGACTTGTCTCTTCACAGTGGACACAAACACACAAATCCTTAACCGCCTTTTATGACACAAAAAAGGAGAATCATTTGTACTGAGCTTCGCTTTTTATACTAAAAACCAGCCTGTCGTGGGTCTTTGCGCATTCTGCGTGATTGTAACATTACTGATGAGTATTGAACCTTGCAAAGTGTTGCCATTTCATTTCAATAAAAAATAAAAAATGCACTTGGACGCTTGATAGTGCTGAATGCACGGTCTCGCTGTTTCACAGAGCAGTGGATTGTCTCCGCAGCATGCAAGTATGAAAAAAAAGTGTTGTCTTGTTATCCAGTTTGGTCCGTTGTGTGCCTGTCATGCTGTTCACTTCAAACACATTGCTTCATGGCTACAGCTTGATGACAGTGCTGAGAAAATAAAGAAACATAGAAAAAGAACTCCTCTTGTCCTCTCCTTTTTTTTTTCCTTTTTTTTTTTTACCCTTATGATCAATGACATTGTATTTGTATAGCCCAGGTTAGAAAACACAAATGGCCACAGGCCCCCAACAGGAAAAAACAAAGAACATAAAGAATAATAATTAAAAAAAAAAAGTAACCTTAAAGAAATCCACGGAACTGGGATCCTTTGGATGTGCAAATACATGTACAGAACACAGCAATTCTTGGCGGCGCATAGAGTGTATTTCTACTGGATGTTGAACTATAAGACCCGCAGGAGTCCAGAGTCGTGGAGCGAGAAGCAGAATCAAGAGTTGCAGTGTCGTCAGTTTATCCGGAGACAAGCTCAGGCCACCAGATGATAGTGACACATTGTTGTAAATGTGATCACAGCTTGAGCACTAGCTTGCTAGCCAGGGTTATTTTACCTATTTAGATTTTCATTTCTTTTTTGGGGGGAGGGTAATAAATTAAAAAGAACAAAAACAATAATCTTTACTCCAAAAAAAAAAAAAAAGGATTAGAAACATTTGTTGTTGTTTTGCAAACCAAAACAACAACAAACTGCTTTCAAAGAAAGACTCACAATACTGGAATACTTAACAGAGTATATGACAATAAAAAAAAAGTTATAGCCAAGCATCATCACCCAACGTGTTGTTTTATGTGCCTGAGCAATTGCAATAATAATGTTTTAGGACCTGTTACGTAAGCAGCCCATTTCTCCTTGTTGAACCCTTTTGCATGCTCCATCACACCTTTTCGCACAGAGCCCAGTGTTTCCTGTCGCCACAACCTGCAACCCCCCCGCCACACACACACACACACACACACACACACACACACACACACACACTCAATCCAGTCCAGACTTGTTAAAAATCTCTTCCCAGATTACTTTATTTTCATCCCTGCAGGCATTTGGGAACATGCTGTGCCCTCGATGGAAATCTCCTCCAAGGTGACACGGCCATTCCCAGCTTAATCCTGGATAGATTCGCAGGGGTCGGCGCATTAGTGTTCCGTTCTTTTCAATGGGCATTGTCATTGTTTAAGGGCGCCTCTAAGAAGATTTTTGAAAATATGTACGTTTTTTAGGACACTGACAATGGAGGTTTTGTAAAACACAATTGACTAAAAGTAAATAATAAAATAATAGAGATTTTTGCACATGCCGTAAAATAAAACAATTTTTAATTAAAAAATATTTTTTTTAATTAAAAATTACTTGGCACCCAAGCATAGTTTCACTTTAGTTACTTTGCTTAACGGTTCATCTGTGACATAGTTTTGTTCGTTTTTTTCATCCTTCCACTGGAAGTAGGGGCAATTATTGGTTTTTCACATGAGAGACAAATTAAACATTATTGCCATCTATTGGTTTAATTTTGTTTATTTGGGCATTTTACAAGATATACTTTTATTGTATTAACACGCAGGGAAATTGAAGGTGCAAGCATGGGTGCACGAGTATCACAAAATTCATCACAGAACAAATATCATCACAAAAAGGTTTCTCCGTGTGACTCTTAAGCCACTGGGAAGCACTTGCAAAACTGACAGGCATCAACCACGTGACCCGATGTTGGGTCATCAGATATTTTGTGTCTTTGCAACACATCTGGATCTGTATAACAACTAAGATCCCCCAGATCTTCCCATTAGAAAAAAAAAAAAAGCCTTGCACTGTTTTGCTCATCACACTCGGCAGGACGTCTGCTTTGAAGTGCAGCACTGAGGCCAGCAGAGGACACCATTTGTCCCCAATTTGTCTCCTCACCTCTGACCCCTTAGCTTTGGATCCATGCAGCACAGAGATGCAGCTGTGCTTTCTTCCCGGGAAGATAAAGTGCACTGCATAGAGCCCATAAAGAAAAACACAAACTGAGTTAGTCCCAAAAGCAAAGGACACATATTGTGCGATTTATCCTGGTCTGAACGCTGTTGTCTCAGAAAGTCTTATGAGGAGGAGAGAAAAAATAAATAAAATAAAATAAAACATTCAGCCCCAACCTTAAATTTAAGCCTCAAAGTTATTTAACATTATATTGACAAGTCATTTAGTTGTTGTTGATTTTTTTGTTGTTCTTGAAGAACAGTTTTTCTGTTTGACAGAAAAGTCCTCACTGTGTTCCATCAAAACATGTTTACCTCTCCTCTCTGGGTAGGAGGTTATTGCATGCGCACCAGAACAGTGACTAACACGGTGACTAGTCGCTGACCCTGTGATCTCACTCGTTTCAGGAAGTGCAGTTTCTTTCAAAAGCGCTCCTCGGCACACAAGTAAAACTTTATCTGCATCAGTCACAGACGGTAGAAAACAGGAAAGGCTGCAAATCACCCTGCCGTGTCAGCATTTCTGCCTCGTCTCCCCCTATCATGTGCCGGCTTTTGAGCGATGCCCAGCAAATAAGAAAAAATGAACAAAGAAAAAATCTTGCAGGTGCCAAGGTAGCCTTTGACTGCGACTCACCCATTGAAGACACCCCTGCTGTTAATCCCCCCTCTGGCCTCCCCTCCAGCGTGGCCGCCCTTTCTTCTCTGAAAGCTTCCTCACCCTTTCAGAGCTTGGCACACAACTCCAGGCACCGTGGGGTCTCTGGACCAAACAAGAAAAAAAAAAAAAAAAAAAAAAAACTTTTTTTTTTCCCTTACATAAAGCTTGTTATTACAAATTGGAAGCATGCATGGCGTGCACTTCCCAGGCTGTGTGCCTCCTGCAATTATTCAAGAGGAGCTAACATGCACGCAAGCTCATGCATAGACAGAGTGGCCAATTGATGACAAAAGGGATGGAGATTCTGTCTACCTGCGAGTGCTTCAGGCATGTGATGGATCATTAACTTGATTGTGGGCTGTTTATCATGGTGATGGCGGTGCTGTTGAACAGGCCGTCTGCATCAAATGGGCCTTTGTAGCAGAGGTGTGGGTGCGACAACAAGCTGTGACGAGGACCTCAACAAACAGCCAGACGCCAGACTTCCTGGCTCTTATTGCAGGTCACAAAGGCTCAGGACAATTTCAGGCTTTTTTTTCTTTTCTTTTCTTTTTTTTTATTTAACAGCACGCAATCCTGAGGCTCCGTCTGAACTGTTTCCCCTTTGCGAAAGGGAACGTCTGGGGAAACGTCAAAAGTGACAGTCAAATGGAGAAATGTACCAGGAATAGTGCACGGCTGAGACTGCTGAGACGCAGACTGCAGCAGAAAAGCAGCCGGGTGGCGGATCTCTGTAACACACGCACACTTGCGAGCACGCACACACACACACACACACACGCACACACACACACAAAAGGAACAGTCAAGTTGGACAATAAGTGTAACGATAAATAAAAATGTAAAGGAGTTAACCAAACACCTATCCAAGGTTTAAATTGTAATGCATTTACAAAAACTCATTAGTGATTTGAAAATGATGTAACACGTTATTCATGCTTTTAAGTGATGCGTCTCTTCTTTGTTTGTCACCATTTTGTACAAAATTGGTTGTGAATAAATCTGAATTTCTTCTTAATGTTTTGTGATTTTTTTTTTTTTTTTTGCTTTTTGAGATGTAGCATTTTTTCCTTTTTTGACTCACTTTTACCTCTTTCATTTTGAGATGATTCTGTGTAAGGTTGTGACTGTGTTGCCTCAACCTCCCTTTTCTCCTTTCTAGAGATAGAGAGAGAGAGAGTGAGAGAGTGAGACAGAGAGAGACAGAGAAAGAAAGAGAGAGAGAGAGAGTTTGGTTTTTTTGGGAGGCGTAAACCCATTTAATTTAGGAATTTGTGTATTAAAACATTTCTATCAAATTGTGTTGTTGCAGGGTGAGTGTGTTATTGTACAGTACTGAACACCCGTGGAATGATGGATGGGAATCAAATTAAATGAAGATCCTTGTGAGCTGCTCAACCAATAGCAGGCAGTCAGACCCAATCCTGTGACGTCTCTGGAGCAGATAATAATGTTTGTGTAACGTGTTCTGATGCACATGGTGAGCGTCTTGACCAACACTTTGGGTTCAAAGGAGCCTCCAAGAAGCCCAGAACACTATCAATGCTGAACTGCGTTCCCTCACATCACACCTTATCTATTGGCACATTTGCTGATGGACACGCTTGGTTCGCCCTGAGTTCCCTCGCACACCAATAACTCAATATGATATTTCTCTGACCCCACATTTTTACTTGTTGGTCTACAAAAAAGTCACTTTTTGGGGAAATGAGGCACTTTTTAATCTTATTATCTCTTAAAGGCTTATTTGGTGGAAGCAAAAGACAAAAAGTGACAAATAAATATATTTACAAGCATTTAGTTTAATTATTATTATTTTTTTTTCTAGAACTGAACTTCAAGGACATAATAATTAGAAAGAATCATCCCCTAAAATCTCCATGGGCTTCAAATTACATTCTCCAGCCAGCCTACAGAAGAAATAGTTCGATTAAATTAAAGACAAACATAAAAACAACAAAAAAACAACAAAAAACAAACTGTGAGTAAATCTTGCTACATACACTCAGGTGGTTCATCGGAGGAAAAACATTCACTTTCAAATCACCCACTCAGTGTCACTAGCACCCATGGTTTGATTCCATCCTGAACACGGATTTCAAAGACTGCACTCAGAAAGACAGGGCAGGGCAGGATGCATAAGAGACAGAGGCGTTTTAAAGGCTTTGAACCGAACCTGAACTAACGTGATAGAATTTCATCTGCAAAACACCTTCAAGTGCGCCGAGTCCTAATGGGATCAGTCACGTAACATCGGCACCGCCAGGGGGATGCAGGCGGAGGGGAAGTGCTTCAGTCACAATCCGCATCTTTCCGAAGCCTCTTCGGTTGCCAGACCATGTATCGGAGGAAATGTACGGCGACGACTTTTTGGCGCTGCGCGTGTTTTTACGTCATCGCCATCGGACCGGCGAGTCTTATAAAAGAGGAATTTACAACAGGCTCGGGCTCATAGTCGGTTTCCTTTTGTGTGCGAGAGTGTTTTGTTTTTGGTTGGTCTGTGTTTGTTTTTTTTTTCACTTTAGTCTTGTTCTCTTTTCAAAAGGAAGACAGGTACGTAATTCACTTCATTCATTCACTTTTTAAGATTGAACTTCGAACAAAAGATCGAACAGGCTTGCTGTGAACTGTCCTGTCCTGGGAGCTGTCCTGTGGCGGTGGTGCTGATCCACGTGGCTGTTAAAAAAACAAAACAAAAAAAACAAAACAGCAACAAAACAAACAACCGCCGGCTTCTGTCCTCCCCCCCCCCCCTCCTCCTCCCCAGGGACTCAACATGAGACTGTACCTGGCGGTCGCGGTGCTGATGCTGGTTCTGGCCACGTGCACAGGTGAGTCAGACGGATTTAGTCGCGCGCCGCAGAGCGCGCTTGTAATGCGTGTGGAGCAAATGAAATAAAAAAAAATAAAAAATAAACAACTCTCTGTGTGCGTCTCGCGTGTCCTCGCCCCATCCTCTAGAAGCCCAGGAGGAGACCATCGAGCAGAGGCTCGTCAAGTTCCGCGAGCAGGTGGTGGCGATGGGCAAGAAGGCGGCCGAGACGGCCAAGGCGATGGGCAAGAAGGCGGCCGAGTCGGCCAAGGTCAAGCTGGAGAAAATCAAAAACAGCGAATTCGCGACTGACTCGAGGTAAGACCCCTCTAGTCCCCCTGGCGGACAAACACAATCATGTGGAGCCCACGACACACACACACACACACACACACACACACACACACACACACACACACACACACACACACACACACTTGTGACTCAAGAAAGACGTGCATTTATTTATTTTATTCATTCATTTATCTATCATCTTTCTTTCTTTTAATATCACTCATCTGACAGGAACTGGATTCGAGAACGTTTTGACGAGATGTCAAAAAGACTTCGTGACATGACCAACTAAGTCCTGTCCCCACTCCTCCAGACGAAGCCACCTCACAACCCACGAGTGCGAGTGCACTCACTGAAAAGGTCACTCCATGTTCCCAGCTCTGGACAGCAGCTGTCAAGAGTTTTCGAAGAATGTGTTTGTTTTAAGTGTAGTGCCAGTATCAACCACAATGAAACAATAAATTTGTTTTCTATTGGAAGCACTTTGGCTGTGTCAGCTTTTCTCAGTGTCCACCTGCTGCACTCATAAATTCAAATGATAATCAGTATTTGAGAGGGTCCACTCCATGAATTTAACAGATTTTTCCAGATCTATTAATGCATTTACTTTTTAAAGAACTTTCTTTGCAATCACCTTTTATTTGTAAAGCAATAAATCACAATTAAAGATGTCTCAAAGTGCTTTGCACAATCAATATCAAGGCAACGAGCCTAATTAGGCTGACTAGTTCTCCAGTACAGTTGTGATGTCTCAAAATAGTTGAAATCAATCCAAGAAGTTGTAGACAAATGGCCTTGTAGCAGTCATTTCACACAAGTAGATCAGAAAGATTTTGACAGGCTTTTAATCTTTCACCTTCCAAAGAGCTTGATCAACATTGCATTTTTGTGCTACATCTCGAGGTATTCTGATTCTGAAAAATCTGATTTTCACCATCTGAACATGACATGATGAGACCATTTTAATTAATGACGGTGGGATTGTTTAATGGACGGGCCACCAAGCTTATCTAGGACCTGCCAGCAAAATCTGAGCGATCAGAGTTCTATTTGTACATCAAGACTCGTAACAAAGGGCAAGTGCCGACGTTGCCATTTTTTTTTTCCCTTCCGGAGATTTCACAACTGCTGGGTTAAAGTCACTATGTATGCAGGGCTAATAATCAGCCGGTTTTCCCAGTTCAATCGGAGCTTTTCCAGTAAAGAGAGCAGAGTGACAGCGGTCAGCAACAGGAACACAGAGGAGGCAGAACAGCGTTTTTTTTCTGTATCGACCAGTTTGCAGGAGAACGCACTGCCACCCATAAGGACATATAAGCTCTTTGTTCTGTCCAAAGATCCCTGACCAACGTCAAGAGTGAAATCAAAACTTACTGACCATACTCTCGCAGAAACTTAGAAGCAAATATCCTGTTTTAAACAATATATATCATAGTGCTTTAAATCTTTCTGGAATATAAAATGAGGCCACTGCAGCGTAACTCACAAAGACGGACACACACGCACACACACACACACACACACACACACACACACACACACACACACACACACACACACACACACTGCAGATGTTTCAAGCCCAAGGCATTATTTAAAAACAAGGTCGAGACTTGATGTGTTCTGTTTTTACAGCTGTGCCGCGGGCCATGCAGGCTAAACATGATGAACCCTTAAAAATCAAACGTACAAAATATCTGAACATGCAGCGGCACGAGGCAGATGCACGCGCTGATTCCAATTGATTTTACTGGTGGACTCTGGCCGCAGATATCCCCTTTTTTTCTTGGCGGCCGAAAATGTTTGCCTTTCTCTAACAAAGCTCTGGTCTTTGCAGAGAGCCATATCTGGTGGAACATGAGACTTTGACTAACCTGTGCACATATCAGCCCCCGCAAAATGGCTGCAGATATCTGATCCAAAGGGCATTTAAGCGAACTTGTTGAGCTTGTGTTGAAATTTAAGTTAAAAAAAAAAAAGAAGAAAAGAATCCATTTGCAGGTTTAAGAGAGAGACTGAAGGAAGGGAAAAAAAACATTCACATGATCGGCAGATAAAATCAGTAAGCAATACAACTCTACTGTGAAAATAAAACAATCAAGGGTCTCTTGCGAGTGGCTGGAAATTAATAGGCATACACACAAAGAATTCTGAGTTTTCTCTTGCGCTTGATGTGAAAACAGAGTGGCTGAAATGTCAAAAATATTTTTCACTGGCAGGAAAAATCGAATGCTTCTTTACGTAACTTACAGACCGGTATCCGGCACGGCCATATAAAGCGTGAGAATTATTTGTGGTTATCAACAACACACATGCAAATTACAAATAAAATACAAGACAAGAGAAGAAAAAAAAAGTCATGGAATAAAGCATAAAAAAAAAACTTCAATTCATCTGAAAAACAACGCAGCTTGTCTACCTGGGTGAAAGGTGAAATCAGACTTCCCACAATGCATTGCCCAGGGCTCAGCATAAAGTGGCTAGACACGTCTTGGTTGACTGGCCAGCTCAGGGTTCTGGTCTATTGGACATCAGACCAGAACCCCCCCCAACTCCAACTCCCTTTTCCAAAGGCCATTCCTAATTAATGAACCTGATCTGATAAACTTGTAATTTTGCAGCAGCACGAAATCAAAATTGAAAGGCCTGAATATGAAATATTGTGGCACGTTCAAGACAAATCTGCATTGAGGCCAGTGCAGCTCTCATGAAAAAAATAATCAAGGGCCTTAATTGCAATTCAAACCACTTCTATTTTTTTTCCCTTAGGCTTGACAATGAGTAAAAACACAGTGGCAGAAATACTGAAATCATTTTGTCCTTCTGAAATTGCATTGAATGCCTCATTTGTTTTCTTCTTTTACCTCTTACCTTTTAGTTATTTGCAAAAGGGGGGGAAACAAACAAACAAACTCGCATGATGAACATTCGATCTAGACCAATGTGCACCTCTGACTGCCCTAATACAAATAACATGACTCAATAGCATTTTTTCCATTCAACCTCTGTTGAGCAGACACAAAGGAAAAGGTAAAACGCAGCCTCTTTTTCCAACACGTACTGAGGAGCTTCATGAGCTCGTCCCGGCCTTGTCTCCTCTCCAGCGAGGCCTTAGCCAGGCTGACTTTGCTGACATCTTCTAAAAATGAACTCACTGCAGATAAATAGCTGATTGTCTGTGTTTCTCTCACCTTGCGGCAGATGCATACAAAATTGCTCGCTGTCAGCCTTCTGCTATTCATGCAAGGTACGTCTTAAAGAGACGATTCCACACAGATCCCAACACAGTTTTGCTTCTGCCCACTAATGAACCTCCTTCTCTACAGTATGCGACCAAGTCTCGGCCCAGACTGATCCTCCAGGAATACTGCAGAGGCTAACGGACAAAGTCAGGTACACGGGCACGATGCGTTTTGACGCCACTCATGAAATTAAGCTCTGCGTGCGTTTGAACCGCCTCTCACATTGTCTTTGCACATGTGTATTTTCTAGTTCAGCCAAAACGAAGGTCCAGACGTTGGGCACCACACTCTATGGCTATGCTGAAACTTACTACGAAGACAACATTCAACCGCTGACCGACAGCTACACTCAATGGGCGTCCGGTGTGAAAAACTCAGTGTTGGAAAAGATCCAGCACACCGTGGGCAACTACATACCGATAACAGCGAACGAGACCGACAGCGCGGGCCAGCAGTAACAATGCGCAAGAGTCGGCGATTAAATTACAGAGTCTCACCGCAACTTATCTGTCTCACTCTTTGCCGAGCTGATTGTCAGTCATGATTGCGTCAGAATGCAAGTCTCTGGAATGAAGAGGTGATGACAATCCTAATAAAAATGTTTCTCTGCACATAGCACCTGTGTTTGACTCTGCTGTAAAAGGATGTGTAAAAAAAAAAAAAAAAAAAAGCCTATTTTGCAGTAATATGACATGAAGTTTTTAATGCAACCTCAAGGAAGCCATATTCATCTCACGCACTTGTGTCCGAAGTATGACCATCTATAAGCATGATCATATATAAACAGAGGCTTTTGGTAATCAACAACACACGCACATTATAAAACATTATAAAAATCAAACAAATAAAAAGGGGGGGAAAAAAATCTATTAAAAGCTTGAAAACCTTAAATCACTCTGTATAAGAATAACGCAGCTACTCTAGCTGGGTGAAAGGTGACATCAGACCTCCCAGAATACATTGCACAGGGCTCAGCACAAAGTGTCTGTTTTTCACTCAAAAGCCATTCCTAATTAATGAACCGGACCGAACCTGACCGGACACAATGTCGAACATTTTATGATTGAGAAGCAGCTCAAAGTTACAGTTAAAATAAACCAAAAAAAAAGAAAGAAAAAAAGCCCTGTATGTATATTAAAAAAAAAAAAAATTGCGGCACATGTGCACTTTGGAATGTACTACATTTGCACGGTGGCATCTGGGGGCCTTTGACTGTATGATGTACAGATAAAACAAACATTTAAAGGAACATCATGCAGTCACATGGTCATATGTCAACATACAGTATTTAAAGTGAATACCATGTACACTGGACTTTGCTAAGATGGACGTGTGTGTGTGTGTGTGTGTGTGTGTGTGTGTGTGTGTGTGTGCGTGCATGCGTGCGTGCGTGTGTGTGTGTAGGTGTGTGTATGCTCATCAGATGACGTCTGTTTGCTGTCCCCCCCTATATTATGCCGGCCAGATGTGAGCTCCGAGTTACAGACAACTCTCCGTCAGAGAAGACTGTCGCCTCTTGGATCCATCCAGCCCAGCAGCAGGTAGACCTCCTCTCCGCCGTGCAGCACCTTCTTCTTTAGAGACAAAAGAAACGTTGTGTTTTTTAAAAAAAAAATGTTTTTAACGTTTGAAATGGTGCATATTCTTTCTGCAATGGCGTTTGTTCTTTCTTTTCTTGTGAATAATGGCTAATGTATTTTTTCTTTTGTTTCAGAGATGCAAACGAAGTATATCCTAGGACTTGTCCTGTCCTGCGCCCTTCTGCAGGGTAAGGCAGCTGCAACATTCAGCAGGGAACTGAAATTGTGGAATTAATGATTTGTTTTTAAAAAAGCAACTGAGCTAAACGCAAAAGAAAAAGTATTTATCGGTACGTTTATATGTGTTGAAGTGAGCTCTAAGGTTAAGGTTGCATTGCTTTAGCTGCAGTTAATAAAGATTCCGTAATAGTTCATATACAGTCAAAATGACTTGAGGAAATTAAAAATGATTTATATGAATTATACTGAATAGTAGAAGTTTTTGTAACCTGGTTCAAATGACAGAGAAAAGGAATAAATCAATCCACCTTTCTAATTCTTTTTCAGTCTCCCTGAGCCAATGTGTGGCAACAGAACCATCGGCGGAGCTCGTGGCCAAATACACTGAAATGAAGCAAACATTCTTTTCAAGAGTAAACAATTTTCACCAAACTGTAATTGGTTTGCTGCAACCGGCTTTGGCGTCTCCAGAAATGCAACAGGCCCAAACATACTTCACTCCTGAGAACCGACGGAGATTAAACGCTGCCATTGGTTTCCTGGAGTAAGTTACCACTCACATATTTCTTTTTAGGCTAATGCCAATAAAACAGCGCAAAAGGCGGACCTTATTTTTTACCTGAAAAGATTGTTTGTCAGGAACCTTTCTCCAATCCTGTCACGTTCCTCACACATGCACTCTGGTTTCTGCAGAGTTCTTGGTTCTGAGATGGGTCCCATGATGGACCATGCCAGGCTGGCGGTGCTGGGCAAATATGAGAACTGCCTCCGTCCCCAAATTGGTGAAGTTGCGAGCGAAATAATCGACACCATGAAGATCTACCTGGACCTGTTCATGCCTACAGCCTAAATGGATGGAGCGCCATGTCTGTCATTGGTCTGGTTTAGATGATAGTTAATAGGAATCGAATGCAGTTTAGGCCAAGAAGAGCGATGCACAATGCAAATACAACCTACTGACTCTCGTTGGATATTCAAAATCCGCGTTAGACCATGCAGAGTTAGGAGTGGAACAAATCCTTGGAACACCACCTATGCATATTGTGCGTGTACAGTATATTGCATTTGACACATCAACCAAAGTGCGATTGCGTATGTCTGTGCATGAAAGTCTTCAATAAAAAAGGAACTGGAAATCTATGAGACATGTGCTTTGTTATTGATGCATCTAAAGTGCAAAACCATGTGATCCCTTGGCTTCTGCTTAGAGTTTCGCACTCCCACATTATTTCATCAACACTGTCAGAATGCAGCAGCTTGTAGTCTCACAGTTAGGCACAGCAGCTGACTCACCACCAGCGGTACTGGACTCTTCTTTTCTTAAAAAAAAAAATCAAAAGATTTAACAGATAGTTAATGCCAAACTAATTACAGTTTTAGAAAAAAGAGCTTCAGTTGTCTCATGGCTTCATAATATCATTATAGGGTATGTGTTTATCAAAGTTTGTCTAATATTAGTGAGAGAAACCAATATTTATCTAACATTTCAGACAATTTGGCAGCAGTCGTACAAACACGATGCCTATCCCCAACTCCCGCCCTTGTTCGCATAAAAACAATATCCTCGCAAAGAGTAAAGTACAACCGGCCCTGGAATGCTGTCACTAACAAGGAACAGCTATTTGGGGCCATCCATGAGCATCTGTTCGCAAAGATTTCCTAGCAAATGAAACAAACGGTGAATGAGTGAGTGAATTATGTCTTTTTATATTTGCGGGGAGCTCACTGACAAGCTAATGACACATTTCAAAGTGAGAAAAGTCTCCGTCATGTGTCACGGATGTCAACTGAATACAACAGAGCAGTTTCGGGTACAATTGACTTTATTCATTTGTAGTTACACCATCCGTTCACACACACAGGGGGGGGGACGCAGTCAGATCTGGAGCAGATTTATGATCTTTTGACCTGTTTACTTTGAGCTGCTGTAAAATAATATACTCTCAAACGTTTGAAATAATCAAGAACAAACATGAATCAACATCTTTAGCACGAATTTACAACGAGTGATGCCTGACCTCAAGCAGCCAAGCTCCAATACCAAATCCCTGTGTGAGTGCCACAAATATCTAACAAGCTAAGCCTCCAAAAGAAAAGTATTCAAACAGCAAAACAAACCAATGAACCACATCACTAGAGTTGCACTTTGCAATCCAACCTGAAATCTTTTTTTTTTTTTTTTTTAATTGAAACCCCACCAGTGGGCTGGAGAGGTCAGCAATATTGCAACAGTTGGGTGCTAAGTTTCGCACCTTCAATGTTGCGTAACGATACGCAAGACAGCTGATGACGTGCGACTCTCTCATGACTTGCGACCACGCTTGGTGGACTTAGGACGGCAGGGATGTGACACGAACACGGCTCCCTGAATTATGCAAGCGGCTCCTTTGAGGAGGTGGCGAACCGGGCAAGGTGTAAAAGTGCAAGGCGGCGTGAACCACTGACCCAATCAGCGGGGGAACGATGGATCGCAACGTGTGCTCAGTGGGAGACGATGCAAACATCCAATTTCTGCGCTTCCTCTCATTACAAATCTAGAGCTTTATTCACTGCCCTGTTTGCCTAGATGGCCACAGTGTGTGTGTGTGTGTGCGTGTGTGTGTGTGTGTGTGTGTTTTGTTTTTATCAAGATGCAATGACAAACACACCCACACACACAAGCTCGCACTCGCGCGCGCGCGCGCGCGCACACACACACACACACACGCGCGCGGTGTGTGTTTATCTACCACAGAGTGCACTTTGGTTCGGAGAGCAACAAGTCAACAGTAACACTCCTATATAAACGGGTCGAGCCAACGGCGCTTCTTACTCTGTTTTTCTTCATCACAACCATTCCATAGGGCGGAATACAGTGAGTACTTACCCCTTTTTTTTTTTTTTTTTTGGTTTGAAAAATATTATAAATGCATGCAAAAAAGTAAATAAATGAATAAATGACAACACTGAGACTTGATCAACTCTATACAAATATAATAAAACTTGTGAGAGTGCAGGAGGCGGGAAAGCGCTCGACAAGAGAGTTAACGCTGCGGAAGCAATGAAAAATGTGCCAATGTCTCACCCTAGTGGATGAAGTGAGGTGTGCTTTAAACTCTCTCCTGGCAGACGGAGGCGACGCCATGAACAAGCTGCTCATCATCACTGTGCTGGCTGCGCTGCTCGCACTCAGTAAGTCAAATCCCAATCACGTCGGAGCTCCGGCCAGTGGGAAAAGACGAGAGGATAAAGCAAAACACGTGAGGTGCTAGTTAACCTTTGACCCCGTTCCAACCGCCAGACGCAGAGGGCTACCGCATGCCCCGACAGGCCGACTCGGCGGCCGACTCGGAGCAGGGGACCATGAACAGAATCAAGTCCTCCATCAAGTCCATGTACGACTCGACCGTCAACACGGCCATGGACTACGTGGAGGGCATCAAGGGCATGAAGTTTGAGGAGAAGGCAGCGTAAGAGTTCAGAACGCAACATCACAACATAACATCATCATAACATCAATAACATCGTCTTCCGTCTTTCCTCGACAGGAATCTTTACCACGAAACTGCCAACATCGTGGGCATGTACACCGGGGTGATGCAGGACCAGCTTTATCACATTTTTTACTCCCAGTAGACGGAGCTGTTTGGCACTCATCATGGAACATCCCTGGTAGACGTCACCTCACTCACAACTCTAGCAGCGTCCTCAGAGATTGGATGTTGCACTCTCACAGTGATTTTTTTTTTTTTTTAGAGGGGGGTGGGGGGCTGGAGGGGCGGGGGGGCAGTACTCTTGACAGGCAGTGAGGAGACAAGCTGACCAACTATTCCAACACGCACAAACTTTTCTTTGGCACTCAAATTCCTCCATGTGCATTCAAGTGGAGCAAAAGCCCCCCCCCCCCCACATAAAAAAAAAGAACCCATACAAATAACTGTTCTCTATCGCCACCCGCTGGATTGACAGTCATATTTCTTCATCGTGGATTTGATTTTTTTTCTTTTTGTCTCTGGCAACGCGAGGCCTGAGATGAATAAAACACCAAAGACTGTTTTAGAATGTTTGGTTTAGTGGATTTTGAAGCATCACTGGTGGAAAATTACTGTAATCCTTGTATATCTACCAAACAGATGAGATACCATTTGTTCAGTTAAGTTCCTCTTTACCACCTGCATCTGATATTTAATGGTTTACATGTTATTATGAGTTTGACAGTAGTGTACTTGTGAGAAAAGACTCTTTTCTGCTGCATTAAATTAAAAAAAAAATCAAATGATACCTCATTAAAAAATACTGGTTGGAGAACTGGGTCGAGCACCTTTCAGACATGTGATTTCTGAGGGAACTCGTGTCAGCAACATAAGACAGCGTGTCTGAGGGTTGATCTGTGTCTGGCGTTCACACTAGGAGCCAAGATCGAAGAACGAAACAAACAGTCAAAGCTGAAAGCGAGGAAGACATCAACTGTTGCAACATTCTCCTCCTGTCAATAATCTCTATGGAGATTATCAGAGAGTCAGTGGACTCCCAAAAATGATAAAGCCCCATCCTTCACACGTGCTGTTTTCCTCAAGGATGTCAATAATAGTCCACAGCTCCTCCACAGCTGTCAAAACACACTGAGTCTGCAATGTTTAGTTTAGTTGAGTTGAGTCGAGTTTTAGTTTAGCAAAATATATTATCCCAGTGGGGGGAAATTTGTTTTATAGCCAGCAGAGAATCACATAAAAAAGAAAAACAACACAGCAACACATACAACATACATAGTTGCAGTGACAATTCTTTAACGTGTTCCTTGCCCTCTAGCCTAAATCTAATGCTGTGGATATTCAGCAGTACGTATAGAAATCCCTCACATGTTGCATCGTGATGGCTTTCACCCAACTAGCATCTGTGATCAACTTTGTGTTTGTTTGTTGCCTGTGTGCGTCAGTGGAAAGTAGACAATTTAATTCAGACTGAGAGTGTCAACCACAACACGACAAACGTCAAGATATTGTGAGTCCACACATTCCACCGCCGTGTTTTCAGGAGTGACGATTTTCAATCCATCCATCATCCATCCATCCATCCATCCATCCACTCATACCTTTGAAGAGCTGACAATTGACCTGACCTGCACTGCAACACAATGCTGATCTAAAATTCAATGAGTTTAAATTTAAAAAGGTCACAATGAAATAAAGCCGTAAAAAAGAAAAGAGTAAACTAACAAGATCCATCGCATTGCTTTCGCATTTTTTTGATTATGAGTGCTACACTAGAGTTAGTAATCATTAATGAAAATAATATCATGGGAGTCATTGTCATCAAGTCCTCTGTTGAGTAAAGTTCATTTATGGTCTGCTGCAAGTAATATAATAATAATAATAATGATAATAAAACTTTATTTGTACAACGCTAAATCACAACCAAAGGCGTCTCAAAGCGCTTTATACAATCAGAGAGAACCAACCGGGCCGGGTACAATAAGTACTTGAGAAATCTTATCAAGTACTGTCAATTGAAGCTCTTAAATGGGATCCTGGACTTCTGAACGAGAATAAGACAGTTTGGTTTTTGTTTGGCGGTGACGTGGTGGCAGGATAGTTTTCTAAACTTAAAAAAAGGGATTCATTTTTAGCCTATTAATAATCAAAAACATTCTGGTTTCTCAAAACAAGAGTGACCTGGGTTTTACAAATACTTTCACCCAGGCTTGAGTAACCGCATTACAGTAAAATATTACCTTTCCCATGGAAAGCTGGACGTCGCGTTATGATCCCAAGGTTTTGTGAGACTTGGCCCAGTGTATTGTGAAATCCTCTCGCAGAGTAAGAGGTGCCACAAATATTCCCATTACATATTAATGCAGTTTACAGCTGACGCCAAGGCGTTCCTTGTGCAGGAAAGGAAAGGTTTGAGGTGCGGCACTGTGAGCTGCTTTGATAAGGCGACCAGTTTACAGCTGAGCTGGAAATGACACTGGTGAAACTATAGGGGAGGCTATAAATCAAACAAAAGGAAGGTCAGACTCTTCGAACAGCAGACAGACAGCGGCAGAGTTTCAACATGAAGCTGCTCCTCTTCACACTCGTCCTGGGACTGGCAGGTAAATTTCAACTGTCTGATTTTAAAGAAATAATAATATCTCTACCAGTGGTATTTCGTTTCATTCTACTTGTGCGCGTTGCCATTGTTGGTGCTGCTGCAGGAGCTTCTCCACTGGACGAGGAGAAGGTTTGCCAACCTCACTCCAGACCCTGGCTTGTCCGCCTGCACAGCAATGGGATGCACGGCTGCAGCGGAGCTCTAATCAATGAGTGGTGGATAGTTACGTCTTTTACGTGTGGATACTCGTAAGTCTCAAGGTCTCACTTACTGTCCAGTTTGGCGAGCATATTCAGGAGAGGATGAAACGTGGAGAGAGTAGAAACTCAATCTTTGCAGCTCTTTCGAAGCTGTATGAATATCTTGTAAATGAAAGGTTGTGCTGCTGCGAGAGCTCTACATTTGGCTCCAAAAACTGCACCTCCCATCGATGATTGTCACAGTGAGCCGCATGGAGGTGACCACCAAACTGCAGTGCTTTCACAAAAATACTTTTTTTTCAATTTGGTAAAAGGCGATTACATTGATGACATCATGATAACTAGCTCTTTTGGCCTTATATCTGAAAAGTAAAACCTTGTATTCTATTGAGCTGTGTATGAGAGCCAGTCACGTGTTCTTATGAGCCGTCCTTACAGCAAGTATCCACATAAATTTATACCGATTATTTTATGAACAGTTACTAAACTTGCCTTTAATAATAATAATAATAATAATAATACAAAAAAATAAACATAACAAACAATAATTCTCTCCCTGCAGCTCCATCACCACTGCATCTCTCGGAGAACACAATATCTCTGTGGCGGACGGCCCGGAGCAACACATCCCAATTGGCCAAGTCATCCAGCACAGTCCCTACCGCTCACCCCTGCACAGCCTGGCCATGGTGCGCCTGTCCAGGCCGGCCCGCTTCAACTCGTACGTCAGGCCCATCCCTCTGGCCAGCCGCTGCGCTCTGCCTGGAGTGTGCTGCAGTGCCAGCGGCTGGGGAACCACCTTGCCAAATCACAGTGAGTTTGGACTTGAAGGTGTTAAAGCGGCTGGCGATGTCTTTCCGAGGGATCAAAATGAATTGAAACACCAAACTAGATGTTGCAGCTGCCGTGTTTGCAAGTACGACGTGCAATCACACATCTCGGTTTTCCGATTTGCAGAATTATGCTTCTTAAACAACAGGGTTTTAATGATGAGAAATAGCCACCAGAACCAGTTTCAAGCTGCAACTGCAGAGCAGAGTTATAGTTTAATGATAATACATAATGATTTCAAAAGTCACATAACTATCGTTTCAAAAAATGTTTCCCCTTTTAAATGCAGTGGACTAACTACACATATTTACAGTTATAGACTTAAAAATGAATGCCTCTTTAATGAAATGACACGTTTTGGTGGCCAATCTAATTACCAATTAGATCAGTTAACTCAAGCAGTCCATTATCTTCGAGCAGTGATTGTTAGGGGAAACATGATATGCTTGCACGAGCTGCGGTTGTCTACAGTCGCTCGTGTGAACTCACCCAAGGGGCAGAACGGATGCTGAGTGTGGAGCAGCTTTGACCTTCTGCTCCACTGGAGAGCGATTGCCTTTATGTAAATTTGAGGGGGAATAAAGAGAAAATGTATGGATATGCAATATTAGTCGGACTTGACAGAAAACACTAATCCTAAACCCACGTGAAGGCAAGAATGGAAAAAGTGCGACAGAAAAAAAATACCTGAAGCTCGTTTAAAAACAAATCCCTTTGTCTTCCTAACGATCGGAACCAGAGCTATTCCTCTGTAGATGAAATGAACACGATGCAACGGAAGCAGAGAGAGATTTTAACAGAATACGTAATGATGGCATATATTCACGGGACATTAAAGCTTAATGGAGACAAAGAAAATATCAATGTTCTGGAGCGCAGGCTGGATTCAGCCTCAACGCGGGGTTTCATTAGTATTCTGGCCATCTCACAAGGAAGCAATGTTCCGTTTTTATTAATGGCAAAAACGGAAAAAAGAATTGGCCTTACCTCATCTAAGACTCTGTGGTCATTGGCTGTCGGAGCCACAACAAGTCAGTGGTCAACGCTAATTAAAAGAGGCAGACCTTGACAATGAGTTCCTGTGCGCGAGGTGGAAATCAAATAAAAAAAAGAAAAAAAAAAGACAAAACGAGCGCTGGAGTGAACCACCCCCCCCCCCCCCCCCCCCCCACACACACACACACACCCTTGTTTTTCCCTTGCAACAGACGCGGTTGTTGAGCGGCCGAGGTGTGTGGACGTGCCCACTGTGGATGACCGGACGTGCATGGACTGGCTGGCTGGAACCTCCCAATGGGGCCCAACGATGATCTGCGCTGGCCAAGCAAATTCAGACAACTGCCTGGTGAGTAGCGTTACTCCCAGTGGTGCTTCTGGGAATTTGTCACCCAGAGTGAACAGGCAGGGTTTTTAAAAAAAATGAGATAAATAAAATAATCTTGGGGTGGCACCTGTATTTGTATATGCACACAGCCACTGTTTCCTGCACACACAAAAAAGAAAAAGAAAAAAAAAGAGAGAGAGAGAGAGAGAGAGAGAGAGAGAGAGAGAAACTGCAGATCACAGCCTGGCGCTGATCACATGGCCGACCTCATGTCGTCATCTCTTCCTGTCGCGCCCTCTCTGCCTCCAGAATGAAGACGGCGGCGTGCTGGTGTGCAACGGCCAGCTGCAGGGCGTCCTGTGGTACGCCAACGGCTGCCTTGACCCGGCGGTGCCGAGCGTTTACACCAAGCTGTGTGCGTACACCAGGTGGATCAACGAGGTCATGGGCAGCAGCAGCAGCTACCCCACGACTACACGGGGCCCCTCAACAATCTACCGACCAGCTTAACACAAATGGTTACTCAGGTAGATCGCATGGCGACTCGCTGGAGTTCAAAGCGAGGCATGAGATATGAGTGAAAAAATAAATATATATATACATATATATATATATATATATATATATATATATATATATATATATATATATATATATATATATACATATATACATATTATGAGTCCTTTTAATTTGGTGGGTTAGGAAACTTTTGCACAGGCCGATTACAGAAACAACTGTTGCTGTGGTATTGATTGTGCGAATTTTTTGTGTGAAAGAAACTACAAAACAAATAAATGAATAAAACTGAACCAATCACTGGACACTGGAATCCAGTTGCTGTCACTTTGTGGGTCACAAAATCCACATGTGTTATGTAGCACAGACTTCAATGTTTACATTCTTCTGGGCTGCATTAAATGAAATAAGGGCGGGCCCTCGCTCAAGAAAGACAAATAAGGTGCATGTCATTTGGCGCACACGGCCAGTAGATGGAGCCCAAGCACAGAAATACACCTAGCAAGGCACAGAAGGAGGAGAGCGAGACAGTCGAACAGAGAGACACAGGCGGACATGAGTGGACAGGTGTCAGGAGTCTATCATTCCCTGCGAGGTTTTGTGTGAAGTATGAGACCAGAGAGTGACACCGACGAGTTTGGAAAACGAAAAAAAGAAAAAAAAAATTAAACACCACCCTGCAAAAAAATGTGTGCTTCTCATGTGTCATTACCGAGGAAATTCTCAGGACAAAGGCATGGGAGAGAGCCGCGAGCACAAAAATCAAACATGCAAAATATGTACACACACACACACACATGAAAAGTGACTGACAGCTGTGGCCATAATCACCCAGGCAGCTGAACTTGGGGGCCACTCCACCATCTGTTCCCTGGACGTCTGTGCCGCTCCTCACCCGCCACCTCCACCTCCCCCTTCCACTCCCACCTCAGCGGGAAGCAGGAGGGAAAAAATCTGAAGGGGCCGCCGCCCGTCACTCGCCGGGGCGTCACTCCAGCGGGCAGCATGTTGTTAATTGCTGTTTTAATCCGTGCTGCTGTTGGTGTTGGTCCTTCCCTTTCCTTCCCCTCCCCTCCCCCCCCCCCCCAAGTATGGATGGCCATTGTTTTGGACCTTTCAAGAGGCTGGAGGGGGGAGGGTGGGGAGGAGGGCTGATACCAAATGAGCTTTTGTAATAGCAACAATGTGTGTTTACTACTCCCTCTGGCAGGACAACAACACAAAAAGGCAAACAATGTTTTGGGACTCGCAGTTTTGGTAGCAGAGACCCAACTGCCTCTCAAAGTGGACGTGGCTCCCGACCACGGCAGGACTGCTTTGAAGTTCAGGCGTTGTTCGTCCCGTCATTTAATCTGCAAATACGATGAGTCGGAATCGTTCAGGCACCGCAGGAGACACACGACGATGGGGCAAGTCTTCCAAGACCACCATCCTGTCGGCTCCACGACAATACAGGATCAATTTCCCTGTTTAGGCTGAAGCTGCTGCTTTTTTTTTTTTTTTTTTAACAAGGGTCCAACGCTTTTCAGACCTTTGTTGTTCATGCTGGACCTCTGAGGCTTTGCATAAGTAGTTCTCTAAAAGTTGTCAAAATTTCAGAAAAAAATGTTAAATTCAGCTTGTAAGGGTTAAAGAAAAAGCGGAGGCTTGGTTGGCGCTTCAACGAGTTTGTAATGGGGGTGAGGAACCTGGTCTGAGAGAGGAACACACATCTGCCTCGGGATGTTGTCACAAACCTGGGAGCTGTATCAGTCTTTGTGACATCACAAAGGGTTATTTCCAGAATTGCGTTCATTGACACTCTTTTGGGAAAGTGGAGCAAGTCGAGAAAAAAAGAAAGCCCACAAAATGCAATTGATTGAATTTGCACCCGATATCACAAGTTTGTCACGATTTAGAGATCAAAGCTGGAGAAAAAAAAGCCTCTTTGTCCCACAAAAACAGCAGGTGTATTTCTAAGTCTACGTCGTGCGTTTCCTTCAGAAAGACTCAAAATGACGCCTTGCTTTTTGCCGTGCAGAGGTCACATGCACCTTTCAGAGAGCGCGGATGGGAAATTCAGAGCTTAGCGCAGCTACACAGTCGGGCTGCAGAGTAAATGCTGCAGAGGGAAGTTTAGACTCTGGAATAAATCTTGAACATAAGTCTGACTCCCACATGGACCCTCTGTCTCTCTCCTTCCTGCCATTCTTGCCCTTTGGAAAAACACACACACACAAATACTGACTGTGGGCGGACTGCACAATTCCCTCCCTTGGCTTTAATATACTTAACTTTATAGATGGTCAACCTTTCCCGCCTGCCTCACTCCCTGCCTCCAAATCATGTAAATTATTTCCCAATTTTCGAAATGTCCTCCCTTCGCTCCTCCCCTCCACTGTGCTTCTTTTTCTTTTCTTTTTTCCTTTTTTTACAACTTGAGAGCCCGTGTCGAAAACAAATATCGCCCCCTAAATTGCCCAAACGCTGCAGCATAAGCTGATTAATGAGGGAATTAAAGTGAATGATGATCCGTGAGGGGGAATCTTTTTTCCTGGGGTGTGACGGTGCTTATCAGCGGTTGGTACAATATCTATAGAGTCGACGTGAATCATCTCCCTCCCTCCGTCTTCCTCCCTCCGTCTCCCTCCCTCCGTCTCCCTCCGCTCCTCTGGCAAACTGTCGCCATCACTCATCGGTGCCTTGCATTCTCAGCATTCCCCTGTGGCACCTGGCGCACGAGAGGGGAAGAGTGACGAACACACAGGCCAGAGAGGGAGAAAGTGCACACACACACACACACACACACACACACACACACACACACACACACACACACACACACACACACACACACACACACACACACACACACGCACACATACCAAAAGGCTGCTACGATGGCACTTTTTCAGCGCAAACAAATGACAAATCCTTTTCTTTTTTTTTTCCAATGATGCAAATGAATAGAGGAGGCTGGCTGACATTAGCAGAAGCTTGTGGATGCGTCTCTACAGGTATGTGTGTGTGTGTGTGAGAGCGAGTGTGTGACTCCTTTCACAAAGCTAATGGCTGTTCGACAACAGCAGCGGCCGAGTCAATCAGCCCCGTCGTCCCACTGAGACCTGTGGCTCATCAGAGAGGAGATAATTACGCTGACGAGCGCTAATGACACCGGCCTAATAGCTACAAGGGGGGATACTAAGAGGAGACGCTGAGAGCATGTGTGAGTTTGGTGTGCACGTGTGTACCCTGTGGAGGTGGTGGGGTGGGTCCCCAGAGAGGCAGTGAGCCAGCTGGTGGTGATTGAAGGTTCCACGTTATAGAGAATTTCCTTTACAACCATTTCTGACGACAATGTGTGTCTGGCCTGTCTGTGAGTGGACCAGACTAAACACATACACATCTGCTCTTTGTGATCTCACAAAGGGCCCCATAGCTTTCACCTCCGTCCCTGTATCCATGAATGTTTTAGTCAGTATGCCAAGAGGCAACTCAAATCAAGACTGTCAGTCTATTTTTCCCCCTTGAAGATGAGCTTTTGTGGGAATAAATTATTTCCATTATTTTCCGTTTGCTTCTTACTTTGTGTTTGGAATGTGCGGATGGTGATGGAATCCTCCGCTTCACCGTCACCTGGCTTCCTCTCCCACTTTGCGTTCCTACATGGCTAAAGCTAGCATGAACCGGTGAGTTGGTGCTCACCTGCAGCAGCGCAACAGATGCCAACATACAACCTTGAACAGTGTCACAGAGATGGAACAGGAGACCATGGTAGCGGGAGGGGTAACGCATTCATATTTAAAATTGCTTGTGCATGTAAATGAGAACATGCACTTGGGGCGTGTGTGTGTTGTGACATAGTGTGCAGCATGTTTGTTCACATGGAAGGTGAAGGGGGGCACATATATTTTGTTTGACTACAGATCTTCATGAAGTATTAATAACATTCAGTGGGTTTTGTTAGGAACTTTATTCACAAAGGACTAGTGACCCCCCCACCCTCCTCCCATTAAGTTGATGTTGTGAATTTTGCAAGCCAAGCAAAGGGAACAACATTTTCAAAAACAAATATGCTATTAATTATAATCTATGTTTACAGAGATGAAGCTTTTTAAGGCCCCTCAAAATGAATATAAGAACAATTAATGAGCAAATACTGGAAAGGCAAAATTTGGCTCCGCTGCTGACTGGACAGCAGAATCCAACCAAGCAAAACAAAACAAAACAAAAGTTCAGTGCAGTGCAAAGTTCTAATGAAATGACAATAGAAATGAAGCCTTCTGGATGGGGGACAACTGTGAAGAAAGAACAAAGATATATGCGTGTCTAAGCGCAGCACACGTGCATATACGGTTTAATGGTTTGCCTGAAAATGGGCCACTACAACAAAAGAGCGAAACCCCACAGGGAATCAATTTGCCTTTCTCTTGCAATCATCATATGATTAAAAAAAAAAAAAAGAAAAGAAAAACAAATTCCCAATGCTGTTACCATGGATACACGGCACTTAACCCCCTCACGGCTCGCTGTCCTTATTCCAGTGTGTCTCCCTTTTCTATGGGAGGCCTGTCATTGCACCGGATTGCAGCTTCTACATACCAGAACATGTTGTTTCCTGAGTGTGAGCATGTCTTAAAGAGTTTAACAGTGTGTGTGTGTGTGTGTGTGTGTGAGAGAGAGAGAGAGAGAGAGAGAGAGAGAGGGAGGAATGCAGCAATAAATGTGTACCTGGGGGGCACCTTTACTTCAGCGAGGTCGGAAAAACAACATCCAATGATCCTGCACAAATAGATACATGGAGCGTGATGGGGGTTTTACAGCTGCACGCTTTAAGACGGCGAGCGCTGCGGGGACATTGTGCACTGTGTGTTTTATCAGTACACGCGGACAGCAATGCCATTTATTGAGCCATAACGGAGCCGCCGCTGCTGTCATTGCAGACAACCTGCAACAGCGGCGGCGGCTCCTCTGAGCTGATTGATAAGTCTGTCACATAGCTGAGAGGCGCCGCTATGTCTTAATGGAATTATTGTTGAGCACATGACAATAAAGAATCTCCATCTTGATCTTGCCGCCCAGTCAGCGGGACGTCACCGTCCGAAACACGCTGAGGAGAAAGTGCCCGAGACTGTTTTACTTCACAGACGGTGACGGCGAACGGCCGGCAGATGGTGGTTGGTTTCATCTCGGCGGATCTGGTTGTTGCTGAGTTTCTTGGCTTCACGGGCCGAGACGCATAAATAATAAATCATATGGAAAGATAGCCCGGTACGCACCCCAGAGAAACAGAGACGTCTCCGCCTCTCCGAAAGCATGAGAGAGCAGTTTGGCTTTAATGTCAGAAGGAATCTTTTCATTGACCAGACTTATAATTAAGTTAGTAGAGCAGACCAGACTTGTGAGTACAAGTCGCTGGTGAGGGAGGAGAGGAGGGGGCTTTCTGGAGAAAACGGCTTACAAGACAACGCAATTATAGATTGAGCAAGGTTTACTGAAGCCTGGGGAAAAAAACAACAACCTTGCTCTGAAGTTGAGACAGAAGGCTTGGGTGTGTTTGCCTTTTTAATACACCACGTTTGAGAAGCCAAAAGATTTTATGATACTATTAAACTTTGAAGCTGTTCATCAAATGGCGGACAAATCAGCGAGAGCGGTCTAATAATCTTACTGTCTGACTGGCAGTGTGTCGCATCAGACTGCTGGCTCACTTGACATGCTCAGGTTTGAGTCAGTGATCACACAGCAAGAGCCTTCCCATTGGTGGGAGGGGCCGCAAATGATGCTCGGCACTGCCCCCTGGTGAGCTAGGCTGAGCTGCGATGGACAGCAACCCTCTTGCAGAAGCCAGTCGAGGGGCTAAAGCGGAACCACCAGTTCCAATGAGAAAAGCACATGGTCGTCTTCTTTTAAAGTGAAAATGCAGTGTGATTGCAGCCAAACAGCAGCAACTGCAGATTCCAGTATCTTGACTTCCAGTCGCTTCCTGTATTTCTTTGTTTTTTGTCTCTCATTACTTCCACTTTTTTGCATCCTCGCAACTAAAACAACGTTTACAGTCCAACTGAAGGTGCTGAAGATGGATATGCAAAATTTTTAAAAAGATCTCCAGGCCTCCTCAAGCCACCTTCAAGGTTAACAGCTTTTGTGCTTCGGAGCAATCTGTGTCGGTGCGGCGATGCGCACCATCAATGCTAGGAGCTGAACATATTTCATTAAAACAACCTGCTGCCACAAGGTTTATTACATCAGTCCCATTGTAGGTTTCGGCTTTGATACCATTTTTTTTTTTTTTTTCTTTAGAAAGGAGAAATCCTTTGCCGCTGTGAGCTAGACAGGAGCTGTAAAAGCTTTTCTGAGGCGAGCATTGACTGAATCAATAGTGTGGTAAGGCCTTTGCCAATAAAGCAAAACAAACACAGAGGCACACAGGCCTGGCTACGGCTTATTTTGAACCGCAGACGTCTACAACTTCAGACAAAAATAGCAGGAGGAGAAAAAAAAAAATCTCTCCTGGCGTGACCCTTGACCTCATCCTCACTGTACCATAATGGCTGACGTTTGAAACACGAAAGCTGACCTACACCCAGAACCTCCGTGGCAAAGGTCAGCCTCGCGTCTTGGTGGCAAACCTCCAAACTATTCTGCCCCGTGAAGCACAAACACGGATGTAACGCGCACATACTGGGGAGGAGGGGCAAAAGGGGGGGGGGGGTGAACGAACGCCATGCAATTAGCAAGGAATGCAAGCCCCTTCTTACCACACCCATGCAGCCCCCTTTACCCCTGCAGCATGAGGCTCGAGCAGGGTGCGGCCAGAGAAGCGTAAATCCCTCCGAGATTCTCTTCAAGTATTCACGTTGAGCGTTCTCCAGGTGTACTAGGGTCAGAGTTCCGGCCAATCACAGTAAAAGGGAATAGATGCGTCGCAGAGAGAGAGAGTGGTGCTAGACAGACAGGTGGTGAAGAGACGAGGCAGAAGAGTCTGGGGGTTTCGACCACGTAAATGATTTAGACCATCTCACAGACTTGCTGTGGGTCTGCAAGACATCTTACAGGCACATACCCGCTTTATATCCTCCCCCTCCTTAGGTGTGCGTGAGCTTATGCAAAGCCAGCCGGCGGACCAACATCAAATGAAGTGGACAGGTCTGATGAAGCCAATGAGGATGCAGCCGAGAGAAACAGCAGGGATGCGCACTTAGAGCTCACAGAGGGATGATGCAAGTGGAAGGAAAAAAAGCCCCAGCGCAGGTAGACGCTGAGAAAGAGTGGCCGCCAGCGAGTACACGCTGGGCTGTGTTCTAATACAGAGGAAGTGCAAAAAGCATGGCTCTCTCCTTCCTAGATTGCGCACAGTCCCCCTTGCAAGAGCGGAGGAAAAAAAAAGGTCAAATCGGCAAAAGAAAATTGACGTGAAATTGGAAAACTAAAAAAAAGGGCACGAGGTCGGAGTGGAGCGCGATAGACTGCTTGACTTTTCAGATGGTTTCCTTAAAGGCCTAGGGGTAGACAATGAGGGAAATTTGCCACTGGTCCCCACTGGCCCCACTATTGTACCCAGTATTGTAACCACTGGTCCAGGTCAACGCCAAGTATCGATCCCCATAAAAACGAGAAATTAGCTACTCCACATTTCTATAAAGCAAGCGTTTATCGTTAATTACCTATTAAAATAATTGCATCGTAATATTCCCAAGATATTAATAACAATAAAATAGAAATAATAATTGAAACGCTGATGTACAGTGTAACAAATGGGATACATGTGCTTGCAGATCTGCAGTTTTGAAAGTACGCCCGGGCCCCAGAGGCCTTTCCTACCTACTGCTGCTATGCACTGTGAACAAAAGTCACATGAGCAAAACGCCATTTGATCACTGGTCAGACAAGCTGAGTGGGTGAAAAGGCAAAACTCCCGCTCTCTGTCCTGATTGGCAGAGCAGTTCTCCAGAACTGGACTCATGGACAGCCCACGTACAAAGTCAAACAATCTACGCACAATGATGAATTAACTGCAGTTGCATTTCTGAAGAAGCAATCTGCTGCCAGGAGGAGATATCAAAAGAGGCTCTGATTAGTCAGAAGACATCTAACCCGTACTTTCTCCCCTGTCACTTATTCTGTTTACCGCAACCTGCACGCTCTCCACTCACAGGGATTGAGATGTGAATGCTATGCTTTGTGTGATTGGTGTAAATGGCCTCCACACCCTGTCCGCTCCAGGATTTCACCTTCCTAGTCGTCCAAGTCCAAACCTTTCGAGCGGACCGGGGTCTCATTGTTCAGTTCACACCCAGATTCTCCGAACGTTGCCGCTCGAGCCAATCTAAACAAAACACGCCTGCCGATTGACAAAGGTTCCGCTCAGCAAGGCTGCCGTGAGCATCGGTGAGCCGAGCGAGGGATGAAACGACCATGTGTGTCTAAGTGTTACTGGCACAAAAGTGTGATACACTTACCGGCACAGCGGCAGGGGAGACAAAAGGCATGTAAGAGTGAAAGGGAAAAAAAGGAGGACAAGACAAGACGGGATCTAATGGCAAAGCTCCATTAGGAAGTCACTGAAGTGAATGATAGTAATTATCGGGCGTCCTCTTGGGATGCCCCAAGTCTTATCTCACTGTCACCCGCTATTCCTGCGAAAATCCTCGAGAGACGCAGATTCTCACTGTGCGGCGGAGGCTAAAAGAAGAAGGAAGGTGGGGGGGGTAAGCAGCCTAATATACACATACTATAAGTTTGCTAGTGCCCCGTTGGATGATGTACAGGCAACCGTTGTTTTCACTCTGACCGACTACAGCGGTTGGCCCCAGGCAGGTGTGTGTCTGCGCGTAGCTGCAGTTTTCCACACTGAGAGCGGAGCAACAAGGTCAAAGACGGCGCCGCCATTCCATTATGCTACGCTACCAAACACGCTCCGAGGTATGGATGCAATGTGTGAAATTGCATCCATACCTTGCAGTGCACAGGCACACATGCGCATGTGTGTCTGTGGAGTTGTACTCTTGTGTGGACTTTGATGGATTAACTTTATTGTGAGGACGTGATTTGGGCTGGGCCACACAACTCCATCATTGAATTTTAAGCTGAAGGCTTGGGTGTGTAGAGTCAAAGTATGAATCGAGGGTAAGCATACTCGGGCTGGGGGTTTAACACAGGGACCTGGGTAAAGCTGTACAAAAGAATGGAAAGCAAACGGAGGTCAACGTGACGTCCTCGCAAAGGCCGTGGAATACGTCTAAGTTCTGTGTGTGCTCATGGAGCGATACTGCGCTGCAGAGTGGAAATCATCGCGGGAGTTGTGGGTGTATTAGAGTGTGCGTTTTTGTCTGCTTTATGCTCCAGGCAGCTGCTGTGCTGTAATATTAGCCAATGGAAGGTGCCTGTTGCATGCATAGAAGTTCTCAGAGGAGCAGCACTCAACAGCTGCTCCTCCACTCCTCCAGGCCCTTCTGCCTCCTTTCCTCATCTCTTCATGCAAACCCCCTTCTCTAATGTGGTCTCTCCTCCTCCCTACCTCCTTCACTCCCTCCCTCTCTGTCTCCATGAGGCCTCAGGAGACTTTTTGTCTTCCTCAGGCAGCCAAAATGCAGTTCATATTGGCGTAACATGCAAACACAAACGCAGTATCCTGAGATCCTGAGATTGTATCTGAAATTTTAATCAGGTCAAAGATCTGCTGCGATTTTATTTTCGTCTTTTCCAAGTAAATCTATCACACACACACACACACACACACACACACACACACACACACACACACACACACACACACACACACACACACACACACACACACACACACACACACACACACACACACACCACTTTAAGGACATGTTTGATTGAGATAATAGTGACGTTGACTGATGGCCTGCTTTGCCTGATGGAACGTTTCCCTTATTAAGCAGTGCTCCACGCACACCAAAACAAAGAGGCTTTGGAGCACCACCTATCTGCGCTTCCTTAAACAATAATTAATGCATTTAATTTAATTACTTAATTTCCACTCCTCCGCCACCTCCCTGGTCTCACCCGCCAAGCAACAAACATCCACTGACGAGCCAGGAAAGTGTCAAGTAATGATGAAAGTCAAGTGAACAAAGTGGACATGCTAACGTTAGCTGGAATTATGCTGGATCATTAGGTTGTTAAGAGTACAAGAAAAAAAAAAAGAACAGAAGATCAATGCCCACAAGCCTGCAGTCAACTCTTCATGGGACTTTGGTTTTGAAAGCTGAGGGTGAAATTAAAATGCTGTCCTCTCATGTAGCCTTTTGCTATTGCGCATTCTATTAAGGATGATAAAATAACAATGGAAAATATGAAAATTCCAAACAGTCACAAGAGCTCCTCTGGAATTTAGAAAGTGATGTTTGAGACATAGCCCTGACCTTTTATTTTTCACGGTCCAGCTTGTTCTCGGATGTGACCACGGTCCATCGAGGGAAAGTTAAGCGACCTTTGAACCTGCACATGTCCTTAGACGGAGTGACAAAAACACACTCACCAATCTCCCATCAAGTTTTGTTTTTTGTTTTTTTTAATTTTGTGCAGCATTTTATCTTTGCGAGTCTCTTTGACAAGCAGGACATTGGATTAAAACGGAAATATCCTCTGCTATAAAACAAAACAAGTTTGGTTATCTACCTTAAACAACCAAACTTCTTGCAGTCCGTCTGTGACACGCTGGCAGAAGCTGGGACGGCTGGGGATCGGTGGCTGCATTCTTTAATAGCGCGCTCAAAGATGCAGTGGGAGAAACCAATCTTTGGTGCTGCCGAGACAGATAACAAAATTGCAGTAAATAAAAAGCAGGCTTGCAGAGAGGGGGTGGGGTTGGTTTATCTAGTACACACACACTGAGTAAACAGGTGTTCCATCTCTCATAATGACATCCAAACAGTGAGGACAAACTCGGGCGGCCTCACAGGATATTAAACCATCGGAGTGAGCCAGATAGCCACTTATCAGTCGAGTAATATCGGCCGCCTTATCTCCGTCGACCTATCTGCATCTCACCTTCACTCTTCCCCCTTCCTCTTTTCATTTTCACAAGCCGCCGCCGCCTCTCTGTATCTTGAGAGGAGGCCCCTGGTTGTTAAAAGCCCGGCGCCGCAGCAGATTCATGACATCTTAACAAGGCACCTTCTGTCTCATCCTTCCTCACAATCACCACTGTCATTTCCTCTCCTCCTGACGCTAAACCCCTCCGATACCATACACACCTCCTCCTCCTTCTCTTCACTCCACTCCCTGTCAGGCCGTTTAATTCGTTTCCCGCTCGCTCCACCTTTTTTTCCTCCTCTTGTGCGTTTTCCCCCCGTCCCTAAGTTCCCGCATCAATAACCTCTTCTCCCTTGACACGAAATGCTCTTGATTAATCTCAACATCCACGCCAATCTTCTCTTAGCCTCCTTGGCTCTTGGGGGGGGGGGGCTGCGTGCAAACCTACATGTGTGCGCTGATTATGTAGGATGATGGAGCTCGCTGTCAGCGAGTCTGTCACCGGAGCCTTGTTCAACCAGGATCGGGTTGGACTTCCAAGAGGTGCATGGAGACAGTAAAGCCTCCATCTCTTTCAGAATGCCTGGCTGAGCACGAGCTGAGTGAAGGAACAGGCCGTTAGATTCAGGTCAAGCAGACAGTGGGGACAGACACGTGGCTGCCATACCTCAACAGGCTGACACTAAATGACTGAATCAGTTTAAAGCTACTGTAACTAAATCCAGCGGAGACAGCAAGGGGAACTCGCAGGGGGGCGTATGGAAAAGCGGTGGGAGCGAGGGAAGTAAAAGAGGCTTTGAGGAATGACAGTAATCTCCCACATTGTTCGGAAGACTGAGAGACTCTGATCCGCTCATTCTTTGTAAAACAAAAACAAGAGGTGGATTTCTCTTTCTCTGTCTCACACACACACACACACACACACACACACACACACACACACACACACACACACACACACACACACACACACACACCCCAAATTTGAGTTCACTCAGGTCTTAAACATTGCATACGACCAACCAAAAAGGACGCTTTTGACCATCACTACTCTTTTTTTTTTTTTTCATTGTAACTGCGAAGAAGGCACATAATTGACGTTTTGGCAGAACCCGACCTCAATGAATGTCTATGAGTGACCGTGGAAGGCGTATAATGGCGCCCTTGGTGGCCGAGGAAGGCACTGGGTGCCATCGTGGGGTTCTGCCAGAACGTCAATATGTGCCGCCTTCTTAGGAGTGAGACTGTGTTGAACGGTGCTACAGTACACAGGAGGTTTAATCAGATGTAAGAACCTAGAACACTTATTACCACGTTTATGCCTTAGTAAAAAACGTGTCTCCTTAGTTCTGAGTATGTTAGCCAGCAAGCGGCAACTAACTTTAGCTAGCATGCTAACTCCGTCACGCTTCTGCCAAGACAGCAGCGTGGAGTTCGTTCACGGTGTCAGGTTCACCCACACGTTTCCCCCACAAGTCGAGTATATATTCTCAAGTGCGACGCTGTACGCCAACACTCACAATGTGCAAAAGCTGCAGGGAACACAACCTTGGTTTAAAGAGAAAAAAAAAAAACCTTTCGCTTTTGGAATTAGCTTACAGCTAATTGTTACAGAGTGATGAATTGCTTCAGAACAAACTGTTATAACTCGACACCTTGAAGAAATTTGTTGAGGATTTTATCTTTTACCATAATAATAAAATGCGTAATTCATCAGCGGCTCAACAAAATGTGGTGTAAATCACACAAGCACAAGTGACACTCGAAATCCACTCAGCTGCTGACGTCTTCCGTAACTGCCATAAATAATCAGAGACGTGTTATTTACCCTAAAGACATTAAATCCATCTACCAATATATTTTCGGTACGTGATTCCTCATCCGCTGCTTTGTATTGGGAGCGCAAATCGATTTCTGCGGGTCACATTGATTCGAGACTTAATTTCTTAATGGAGAGCCAGCGGAGCTGGGGGTGTGTAAGAGGGCAATTGTGCTGATTGGTCCGTTACTCAAAAGTCCGCCTGCATGAGTGATGGCACAAGGTTGAACCGCACTGTTACATAAGGGAGAGAGATTGCAAAGATTTATTGACAACAAAAAAAAAGAAAAAGAAAAATCTGTCACAACAGCTTAAATAGCTTTTGCGTTTTGATAGCTAGATTCCAGCCACTCCTGTCACAATGGCCCAATATCTGCCTCCGATCCATAAAAAAAGAAGCCGAACGCTATGTTGAAGATGATCGATGGTTTCATTTTAACTCATTTTTTTGGCTAAAATAATAATAAAAAAAAAAAAAAAATCACAGCTCACTCCATCACAAAGTTAGAAAGCAGCCGATCCCTGCAGCAGTTATCGATGCAAAACCTGAGCTTCCTCCATTTCTCTGGTCTGTCACAACAAATCATGGGATCAATCAATGCGTGGCGAAATTTACATAATGCTAGTTATATCAAAGAGATTAAACTTTGGGTGCGGGCGTGGAATCAATTCAGATGTCATCTCCCGAGAAGACACACGCACGGTAAATGATATCAGAGGCAATTTCAGCTGCGGGTAGGCCTTCGCTTATGGTTCAGTGGTTTCAGCGGAGCTGCGTGTCAGACAGAGGGAACCAAACTTTGTGCAAGTATACACACACACACACACACACACACACACACACACTCAAACACACACACGCACACATTGGTTATTATGAGAAAAATGAAGCGCTATCCTGCTCAGACCTTCAAAGAGCTTTTGGTGAGGGGAAAAAAACTTTCATGGAAACAGGAAAGAATACACAGGAGTTGGTTGTGATTGTTTTGTGTTTTTTTTTCATTATAAATTCTACACAGCCTGAACAAAATAAAAAGATACATCAACACACCACAGATGTCACAACAGCGTACCACAAAATATACAGGATACAGAGCAGAGATAGAGATAAAGCACTGTGAACATGTCATAAATTCAAAACAGACAAAAAATAAAATCCTCTTCTCTGAGCAAACGGAAAGGCGAGGGGAAATAAAAACTCAGTAGCTCCGAAATTAAGACTCCCTGTTTTTTTTTTGTTTTTTTTAACCACAGTATGTTTCATCATTTTTTTTCATAATATAAGCATTAAAAAAATGAGTAAGAATGCTCCGTAATTCACTTTGGCCAGCTACACACTGTGTGATTTTCAACCTTGCCAGAGCACTGCGAGTGGAACATGGCACTACCTCTGGTCTCGGTTTCGGGGGTCAAGCTGTTTTCTCGCTCAAGCGGCCACGGACACGTCGCCGTTTGACTGCGACAGAGCTGCTGCGACCACCCGCAACTACCAGATGAGCAGAGGTGACACTCGGGACACTCTCGCTTCCTGTGCACTTTTGACGTTTATTCATGGACTTCGCCAGCTGGGATCCGGTTTGCGTTCCCGTCGCGCGAGCAGCGAACACGAATGTTGGCGTCGTCCCCGGAGACTGTGAAGTCCGCGTCACGCAGCGTCGCTTTGGCTGTGAACTTGTGCGATTGTCAAAATCGGGCGGTGTGCAGCCGACCTTATCTATCCTCCCCTGCAGGTTTGCTAACAGTCAAAATGTGACAAGACCAGTGGAGAGACATGAGCAGACAAAGAGTAAGCCTTCTAGGATACAGATAGTGGTTCAAGGTGACCTTTGAAACAAATGGAAAACAAAGCAACCAAAAAAAAAACAACAAAAAAACAAGGCCATTGGTTCCAGTGTAAAAGGTTAAAAAAAAAAGGGCACATTAACCCGCCATCGGACCTCTGTGGCCTGCTGACGGTGTCGGAGAGAAACAGAAATGCCAGTGTTGCGTACCTATCGTGCAGAATACACCTCTGCTGTTACACTTCCAAGTCATTTGGTATAAAATTAAAACGAGAAAAGAAAACGCACAGTATAGTCCAACAAACAACCTTCATCCCTCCCTTTCAGTCCCTGTTTGAATCAAACAGGCGTGAACTGCCGGTTTGTACTTTACATGTTCAATGCTGGCCGCTGAGCAGCCACGCCTCAAAGTTCAATTTTGTCAAAAAATGAGTGTAAGAGAAAGTTAGGAAGTTGCCCATTATGGCCACTTATGTGCTCTCCATGTTAAATTGTCATCAGCATATGTGTGCAATGTGGTGGTGGCGGTGGTGGAGGGTTGAGACAAAAAAAAAACCTGAATGCAGCAAAAAAAAAAAATGATGGCAAATATGCTTTAAGAGGAGAAGCAGCAGCAGCCCAGCAGCCAACATGACAGCCCACTTCCTGTTTGATGCACAGGGTGGTAATAACTTGGTTATCGACATTTACAGAGAACATGGCAAGAAACCCCTCCCCCCTTCCCTCCCCTCCTCCCTCTGAAAAAACAAGCGATGCAAAACATACCCAAACAAATTTGTACAACCTAATAGCTTGTTGTCATGGTGGCTTCCAAAATGGGTATGTTTAGAACTCTATTTGTCAAAAAAAAAAGATTTGGCGTAATTAAATGCCTGCGTTGCGTCTATGGAATGATAAAACCGGATTCTGGCGACGAGAAAAAAAAAAAAAACAACACATCAGCGTCTATAGGTTAAAAAAAAAGGGGAGCAATTAAACAAAACAGCGCTGAGCGCCTTTGAGTGAATGTGTTACGGCAGCGCGTGCAGAACAGCGCACGCGGGCAATAAATGATGTGAGCGTAAATCATCGCTCGTTACTGCGGCCAGTAAGACAGAACGGCAGCACGTGATTCATTTTCCCAATAACCCCGGCGGAGAGCGCCGGGGCTTTAAGTGCCAGTCTGCCAAGGCAGAATAGACATTCAGTGCTCGACTTGCATGCAGACACACACTCCCAACACAGTGGCTTAATGGCATTCCGTTTGTTGTTGTTGTTGTTGCCGTTTTTAAATTTGAAATGGATTTAAAAAATTTAAAAAAAAAGAAGAGAAATTTTTGGCCACTGTGTCAGCTTTTCCTGTCTTTGTCAACCAGGTTCAAAATCAAGACCGAAAAAAAAAAAAAAAAAAGAAATAGGGAAAAGGAATGACATTAAAATATGAAAATCACAGGGGGGAGAAACTTGGCAACAAAATTTTGGCTTCAGGTCAGAAAATGAGCATAGTGCCCGACACGGAAAACCTCCCAAGGTCCCTAAATCAACCACGCCGTGCAGGTCACCTCAGTCAAGTGTAGAAAACCCCGGGGGAAAAAATAAAATAAAAAAATTGCCCTGGTGTGTTCAAACCGCTCTCCTCCTCCTCCTGGTTCTCCTTCTTCTCCTCCTCCTCCTCCTCCTTCCCTTCATCCCTCCATCAGGCACCTTCACTGTCTGGCTTCATCACTTTGACAGGGAGAGACAAAAATACACAAAGACAGATATAAATATTGATGAGAATTCCCGTGCTATTAATGAAAAAAAAGAAGCTGTTATAATGTTGTTGTTTTTTAAATCATATTGGAAATTAGATAAACATGGCCTAAACTAACGGCAATTATAGCAGGAAATATTCCTGCTATACCAAAATTTTGTTCATTTAAACAATTTATCAGCTAATGACAAATTATGTTCAATGGCTATTTAATTATGGTTTGTAAACACTGTGTAAATGAATACAGCGTCACGTATCTTGCAGTGATTACAATGCCCGTCAAAATAAAAGCTACACGACTCATTCAAAATTTTCACGATCACTGCAAATTTATTAAAAGTTTTGTCCGAAGAAGTTTGTTAAGCAGTTTAACGTCAAATTCAACGACTTGAAGTTGCCCAGTGTGTTAAAAGATTGATTGCCTAATGATTAAAAAATAAAAATAAAAATACCACACAGTATTGTGTTTTGTTTTTTTAAAATTAAACTTTATGTACCCTTGCTGCAACATTAAAAAAAAAAAAAAAAAAAAGTTAATGACATCTGTGGGATCACATTAATTGCCATCCCGTCATCTACTGCTTTTATCCACTTCAAAAAAAAAAGAGCAAAGCAAGCGTGCTGGCAATCTCCCTGCAATTCTGAAAATGTCACCGGCTCGGCTGCCGCTGCTTGTTTTGTTTTCTCTCTCTCTCTCTCTCCCTCTCTCTCTCTCTTTCCGTCTCTTTTTAAAGATACTGCTCAAAACAAGGCTCACTCAAAGTGCCTTTATAGCTCTCCGTCAAATACGCTGGTGCCAACAAAATTTCACCATGAGGCGCTTGATATTCATCATGACATTTCCAGATGGCGCCGCACAGCTGTCACACTTCGTCATCTGGGCAGGCGGGAACGCTCTCAACTCTGTTCTCTTGGAGCAAAAAAAAAAAAACTGGCTTTGGTGACTCGTTGGGAGCTTCTGATGTGTTTTACCAGCGGTGGCCCCCGCGGGGCAGAGGGTGAAAATGATTAAAAGGGCAAAAGGACGAGGTGACCAACCTCAGTTGGGACAGGAACTGTGCAACTTCCAAACCTTCATAATTAACCTTCAACAAAAAAAATGATTGTTTCCCAGCAATTGAAACAGTGCCAGCATCATATTTGATCTATTTAAAGGCCCAAATGCGTAAGTATTTATTGCAATCAACTAGCATGACATGGAGACACATGTAGCAATTTTGATAAAGTCTTTGAAAATAAGTAAATAAGTAAGGTAAGGTTAAGATAAGAAACTATTATATTTTTTAAGCATGTAATAATAATAATGATAAGCATTGATATTGATAGAAAGAAGGTCCACTTTCATGGAGGCAGCAGTAGATTTTACTCCTGACATCACAGCGAAAGAGGCAAGACAGGCAGGACATCAGGAGAGGGGGATTAACGTGAAGACTGTTTGCAGTGGGATTCTCCACCTTTAGAACCTAAATCTTACACACTGGGCCTCTGGGAGACGTCTCTTAGTTCCCTGCATCATCTGCCCTCCAGTCAAGAGGCCCCTAAAAGCTCTATTGAGCATTTTATAAAATGGCTATTATGACTTCCTGGTGTCAAAAGGCATCTGATAAGGCACCCTTTTCCCACTTAGGGATCCTGTGGTTGTCATGAGTTACATTTATGAGAGTGCGTGCATAAGATCTTTTTTTTTTTTTTTAAGTAGCTGACTATAAATTAAGGCCAACGTTGGGTGGTTAGGATTCTTCTGGGTGGAGTAAGAAAAAAAAAAAAAAAAAAGAATTCACACAGTTTTGGACTGTGGCTCCTGTGAATAGTCTCACCTGACCAGCGGGCGGCCTTTTGTTGAGAAGGCCGGCCTCTTCATTGGCTTTGTCCGTCTTCATTTCCACCACAATGTCGTTGTTCACCTCGCCGCTGGTGCTGCGCAGGAAACAAGTCAACCACGATGAGCTGAGGTGCTAATGATGACAGCGGCGTCACGCACAGCCGTCCTACGTTTTCCTGACTACCACACACAACATGCCAATGCAGCGTCTCAGCGAGGACAAGAAGGATAATATGATCCAATTAATATGCAAATTGGAAGACTGGGAATGCAGTTGGGCAGATTGCTGTGTTTGCGCTAGCACTGGTGCAGAGGCACTGCCCTCTTTTTGTGAGACACATGGGCCTTGTCTTAGAGGGGGAAGTGGCTCGAGCGGGAGATTTGTCAAAGATGCACAGCCCCGCGAGCAACACGCAGCTGAAGCCGACCAGCGAGCGGCAGCCCACAGAGAGAAGGGGCAGAGAGAGTGTTTACATGGGATGACGATAAGAACTAAATCAAGATCACTGGCAGCAAGTGTGAGGAAACTGTGCTGCTCTGCTGTTGATACACAGAGAATCTCAGCCAAGAGAATTTCTGGGGCGAAAGAAGGGATTCAGTTGGATTTATTCCTCAAACAATTTGATTTCATTCTGTTTCATCCTGTTCATGTGATGCTTGACAGTTTCTCATTTTGTTAACTGTGGTCTGTTACATGAGGGTTGCACGTTTAGCCCTGTGTTTAAAGCCAAGTGCACAAACATTGGATGCTAACAGTGATGCTACTTTGCAGCTTCCACAAGTTTGGAAGTGAGACAAAGAAAATGTGGCTTCAGAGAGGGCGTGGCCCACACCTGGCTGGGGGGTGTGGTCACCAGCATTGGAACTGTTAGTGTCCTTGATGACATCATAAAGGGCGGTTTACTTTTACAGGAAGGCAAAAAAGGGCAGCGTGGCAGGCATTCACAGACCCATATAGCTATAAAACTGAACTGTTACCCCTCCTCCCACCACCACCACCGCCACCACCTCCCATCCCCAAACTCACACTTCCTTCTTCTTCTTGTTGCCGCAGGGCAGCTTGTTCTTCTTGTTCAGGAAGTAGATGAGGGCCACCATCAGCAGCAGCAGCAGAACGCACACCACCACGGCGATCACCACGCCGCTGGAGCCTCCCTGCTGCGTATCGGCTACAGCGTCGCAAGGGTGGTAGGGAGGGGGTTGGGGGGGCACATGGAGGGAGGTGGAGAGGGATGGGCGGCGGGGGTCGGGTGGGGTGGGATGTGTGTGGGGTGGGGGTTAGTGGGGGGGCAGGTGGGTGGAGGAGGGAGTGAAGGATTGATCACGGCAGAGGAGGGGGAGGAAGTTTGGGCAGGGTTTTGATTTTGAGATGGTAGACGGAGGGGGGAGGGAGGGAGGGGTCATCACGGGGGGTGTTTGATTGGTTGGAAGGGAAGGAGGCGGGGCAGAGTGTGATTGTTTTTTTTTTTTTAATTTTACAAGGTATGAGGAGAGGGTGAGGAAGGGGCAGGATGGATGGATGGGTGGATGGATGGATGGGTGGAGAGGAGAAGGAGGGTTTGGGATGTGCTGTTAGCCTAACTTTACAATGCAATGGCTAAAAAGTGATGGGGCCCCAAAACAGGGGCCTGTCTACTAACAGGTAAATATGAGACAGCTAACCAGCGGCAGAAAATACAACACTGAGCATACTCACCCATTCACCTACGCTTGTATTACCATAGCTTTGAGGACCTGATTGGGAGCACGGCGACAGGTTTGGTATTCCAGGGGATAAAAGGCACTGCAGAGTCCATTTCATGGTACTGAACAATGCTAGATGGTGTTTCATCTATCATTTCCACAGTTTAGGGAATTCTCTTTTAGCTTATGTGGCAAGAATATAATCTTTAGGGTCAATGCTAGTGTTGCAATTCTGAAAAGGCCCCAGTGTGTCACAGTTAGGGGGATCTGATGGTATGAAATGGATGGGGGAAAAAAATAACCAATACGGCGTCGACGTCTTACGTCAGATTAGCATTTAGGTCCAGGTCCAGAACCTGTTTTCACTTTGGGCTTTGGCATTTTGAACAAACAAACAAAATCAGTGCGGACCAATAGCACTGCAATACGCCTCCTTACCATTAGATGCTGCTAAATGCGACACACTGGGCTTTAGAATTTCAGTGATTTTCTGAAACATTTTTTGATAAACACTGCAGCTATATCAAAACTGGTTCTACTGATCTCTACACTACAGTGGATGATAAAAATTTAACCTGATAAAGAACTGAAAATAAAAGTAAAGGCTAATAATATTTGCAGCTGTTAAACACTCCGGCAGCCCAGCTTTTGTTTTTTTTTTTTGTGCTATTGTGTGTTGGGAACCGGGACGGCTACGATGCAAACTCCCCTCAGAGTCCTCTCAGTGATAGCAATACAAGTTCACATAGACAAAACACTCAAAAACTCCAAAACACACAATGTATGAACTAGCGTGAGCACACAGAGACACCACACACCCACGCGGACTTACAGAGTCGCGGACAAACGCCACAGAGAAATGTTAAGGAGGGTTAGCGATACAGACCTGACGTAAGCACAGGGTTTCCAGAGAGCAGCACTTTGAAAGAAAGAGAGTTGCTCAGTCCCAGCCGCACAGCAACGGCATACAAACGGCGTCGGAAGGACAAACGCACAACAGAGGGCTATGGTTAGGAGAGGTCTACACACGCAGACGCAGACGGCAAGTGGGAAGGAAGGAAGGAAGGAATCAGGAGGAGGAAGTGACCGACAAGGAGGCACAGCGAGGAAACGACGAGAGGAAAGGAAGGAGTAGAATAGAATAGAGTTCTTTATTGTGCCCGAGGGGCCAGAAAAAAAGTCGTAGTAGCATCCACAAAATATAGGACAGACATCATACAAAGGTGACGAGAGAGGAGGAATAACAATATACAATATCCACAGTGTTTGGTAGCAAGAGAGCAAATATACAAGATACAGAACAGCAGAGGAGGAGGTGTGTGTGTGTGTGTGTGTGTGTGTGTGTGTGTGTGTGTGTGTGTGTGTGTGTGTGTGTGTGCGTGCGTGTGTTTGTGTCTGTGTGTGTGTGTCTGATGGAGGGATTTGGGGGAAAGAAGAGATGGGAGGTGGTGTTGGTGGTGGTGGGTGGGTGGGGGGTGGGGGGTTCGGGGGGGTGACTTTCTAATTAAAGGGTCTGTACAACAAAGAGTCCTGAGAGAAGGAGGGAGGAGAGGAGGGCGAGAAGGGAGAAGGCTCTACCTCTGTTGGCCGAGTTGTCAATTGCTGCAAGAGAGAGGAGGAGACGGAGAGCAGAGAGGTAAGAAGAAATGAAGAAGGAAAAGAGGAAGCGCCTGCGCTCGGGCCGCACAGACCGATGACAAGGTTTGACCTTGCCGTTGACGCTCCCTGCCTGTACGGACCTGGAAGGACCAGGTGCCTAAACTGACAATCAGCTAAACAAGCGTCATTTATGAAGAGTCGTAATGCATGGAAAACCGTTTTTTTTTTTTTTTTTTTTTTAAGTTACCGGTCATATAAGGACTTGGGCTTAAACCAGCAGGCTTGTCATATTAAAACAGGTTCTGAAGATTCACATGAAAGTACTTTGGGGCTTCACTATCTAAGTCGTCTTGTGTGTGGACATACAAAAATATTCAGTCAACATATTTTGTTTGGGTTTTTTTTCCCTAAATGTTTTCCTCAAACCTGACTCGTCAGAGTTTCTTCGAACAACTACGGAGGAAAAGCGTTGAGTTTTACCACCAGCGTGATCAAAGTGTGCCGCAGAGGTTCGGAAGGAGCTGGAGAAATGCACTCACCTCGTTTGAGAGACACCGGGAAGCTCTTCTTATCTGAGCCGTGCTCATTGGAGGCTTCGCAGGACACCCCTTTGCTCAGGATGTCGGCTGTGGCCTGCAGGCTCAAGGTGCTCACCACCATGTTGCCTTCCACCGACACCGACTGCGAGGGAGGGAACAAACACAGGGTTAACGCCCGGCAAGTCGCCCTGTCCCATCCCGCCCTCTGGAGCTTCTCCCGCCTGCTTCGCTTCCGAAGGAAAGTGTGTGCTGAGGCGCTGCAGTTCTGCCAATTGACCCCCTTGTGATGTCACAAAGGGAGCCGCTGTCGCAGCTCAACCGCAGCCGGGTGTTGGTTCCAACAGCTTGTTTATGTCTTCTTGCAAAGTGGTAGAAGGACCAACAAAGTAAGCTGCTTTCTGGGGATCAATAGAGCTTCTGGTTAAGTGGATTATGCAACTTGCTCCACCAGAGACCAACATAAGAGAAATAAGTTTGCTAGAATCTTTCATCAAATCAACTCTTTCCTTTCCAAGTGACGCTTCGGGTCAGTTCAAGTCTGTTCAACGTCGCTTGCTATCACTGTTTTGGTGGCAGCAGTTCAGTTCACTGTGGAGCTGTGTGGATGTAAACACGGGCATTTCTTCTCGGGGTTTCCCTGCTGTTTGAAAGTTCCGACACAGCGGCCCTCACACAGCGTTTACATATCACGAAATGACACGTTTGAAACATCCCACAAAAGGGCCGAGTGAGAGAGGTCTTTGTGACTTGGCCATCCCGGGGGTCCATCCAGGCTCCCGTTTCTATCTGATTCATTCTGCTTGTACATTCCCATCAGGTAAACAGCAATTAGCTCCGTAAGCGCCTCAACTCCCCATAAATTTGCGCACGAGGACAGGAAGTGGATCAGGTAATAGCACGTTGTGTGTTTACCCCCCTGCAGATCCCACATTCCGTACCTCTTTTCCAGAAGGCTGCCAGGTGAACTGAGGAGAAGGGAGGCCATAGGCTGAGCACTTGAGCGTCACCATGTCTCCTTCCTTGGACACCTCTCCAGGAGCCGGAGCCACGATCACCGGCTTTCCTGCAAGGGCAAGAGGAGAGCCACGGAACAAGGGGGAAAATATAAATCAAAAGCATCTATGGACGGCAAACATACATGAGGAGTAGAGAAAACTGCTGGGGAACATAGGTTAGGTTGGGATTCAGCACCTAACTGTCATGTTCCATGTATTTCCTGTTTTATTTTGAAGTCATCTTTTTGCCCAGGTGTTCTAAGGTCTGTTCCTGCTTTTTCCTGAGTTTCTTGTTATGATTTTCTTTCCTACCTGCCAAGTCTTTTTTTGTGTTAAGTCTCCCAGTTTGTTTTGCTATTAGTCACCCGCACGGAACCCTCAGTTTAGTTTTGTTAATAGTTAAAATAAAACTCTTTTTTTGGTCTGCAACCTGAAAATCCGCATCTGGCTCCTGCCGCCACGCCACCCGTACTGACACTAACAGAGTTGGAAGAGGCATCAGAATAAGAAAAAAACACTGGTTCAACGACTTCCCCAGAACAGCTATTTTCTATTACGCCCCATCCCTCCACAGCGCTGATCTACGTCTCAGTCCTGTCGGCCAGCTAGCTGCCTGCGCATGACGAAGGCTCTTCCCTTACTTCCTTGACAGTGGTCAAAGAAGGTCTCTTAAAGATGCAGCTCTCAAGAGCGACCCCGTGTGATGTCATAGAGGGCGTCTTTTCCTCCTAGCCCAGTCAGGTTTGGGTACGACCCTTTAAGAAATCATCAGTTTTAATGTTTTCTTTTGTTTGTATACAGAGGGCTAAACACGCAGCTTAGTGGAGACCTGCGTCATTTTCTGAATAGTCAACAGTGTGATGCTGCTCAGTCGGAGGCTGGAGTGAAAAATGGCGATCGGGAAAAACAGGCACATATGAGACCTTTAAGTAGGAGGTTTGTTCAAAGGTGAAGCCGTGATTTAAACTGTACTCTACACGCGATTGTGTTAACAGAAAACTTGACTGTGATGTTTTCCACTTCACTCAACCTCAACCTCAGCGGAGGAAATGCTCGACTCTTTGTGCAACCACTCTTGTGCGTGTGGATAAATACAACAAGACGGATTCTGACTTGTCGGAAACGTGACCAAACGCAGTGTTTTTCCTTTTTGTATTGCACAACCCGCACGTGGAAGCTCAGTTACCTTTGACGGTGAGGTTGACGCTGGCCTCGGCAGTGAGTCCCGGCACGGACGGCACGGCTCCGACGCACTTGTACTCTCCGACGTGATCGTAGTTCACTTCCTGTAATGACAGCGTGCCGTCCTGGGAGAGCACCTTCGATCCCTGGGGAAACACACACACACACACACACACGCACAGAAAGACATTTAATCCGCCGCCTGACATGCACCTTTCGACGCCTTGAATGCAAGTAGTGCAGGTGCCGTTGAAGAACCCAGCCCATCGCATGCTGGAAAAGCAGAAAATAACACCTCCCCCCCCCCCCCACACTGTATTTCAGCGTTCAGGCAGCTGGTCATGATGAATCTGTGCCTCACAGTTCCTCTAAACTTTTTCTCACAGTCGTCTGCGTCAGAGAACTAATGGGTTCACTGGAGAAAAAGCCTTTTTTGTTGTGTTCTTTCTTGTTGTGTTTTTTTCTACCCACATTCCAAAGACACAACAACAGATACTCTGGCCACGACGACGGACCGGCTAGCAGAGAAATGCTGCGCGCTGATAGCAAAAGTTGAACACCCACAGGCTGCTCAACTTCCCGACTTTGTGTTTATTTTATTTTTGCTGTTTTTGTTTTTTACCACAAGTTAAACCTAAATGCAGCAATGATGCAATCTATATTCTGCAATGATTGTAGGGCAAACATCTTGAATAAGAAATCACAAATCGACCAGGGTGTCTTTTATGCATTTTGGCCCAAGTTTTGATCATTTGTTGCATCTTGATCACATAAATGCATAAAAGACTTTCACACTGAGAAGAAAAAAGCGTGGAAAGACGCACCTACTGGTGACGTAACCCAACGGTATTGACGTGCAGGCTAACTTTAGTGCCTGCTAGCCCGCTAACATGCTCCTTTCTACGACAGCTCATCTTAATCAGCCATTAACCCTGAAGCGTGTGTTTAGTTTTTGTGGTAAATTGAGGCTTCGCAATTTATAGTTAAAGCACACAAAACAGAAGATGAGGTGGGAAAAAACCCAAAGACAAGTGAATGCACCACACGTTAAGCGTGCTCGACTGAAGTGAGGTAACGGGAAGGCAAGCATGCAAATTGGATCACAGCATGACTATTGGAGATTAAATCTGCAGCAAGCAATTGGAATACGACGCAAAAGCCCATCAAGTTAAACATGCATTTGGGATTGCAGCTGTGCGAAAGACAATACGAGGCCGTTTGCATAACTGGACTGTGGCTGCTGCCCACGAATCCAAAGGCTCCGCTGTTAAAAAGCAGCTGCGCACTCAGTAACCGAGTGGAGGGCCCACGTTTACACATTTTCAAACATGCGAGTCAAAAAGGCAAGAGTTGCAGCAGAAAAAAAAAAAACAGGCTTCAAAGTCGAGCCAGAAAAACACAAGGCCAAATATGGAGCCATGACGGGCCGCAGTGTTCAAGACGGATGATGTTTGTGTTTTAAAAACCTTAATCTGGGAATGTTACAAAAAAAACAAAGGGAAGAAAAATCTCTGCAGGCAGACGTTCACTGATTCTCTCTGCTCTTGGAAACGAGCCATTTTTCCATGAACAGGCATGAGGGGGAAGGAGGAGGTGACGGGGCGCACCATCATCCAGTGCACGGTGTGTGCAGCCGAGGCCTTGGTCTTGCACTGCCACTCCACCTTGTCTCCGAGCATGACCACCTGGGCCTGGTCAGGGATCACGCTCACCGGGTCGATGTCTGGAGGGCAAAGAAAAAAGGTTGAAACCCGAACATTCTCACAACGGTTGATGAACAAAAGTGATATTCTTGCAATGCATAACACTCAAGCAACCGCTCTGAAGTTATGCCAATTTTCCAAGTTGAATTTTGGGAGTGCTCCATGATATTCCGAGGCTATCTTGCTTAATGCAGGCGATAAAATCACATTAGGGAGTGTCGTTGGGATAACATTAAAGCGCAGATAAACTGTGAAGAATTAAATTGGATATCGGCCCTCTGAAAGAATTCCATTCAAGTTCATTCCATTCCCTATTAGCTCTGTGATTTATGGACGAGGCGCCCCGGCTGCAAAAGAATGGAGTGGGATTTTTTTTTTCCCCGAGTGGCGCTTGTATTTTTTTTTTTTTTCCCCGTATGCGTCGCGCTCGCTCACAGTTGACGGTGAGAGCCACAGTTCCGGTCAGGTCCGCGTCCAGGTTGTCGTAATCCACCCCCTTGCAATTGTACATGCCGCTGTCGGTGCGCTTGACAGACTTGAGGACCAGGAGGCCGTCCTGGCCTCTGATGGCTTTGTCCTGGGGGTGGGAGGGCAGAGACAAACAGTTGAACTCAACACCACACTGAGCCATGGCGGAAGAGCAGGTGGAGAAAAAACACGCACATCTTTGGAGAAGTCAAACTCGGGCTGCGGGTTTCCGTCGGTCTCGCACTTCATGGTGACGGTGTCGCCCTCCTTGACCGGGTCGGCGTTGACGAGGACGAAGGTCGCCGTCTCCGAGGGATCTGCATGGATGGAGAACAGGTGAGAGCTGCTTCAAGGGAACTCGAGTCATCCCTGAGGGTTTTCTTTTCTTTTGATTCACAACCAGCAGTGAAAAGCAAGACAGAAAAAAACAAAACAGGATGACGACAATAGCTGCGTTGTCATTAAAGTTTTTCGCAAAATAAAAGCGGTATTTCGAAAATTTCGACCAAGTACAATTGCGATTTGCAGGTGTTTCAATTTAACGGTGTGAAACGCTTAAGCCGTAATTCTCGATATATTTAATATCACGAAATTTACGAGAATTACGTTTGCTTTTATTTTTTTTACGTATGTTTGCTGTCAAGAATGCTTGTTACATTTTTCTCTTTGATTCCTTGCAAAAGATATTCTGTCCAAAAACAACGCACCATTTTCACCTAAAGTGAACTGGTCACGTGACCAGGTTTTTATAGCGATATTTAGGTTTTGCGCAAATTCTAGGTGTAATGGAAACGCAGCTAATGAGACTTAATGAGAATCATGCAGCGACCACCTTCTTCTTCTATTAGCCTCTAAGCTAAGCTAAACAGACTTCTCTCCATCTCTGCCATAGCTGCTGCTTCCTCTCTGATCTCCATCTGATTTTCCCCTGCGGAGAACTTCATGCCTGAACTCGTTCATCAAGAGGCCCCGCAGCCACTTTGAAATTAAGAAGTGAAAAAAAACAACTAAACAAGCCCCACCCACCACACTAGCCAAACCGCCCTTCCCTCGGCTGACTCACAGTTGAGGTTGATCTTGATGGTGTCGGAATTATTCTGCTTGATCTGCTCTCCCGGCATCTTGTACTCCACCACGCAGTGAAACACGGAGTCCTTGTCCGCCTTGGTGGGCTGCATGTACAGGGTGCTCATGATGGTGAAGAGACCCGACGCCTCCTTCACCACGGCGGGGACCATGTAGGTCTCTGAGAGAGAAGCCACACAACCAGTGAGCGTCTGATTTGCGAATCTGAGGCAGCGTCATCTCACATTGCTGCTGCTGCTGCTGCTGCTGCTGCTGCTGCTGCTGCTGCTGCTGCTGCGGCTACGTACTCTCCTGCCTGTCTTTGACCTCCGGCAGGGGCTGCTCGTCCTTGTACCAGATGATTCTTGGCATCGGGTGTCCGTTCATTGTCACACATTTACCGATCTAAAAGGAAGAAAAAAAAGAATTTAGATCGGCTACAATGGCAAAATCACATTTTTTTATTTTATTTAGGAGACACACACACACACACACACACACACCTCTGAGCTGGTGGTCCCTCCCACAAAAATGCTCTGGGATGCCGGACTGGTGAGTTCTGGCTTTTCAGGAGCGACTGAGGCAACAAGGAGAGTGAGGGAGAGGAGCCGTCATTAATGATGATTCACAGTGCGGCGAGGAGAGAAAAAAACAAAACATCAAAGACACATAAAAAAAAAAACCCCGCACAAACTTCTCTAACGCTTCCAAGCCTGCTGACCCAACTTAATTAAGCTGAGCAGTAAATAACATCATTATTATACGCTTACCCCGGATAAGGATCAAATGTGCCCAGAACAAAAGAAGCTAAAAAACAGCAACTTATTTCTTTGGCTCCCACAGTGGCGGCACCGAGCACCGCAGGTGTGAATGAGTGCTGCCTCCTGGTTGAGCTGCCACTTTATTCCACAGCGACTCGTACACACCCAAGGTCATCTGACAGCCGCCGGCAGCTGCCGGCTGCTTGTGAAAACAAACAGTGGACAGCTTTTCCTCTCCGTCTCGCTGCCATCGTTCGGTCCAAAACTGGAGCTGAAGGGCTTTTATTTCATTTTACATGTGACCCACAACGCAGTCTGTCGTAATTCTGTCGCAGAACAGGGTCTGTTTTTTTTCAGCAGTTTCATTACTGGCAACCACAACAACCACTAAAATCTTTTTTTGTTTGTTTGTTTTTTTGATGAATAAAGGTTTTCCAGGATTGAAACCAGCAGCTCAAATGTTTGAAGCACAGAATTGTACAAGATGAATAGAGATGCCCATGCATGATCTGTTTTGTATTTTGTGCACACGCACACACACACACACACGCGCACACACACACACAGGCAGTTTACTCTTCTCCACGGCTCCTGGGAGAGACAAAGCCGGCCGTGAGCGATGCAGCTCCGGCCCCCCAGGAGAGCTCATAACTCAGGCCTATTAAGCCAAGGCGGGACGGAAAGACAATAACTCACCTCACAATGAGTCGAGTGCTCGGATGAGGAGTAATTGCGGGTCTGTGGCCACTGACGTTTTTTTTTCTCACAACATGTGGGCATAGAGTGACACACTTGGGAAGGGGGGGGGGGCTTCACTGTGATGTGTCGCCTGCCACCAGCCGGCCTGCTGACAGTCAACGGCCTGCTGCTGTTTTACACCTCTGAGTCCCAGTGACTTCATGTCGAGATCATTTGAGCTCAACATTTTAAAAACAACCACAAAAAATGATGACCCTCTTTTCTTTTTTTTTTTGCTTTGGTTGACAGACTGAGGTCAGTCTCAGGCTGCGGCCTCACAGCCCAGCCAAGATGTATGAGATATGACAGGTGTGATTGCACGATCAATCAGCCACGTCACAAGTGATTAGATTGCTGTTAATTGACCTGCGGGGGGAACCTATCAAAATAAAATTGGCCTCTGGTAATAATAAAAAAAAAAAATCAAGTCTCGGTATTCCTGTGCGTGAAACAAACAAGTTCAAACCGACGCTGTTTAAAAGAGACGTCAACATTTTTTTTCCCGCTTGCGACGTCTCCATTAAGGAAGGGTTATTTTGGAGCGCGCGTGAAACACAATCAGTGAAAGTGATTAGCGCGATTAAAGCCACTTTCCCGATGGCCGGCGTGCGCCGACCTGCTTCAGGCTGTAAAAACTTGGGCTGCAAAAACAAGCCGTAAATTCCTCTCCGTGTCACCGCAGGGCTGATGGAGAAAGTGACGGAGAAAAGGTTGGCGTTTCTTTTGGGGGGGGTTTGTTTGTTTTTTAAAGGGGCGGGGGCCAAAGGTCAAAACAGGTCTACTCACAGAAGACTTTGAGCATGGTGGAGGCATCGCCGACCCCGGCAGCACCGGCGGTCACCTGGCAGTAGTAGACCAGCTCGTCGAAAGGCTGCACGGCGGCGATGTTCAGCGCGAAGCTCTCGTCGATGGAGACGCGTCCCGACAGACGCGTCCCGTCGTCGTTCTGCTGCTCGCCGACCTCCGAGCGGAACGCCACGCGCTTCCTGTTTCCCGACTCCTCCTGCTGGATAGGGGCCGGGGGCAGGAAATGGAGACAGAAAAAAAGTTGCGGGAACTCCGAACCTCCGTCGTTGGAGAAGGACGCGTCGACGCGCGAGGAGCACTTACGATGTACCACTCGACCAAGTTGCTGCTGGACGCCGGCGAGACGCTGAAAGTGCAGGGCAGCTTGGCCAAGTTGCCTTTCAGCACCTCCACTTTGTCCGGCACGGTCACGGTCACAGCCCCGCGACACCCTGGAGGAGAAACGAGGTCACGCAGGTCAGAGAAGGCACACATGTCCGATGTGTTGCATGCAAACAAGAGAATCAGAAGAACAAGTTCATCAGCCGCTATGTAACTTTTAGCAGCCTCAGCTGCACCGTGGAAAAAAAGGCAGCAACAAAAATGAGATAAGATGGCAAAAAATGTTTTGTATCTCAAACCGCAGCGGACAAATTAAAAAAGAGGACAGGATGCACCGATATCTGGTTGTTACGTTGTAGAGTTGTTTTAACTACCGGCGGCCAAAAACTATGCTACAGACTTTGCTACAAAACTGACAACAAACCCACTGCGTCTGGTTTGCTAGAAATGTAGCAAAGAAACGGAGCGGCCGACTGGTGTGAAATGTGACTTTTCCCGTCGGACACAAACGTCAGCGAGAAGCAGGTGGATGGATTATGTCTGGTGACGAAAATAACATTTCTTCTTTATTTTGAACGTCTTGATTTCGCAAGAATGATCCCCTTTCTGCTCTGTGTTCGAGCCCCGTGGGAGACAGAGAGGCCGATATCACTGTCAGCGCCCCAATTCAACAGAGACATTAAGATGCGCAGCAGCGTCCGCCGCGATCAATGGGAGAGGAGCAGGCGGGGCCAGAGCGCCGACCCCGGCTGGTGCCTGTGGGGAGCGCCGCAAAACTCTTTGTACATCTTTGTTCAGCAGCACGACAAAAGAAAAAGAACAGTCAGATACAAGCAGTGGGCAAAAAAAAAAGGAGGAGGGTGAGTGAAAAAGAGCACGAACAGTGGACGGGAAGCAAGAAACGGTCACGTAGGAAAAGTCAGGGTCAGGCTTGACATTTTTCATGGAGCGCCTCATCGCAGAGGTCTCAGAAAGGAGCCACTGCAAGTTGGAACAGCAACGCTTTGCGTCATCTCTGAGTGCCACAAACACAAGAGCAACTAGCGTTGCCAAGTTCAGGCATATTCTTTTCATTTAGGACAAAATCTATACAGATAAAGTACAAGTTGCAAAACTTATAGAACGATAGCAAACAACAATGAAACAATAGCCACAAATGAAATCAGAGGGCTTGAGGTTGAATAAAGTTGAGACAATAACATATTTTTCACACAAGCTGCTTCCAGAGCAACCAGAGGACACGATTGCACAATCCCCTTCAGAAGAACAGCATTCAGTCAGTCCGTATTCTCATTCAGAGCATCACACCAATGGAATACAGTACCACAGTCAATCAGAGTCTCCATCATATCACTCGTTTAAAGTCACCGCAAAGGACTTTTGGCCGCTTGTTGACGCCCAACACTGTGAGCACTAGTAGTACCACTACCAATTATTTATCTATTTATCTATACTGTATTGATTTATCTGTTTTTATGATGCCGTGTGATCTGTTAATTGTGTATTCTTATTGAAGCGTCTATTAACATCTGGAAAAAGGACCACCGATGGAAACTAGCCCTAAGCTAACTCGGGTATATTTACTTTCGCAAGAAAATGTCGATTAATATACTCGTCCCTTTTAAAAAATAAAGAAATTGAAAAAGCTTCATGTTTTGGTCGCTTTCTGGGTTTTAACTGTTAATATTCTCTAAATAAGACGACAAAACGCAGCTTTAAAAACAATAGCATTTGGTCGTTGGTCGGCAAATTTGCGAACAGCCAAATGTGTTCGCGCGTTCGCATCTCATCTAGTGTGATGTCATCGCATCAACATCGAGGTTTGAATAATTCAGCCGCTGCGAAGAAGCCGACGAGAGCGAGAGGAGCAACTTCTGCCGGGAGTCAGCGCCGTCTGACAGACGGGCGGGGCTTTTTTTTTACTGAGCGAGAGGGCAGCGAGAGAGATGCAGGCGAGGAAGATGAAAGGCTATTTGCTGAAGAAAACGTCTTAAGGAGAGATGAGAGGGGCTAAGGGACGAGAGGGAGAGGGAGGGGGGGAGGGAGGGAAGAGGGTGGGAAAGAAGAAGCGGCGAGAGATAAGAGGGCGAGCCGCCCAATTCGGGGGTTTATTTTGCACAAGTGTTTGCCAAACACATTCCAGTCGGGGTCGCGGGCCGTGATTCACGGCGGCTCGCAAAACCAACAGGGGTCAAAAGGTCGGCCAGGCGCTGACATCTAATGAAAAAGATGCGACGTCCGCGCCACCCCCACCTCCGCCCCGGCCACCACCGCATTCTTTCACTTCCTCCTTAATTCACTTTCCAGTCTCCCCCCCCCACTCCCCTCTCCCGCTCTATTCTTGCCCCTCCCTCGTCCCTCTGTCATCCCTCCATCCTGTCCCTCTCTCCCCTCCGTCTGGCTCCATTAGCTCGGCAGCGCCCGAGTGTAACAGCATTAGTTGTCCAAGTGCGGTCTCATGTTTCCGGTTTGGTCGGAGGGAGGTGGAGCTGGGCTGATCCGGAGCGCAGGAATGTGATTGTAAACAAAGCGGCCCTTGGAATCGAAGTGTCCCGTCAAGTGCAGCATGGTTTGGGAAAAAAAAATAAAAAAAATACACAGCATTAAGTCAAGAGACTGGATGCCACAAGCTGAAGGACACTTTATTGTGTTTTGGATGGAATCTCAGAGGTGAAGACTGGGAGGTTGAGGGGGACCTTTAGTAGTTGGACTGTTGTGTCAGTGCTGAGGAGAGGAGTGCGAGACATGGATCACATGCTTTAACCCACAGGAGTTGGTCAGTAGGAAGGAGAGGGGCAGCGCTGCTGCTCAGGCCTGTGTGTTCATGTTGAGGCCACAGTGTGTATGAAATCCATTGGTTTTCTCCATAGATTCAATAAGATTGGATCGATTGAAAGGTTTATTTAATTTGCTGAATTCCATTGGCTCTGTCTTCACCAGTGACTTTTCCGAAGGCACTCACAAAGAAAATGGAATATTACAGCCACTCGCTCATATTGCAGACGCATCACAGGCTACAATGTCGCCACCGACGTGCACTTTTTCCCCCCTCCGCAGCATGAAATCGTGGAACTCGAACAACCGAGTCGAGTCGCTGACTCATCGGCCCAAAAACTTCTTTCAAAGTCCATTCTCTTGCCTGCCGGGCTTGAGTGGTCGCCATCGTGAACCGCAGAGTGAGCCATCGACCGGAGACGTCTGGATGTTTCTGCTTCGATATCACTTTAAGTTTTCATAACCGGCCGCATCCAACATAACGTTTCCTCGATCTGAGTCAGGAGGAATCGAACCTTCCGCAGAAGATGCTTCGAGTCGTGATGTGAGCCATCTGCCATCCCTCGTCCGCCGTCTCTGATTTGATTTGACCCCCTCCCCCCTAGTGTGCAACACCCGATTTCTCCTTTCACCTCTCGCACACATCCTTTGACAATATGTTTTGGCTCCGGAGTGATCAGTCACGTCCGCCGGGAGGCAGCTGGACGGACAGAGTCGCACAATTAGAGCGTAATTAGGGAGACCTACGACCGATCTGAGCCTGGAGCTGCCACCGCATGTCTGTGTTTGTGTGTGAGGAAGAGAGAGAGAGAGAGAGAGAGAGAGAGAGAGAGAGAGGAAGAGAGGAAGAGAGAGAGAGAGAGAAGGCGCAGGCTGTTTGCTGTCACCTTGTCAATTGTGTGAGAGGAGCAGAGGGTCTGGGGCTGTTTTTCAGTCGGGGTGGGTGGGGGGACGGGGGAGACGGGTGGGGGGGGGGGTGGCAGTGTGGGGGGTGGCAGGCAGCTTCATGGGGGTCTCGTTAGCCGACACAGGCCAGATAATCGGATTTGGCCAAAGAGAAGGGAAAGTGTGTGTGAGGTGGTGCGTGACCGGGCCGGGAGACAGATGGGGACGAGACGGTCGGTCAGGCTGTGACCCACACACACACACACACACACACACACACACACACACACACAACACAACATGTAAAATTTATGAGCGAGTGAAACATCCCAAAAAGCCTGATTTAAGTACAGTTGGAAAATAACTAAAATATGGTTGGGGGTGGGGGGGCGTCTGCAGCTGAAACAGAGCGAGAGAGAGAGAGAGAGAGAGAGAGAGAGAGAGAGTGGAAGAGAAGCCAGTAGAAGAGAGTCGGTCCCTAATCTACTGAAAAGTTAATGTGAAGATGCCTTTAATATTCGCTCTGTGCTTCCTTCAAGCCTCCCTAATCGAACGCCCCTCTCTCTCTCTCTCTCTCTCTCTCTCTCTCTCTCTCTCTCTCTCTCTCTCTCTCCATCCATCTCATCTCCTCCTACATGAAAACAAGCAGCCGGACCCTGCCCCCCCCCCTACCCTACCCCCCCCCACCCCCCCTCTCCCTTTTTCCTCACCTCACTGCTGTATCCCGGACATTAAACCAGGAGGCCCCCATCACCCACTCGGCCCCTCCCGCCCTCTGGCCGACTCTCACTCTTTTCATCCCTCCTTCTCAAAGAGCATTCGTTAGTAGCCAGTGCACAAAATTTCGCTGCGCGTGTGCTTGAGGGGAGGTGGGGGGGGGAGAAAAGAGAATTCGAGATGGCGCAAGGAAGAGGCACAAAGACTCGGCGCAGCAGTCAGTCAGTGTGTGTGTGTGTGTGTGTGTGTGTGTGTGTGCATGTGAGTGTGTGTGTGTGTAAAAGCCTCCATGAGTGTCACCCGACTGGAACCTCGGCGAAGCCACCATAAACTTTTCCTGCGCTGCTCGAACCTGCTCACCCCGCTGTTGAACACAAACACCTGAGCTCATCTCCCCTTGATTCTACTGTGAGCACCTGGACAACGGTGCTATGGGCGAGCAAGACCCCATTTAGTGTGTGTGTGTGAGAGAGAGAGAGAGTGAGAGGAGGGAGAGAAAGAAGGAGATAAAGACCTGCATCGACCCTGATTTATCAGACCAAAGAGGACAAAAGAGAAATCTGGCAGGAAACCTGCATTTGGATGGTGTGTGTGTGTGTGTGTGTGTGTGTGGTCCCTGGCTCTAACAGGATTAGCATGCCCGTCTGTTGGCAAAGCAAACAGTGACCTGCAGCAGAAGATGCAGCCTCAATGTCACAGGAACCTGAGAGGCAACCAACAGCGGCGGATCATCGGCGTAGCGACAACAAGCACTTGTTGTCCCCCGGAGCAGCACGCATCTACTAAAACTCATTTTATTTGTGTGTTTAGTTTTATTTTATTTTATTTTTTTAAATCATATATTTGACTCAAACTTCTCTGTGCTTCCTGGGCTCAGAGGTGTGGCAACTTGTCCAGTAATGGGCTGCTGTTATTGCTGCACGGTGCCGTCTGGCTCCCATCTTCAAGAGAAACAGACCCACTGACGCTCATTGAGTGCTCGCATTAGTCTGTCCGGATGGGAACGGCGTGCACTTTTTGAGGAAATTCGGTTTGCATGCACATTAGGCCCACAGAACTCAACGGGTGCCCCCAACAGAGAGCCAGCGGCGTAGCGGAATAAAGACTGGGCTTACCATTCCCGAAAACCTCTGAAACTAAAATATGCCTTTTAAAAGCTACAAATTGTTTGTCCTAAAAAGACTGCAAGGGGCGTCTCTGCCGTCCTGATTAGGCAGGAGGGATAAAGTGGATTTTTAATAATTTATTGGCCGTTATTGGATGATGTTGGAATAGCTGATGAAGGGGGAGATGATTATGAAAGGGTGTGTTTGTGCATGTGCGTGTGTGTGTGTGCGTGTGAGTGAGTGAGATGAGGGCAGACCGGGTCAGACTGCCAGTGTCGGGGCGGGACCATGTAAGGCCTGGAGTCCATCAGCGCCTGGCTGATGAAACAAGAACAGGTGCAGTTCAGGAACAGCAGCAGCTGCAGCAGCAGCGGCAGCAGCAGCGGCAAGGCGCTCATTCATGCACGCACGCACACACACACTCACAGACACACAAGCGCGGAGGGAGAGCGACAGGCGCGGTGAGACACAGAGATGACAGACAGGGACAGGTATGGAAGTTTGCCAACCGGAAAGAACACTCGGGGTTTTGTTGAAGTAAAACTTTTAGCAACCAAGAAGGCAAAACAACAAAGAAAACACAGTTGCTTGAAAAATTGGACTGAAATAGTCCAGTGTCTGTCTCCCCGGACTCTTTCAAAAATAGCTGTGCGCCGAAAAAGGGTCACGGAAAGTCCGGCATTGTGGAGGAGGAGGAGACACAAAACAGTGTTTTGTTTTTCAGGGTTTTAAAATGTCCTCCACATCCTGTTAAACTGTGAGAAGTCGCCCCGCCCTGCTGCCGAGGCGCTAACAGGGGCCCCCCCAACAGGGGCTGCCAACGTCTGCGCCCTTTGCTGCCTTTAAAACAATCCTCGCCAATATCCTGTTGCTGTGAAAAGTCAAATAAATATCTCGTCGGGTCGCATTCCAAAATATCCAACAAACAAAAAGCAGATCCGACAGCGTCCAACCAGGCAAACGCAACTCTCCTTCACGAAGGAGGCGCTGTGTGACTGCACCTTCGCGAGAGAGAGAAAGAACTCTTAAAAGGAGCTCTTGAACGCAGCCAAGCTTTAAGAGTCGGATTGAAACAAACTACCTCAAAACGGAGAAATCTCCAGAGCGTTTATTCGGCGAAGCTCTGCAATCAGAGGAATCAGCAGTAGAAAAAAAAAAACCTCCGGCCTGCAAACCTTATCATGCTTTGCAACCCACCGGCCAGAGGACTCGACAAATAATTACTAGCAGCCATCTGCTCCACTTCAAAGACGGTATCTGGGTGTCTAATTGAGGTGGAGTAGCGGTGCGGTGGTTTCATGGCTCAGTCAAACCCGGCGTCCATCCCTCCCGCTTTTATTACAGATTGCACAGGAGTTTTTTATGACCCTCTTGTGTAATATCTGCTGTTGCATCAGGGGAGCGAGCGGCGGCGGGGCAGAGGGGATGTGATTAAAGGTGAGATAGACCGATTCCAGGATGTTCCGGTGCCACATGTAAAGCTCTCACTCGGCAATAACAGGATATGGGACCGTCCGTCTTCCTGTCTGGGCTTGTGCAGGTTTTACCACCTGAGAAGGAGTTCAAACCGCACCTGCGACCCCGAGGCGCCGCACAGACATGCATGCACAGTCTCAGGTTTAATGGTGGGGGTTTTTTTATTTTATTTTTTTTTGCTTTTTCGCTTTTTTGGTCATATGGGTCCTGCAGGAGATTTGAGATTTATCTCAAGGTGGGCTAATAATGGCGCTGTACTGTCCCCAGTTCCCAGCTGCCAATTATTTTACGAGGATAAAACCTGCAGATGCCAATTTTAGCCAATTCTAGGGACTGTTAATATGTCTGAAACCTATTTTACAGGATTAGTGGGAAAATTACTTTATCTTGATAAACGATAGTATCAGGCTATTGGCTAACTGGCTGTAGCCACTCTACTGTTGCTGAGTGCCTTCTTGAGCGCTTTCTCAAGCGTCAAGTTGGTAGATCTGAACATTTTTGGACTTTTTGGAGTTGCTCTGTAGATTTTCTAACTTGCACTTCAAGAGTGTTGCTTAAATGACACGCTTGCTTTAGTCTTTGAACAAGCAGTAAACAAAAAGCTGCAGGACCGCTGACAGGCGGAAGGACTGGATCATATTATCAGATTATCACTGTCTGAAAAACTTGGCTATTGTGGCTATTGTGTCAAACTGTGACACAGAATCACAGCCTTGAGGTCTCCCCCTGGTATGATGGGAAATATTTTTTTATTGCAAGAATCTTGTAACCTTTTTTGCTTGTGTGTGGATTGGATTCTCTCCTGTCGTGCTAAAGTTTTATGACTCTTACACCCAATATTTGTTTCCCCTTGAAATCCGTTACCTCATCACATCTCAAGTGCAAGCGTGCCCACGGCTGAAGATGAAGCGATTAGCTCTTCAAACAAACTTCATTTTGGATTCTCGAGAGGAACTGTATTTATTTTATTTTTTTCAAAAAGAGTGAGGAGAGACGGAGGGCATGGTAGAGGAGGACGAGGACTGGCACGAGTTCCTGGGGGTTGATGTTGACGTAATGCAGCTGAGTCAAGCATAAGGCTATTAGCAGTTAGCCGTTGGACATCATAGCACCTCCCAACTGCCATAAAACCGGCAATGTTCGCACCTGCGTGCCCCATTCAAACACGATATAACGCTGGGCAGAGAGCTTCCACAGGGTTCAGTGACTTGGCAAATAGTGGTGTGGCTGGAGGGCAGCGAGGGGGCGTTGCAGTGTGTGCGGCTGTGATAGATAAATCACAACTTTGCCAGTGCGTGTGTGTGTGTGTGTGTGTGTGTGTGTGTGTGTGTGTGTGTGTGTGCTTGTTGTGTCATCTCACGGCAGTTTAGGGGCTGGGGACAAACAGAGTGGAGTGGGCTACAAGGTCGGCCCCTCACAGACTCCTTTGTCTGCGGGGGGGGGGGGGGGGGGGGGTGGCAGATTCCCCCTGGCCACAGCTGTTGTCCAGGCAACGGGGTGAGAAGTCAAGCCCATTCAAAACAGGAGAGTTTCGAGCCGTGTGTTCCGAGAGTGCGTTTGTGTGGATGCCACGTTTGGAGAGGGGATATGGTGGAGGAACGGGCGGGACGGGGGGAAAATGGGGGGGCAGGGCATTTTGTTTGTCCTCTTTGAAAACATGAGCCAGCGAGTCGGGAAGAAGGAGGAGGAGGAGGAGGAAATAACGACAAGGATGGATGGTGGGAGCAAGGAGAGGGGAAACAACGGGAGAGAACCTGGACCGGGCGCATGAGTAGAATATGAATTTGCGCAAGTGAAATTCTCCTGCCTGTTCTACAGAAAAATGAAGAAATCAAACAATTGACTAGATGCTGCACATTCAGTCAGAATACATCTCACAGAAAACGTGCAGAAACACAAATACCACTTTGAAGGATTAGAGCCGAATACACGTTTCAATCTGCGACATACTGTGAAATGTTGTTTTTTAGCCACCGAGGATTCGCCCTGTGTTTCGTCCACTGCAGGGAACTGAAACGATCATTTGGTGCAACAACCTCAGGGCCAATTATCTGACAAACGACTTCCATCTTGGCAGCACAATCTTGGCCCCAAATCACGTGACGCCGTCCGTGACGCATTAGTGCGGCGGCTAGCCAGTGTCTTGCTCGTATTAGAGCTCAATTATAGCTAGTTATGACTAGATGGTAACAAGGTAAAGGGGGCAAATAATAAATTGAGAGAATTTCGTGACTTTTCTTTCTTCCTCCCTTTTCAATCAAAGCGAGGAAAACCGAGAGTGTCGGCCAATTACCCCACCATGCCTCCTCCTGGGCACCTTTCATTTTCAGGGGTAACTCAATTTGGTAAGGGAGGGAAGTGTGCGTGTGCGCGCGTGTGCGCGCGTGTGCGTGCGCGTGCGCGTGTGTGCGTGTGTGTGCGTGTTCCCAGACCAACCGAGAGGCGAGCCAATCAGTCGATGTCATTTAAGGGGCAGATATGAGAAAAGGTGTTAATATTTAATGTTTCTGGGGCCCCCTGAATATGGGCCTCCTCACCCCTTCTCCCCCCTCCCATCCATTCCTCTCCCCTCAGGCACTCCAATTAAATCACCCTGTCCTTTTCTTCCCCCTCCGCACCAATCTCTCGTGCCAGTCCCTCCACCGCCACTGGCAAAAAAAAAAAAAAAAAATCAAATGTAGAAGGAGAAAGGAGGCAAGAATGGAGGGACAGAAAAAACAACAACAACATATATTTGCTGAAAGAGAGTTTTAGATTGTGTTCAGTGGAACGGTAAAAAGTTGAGTTGGTGAGGCAGATGCACATGTAGGCGTGGGCATTAGACCAGAGGGGACACATGTCACCCACCAAGGTCCTCGCTTGTTGTCGGGATTCAAGAGTTAAAATTGGAGCAGACAGAAAATGGGAAAAGATGGAGTGAGAGAAGTGGAGGGTCCCCGGCGTGTATCTTCAATTCCCCTCAGCCTCTGCCTATTTATCAAGGTAAATGAGTCGCCTTAATGGGCCAGGATGATGTGCAATGTTTGGCTGAGGCAATCTGCTAGAATATGTTGCCGCTAATGTCGGCAGCGGGGTCCATAATGGGCCGTCATAATGAGGCGCATCTCGTCGAAGAGAGGGGCGCTTGAAATTCCTCTCAGGGACAATCTGAGAAGTTTGATGGATGGATGGATGGATGGATGGATGGATGGATGGATGGATGGATGGATGGACAATGGCGGAGGCGGTATTCCTCCACATATCTGTGTTGTTTCGTTTGCCGCGGCCGTCTCACCACGTTTCTCTTCGAGTAATTTAATAAAACTGTCTGACTGCCTGAGAGATTGATTTGAAATATAATCAGAGCTGCGGCTCCCAAAGCATCTTAACTTTAAGCCCCTAATGGACAAAGTTTTCACAGACACTAGACTGCATTTTATTTTTTTATTTTTTTATTTTTAAACGTGATGCAAAGATGCCAGAGACTTCTTTAATGTTTATAGTGTCTGAAATGCAGGGCAAAAGAACTGATGACTTGTTAATTTTTTTCCCCCACAAAACTGATTAACGGTCTCTGGAACTGGAGGGAAGAATTATTGTCAGGCTGAGCAGTAAACTATTATTTACTAGTAAAAGTGGTTGTTGATTATATCAGAGCCCTTAATATAATGCAATGACAAAAAATTAGAAGTCATAGAGACCTATTATGGATAAAGCTCAGTGAAAAGCAGAGGATATGCAAATGGAAACAACCTTCAGACATGGTGTGGGGGAATATTGTTGGCAAAGTAGCATGTATATTGTTTCAGGACCTCACAGAAGAGTTTTTCCGACAGTTAAATCGGCCTCACAAACACTTTTTGGCTCCAGTGTGTTTTTGCTGTGGCAACCAGGCACACGGCCGTGGCTTTTACTCACGAGAGCAAGCAAGGGCTCATTAAGAGAAATGAAGAAATATCAGCGCAGACCCCTCACCGCTGCTTTTACCCCAACGCCGTTTGTTACTGTAATCGATTTCGATTTTGAAAATGCAAACGTACTGCAGCGGCTCTCGTTTTGCACTCAGGACATACTGTCCCACAGAGAGAGGAGGAGGAGGAGGGTAGTGGTGGTGGTAGGCAGGGGGCAGTCAGAAGGCTGAGTCACAGTATAAATAAGGGGCGGGACATAAAGACTGCAGCTAATCTCGCTAAAAGGGTTCGGACAAAGTGCTGCTGCCACGGGCCGTCTTTCTCGCTTCCCCTCTCCCTCCGTCCCTGAATCAATTTATTCGGAGAGTCATTTCCTATCGCACTGCACAGATAAATGCTGAGTGTGAGGCGGCTCCTGCACCCATTTACTGTAACGGCAGCAAATGGGGGGGCCGTTGTCAGCGTGTCCATTACCGAGTTTTGCGCTGGTGCATCTCCAGAAAAAAAAGCAACAAGCAGAAGAAGTTCTCGATGGGAAGTAGCGCTGTATGCAATTAGCAGATTTGTTTTGGCTTTTTTTACATTTTATATGATGCCAAATGCTGCAATGGCCGGTTGTGACTTGCAATAAACACAAAACTGCTTAAAAAAATACAGCATCTGCCTTTTATTCTCAGTTTGCTGACATCTAGCAAACAAACTGATTGGCAAATGAAGGTAAAAATGGTTATTGGACTACAAGTGAGCATCTAATCAATCCATTATATGAGATGTTGTAGGGTGACGAAAGAAACAACTCACTTTGTTCATGCCACAGCCATCATTGCATGAAATACTGGCATTACATGACAATAATTTGCAGAGGGTCAAGGCTACAGATGGCTGTTTTGTTCATTTTTAGGCTTGCATCAATTGTCTACAAGCAGACACTTTCAATGTTGTTGCACTGCACATCGTCCAGGGTCCATTGGACCGGCTGAACAAATTCCATGGAGGGTAAGCGAACGACACACCGAATAGAAATAGAAACAGGAATTCATGAGATTGTTTGCAAAATATGCGCAGTTTACTGGGCATGTTGACACCGCCAGCAACTTCTCCACATAACAGGCAGCAGCTCAAGAGGGTGAGGTCTGACTTGTGAGGTGAGCAAAAGGTGGAAGCAGGCCAGCGCCGGAGTCAAATTTCCTCTCTGGCCTCTACCTCCAACAAAGTGCCACACACATGCAGAGGTTGAAAACCGGGCTGGCCTGCCAACTCCAGTGTATTTTAATACAGACGACTGAAGGTGCGAATTTCTCCGGCTCTATTTACAGTAGCCTATTTACAGTATGACCACTGTTAGGTCCACAAACAGAGGGGAAACGTGGCGCAAACACACCTGCCTGCCCTTCATATTTCAACAGCTCCGTTCTTCAAATAAAGAGCCCCCCCCACCCCCATCCCCCACCCGCTAACCACCTGCCCACCACTCCCCCACCCCCACTCAGCCATCTCAGCCTAGATTGTAACACCCAGGTGTTTTGTTGAACTCACAAAAGAGTGAGTTCCTGAATGGATGGGTCAGACACACACAGCGCAAGCTGAGGTAAACAGAGGGACGGAGCAGAGAGAGCATGAGCAAATACCGGCAGGATGCTGAAAGCTTGCTTCCCGGTGTCGCTCCGTGTGGGGATGACCTGCTCTCCCCTCTCCCCGGCTTTTCACCAAAAAAAAAAACCCAGCAGAATCTCCAAAATGGGGACAGCCCCATGGCCAATGTGAATATCGAATGGTTAGAATGGTGTCGCACTGGAGAACAAAACAATGACTCTTTCCTGGTTATAAGACACGCCAAGAGTGGTATTGACACCAGTTTAAAGCCTAAATACACCCTAGCTGTACAAAACAGTGTGTAAGTTCAGCTGCAACAGTCAGAACTGGGAGGCAGAATGTTTATCTGCTAAATCCACTCGACAAACCACTCAACAATGTTGACTGGTCTGTTGTCTTTACAGTAATTTGAGTGGTGAACAACAGATTTGTGTTGACACAGTTCCGCATTTCCCCGTTCGCTTTAGTTGGATAATGAAGCAGTTTCCTAGAGTTCGTTCCCATGTATCTCTGAACTGCTTGAGCAAAAATCTCTGCATCTATTTCCTCATCTGCCATCGTTCCCAGCAATGTCTATCTCTCCAACTCTGCTGAGTAGCACTCTGCCCATCTCATTTAGAAACATCCCTCCCTTCTCTTATAATGAGCTGTCTTTTTTTGGGGGGGCTGAAAAGAGCAGAGAAGCCAGGGAAGAGGAACGGCGCTTCCACTTCTCCAGCTGACAGCAGCTCCCTCTTCATGCCCTCTTCTAATACCCACATGGGAGCATTCAAGAGAGCTGGAATAGCGAGAAAATGGTGGAACAAATGGATATCCACTCTCCCTATTAGCCTCCATTATCCACAAGTATCATTTCATAACTAGCAAGTAACGGTGGGCCTCCGTGTGGACGGCGGGATGTGTGCCTTAACTGAGCCGGGACACACAAATTGGGTGTGGACAGCTCGGAAACCGGAGAGATTTGGTCGCCTTTGTGCCCGAGCTGAAATATGAGAGCGTTGGCTGAATAAAGAGGGTCTTATAAAGGGGGTGAGGGCTCTCCTTAGGGGGCTGGTCAGCCGGGCGTGACAAGCCGGTACCGCTGTAATGAGATAACAGGCCATTGGAGTATGCTTTTGATTTGTTCCTCCTTTCTTTTCTTTCCTCCATATCCCTTATCCCTCCGCTGTTTTTCTTATCCATCCATTGCTCCATTAAAAAAAGATGGAAGCCACCGTGCTTAGCAGGCTGGTAAAGCCCTCGTGTGCGGGGCCGATAGCGGGATAAAAAAAAAAAAGAAAAGAAAGCGGGCAGGCCAAAGGCAGTGGCTGGGAGATGGGGCCAAGGAGTCCCGAAATGAAAGCAGAATGCCTTCCTGCGGGGGTGATCCCAAAACATTCCGGCGTGCCAGAGTGCGTTCGCAGCAGCTCGGATATGTTGGACCCACGTAAGTGCCACAGAGATAGCAGAGAAGACACACAAAAAAAATGGAGGGACGAGACAAAAGGTGTACACAGCACGGGTCACCGCCTCCAGACAGACTTGAATGAAATCTACCTCCACTCCTTGAGAATTAGCAGCGCACCTGCGCTCCAGCCACCCGACCATCCAGCCCTCCCCAGTTTCTGCCCTTCCTGTCAGGAACAAACAGTCTGATACAGTGTTGACAGTGGAAACACTCGAGGTTAAGAGATACGGGGAGAATTCTGGTCAAACACTGCAGCCACAGATGGATTCCTTTCAGGCCTGGCAAACAGCGACTGCTTGACTTTGGCGGTCGCACTCTTGGTAACCTCTCATAATATGCAGACGACTCTGAACGCGCCACAGGAACGCTGGCTAACCTGTCTCACCGTCCATGAGTGATGCTTTTGTGAGAAAAAAAACAAATGTCCTGAGTCGTGTTGTGGCGTATTCACGGTTGCGATAAGGAGGCAGCTAAAGCCGCCTTTCAACCTTCCTACGCCAGCAGCACTTTGCCGACCCAAAACAGCTTATGAATCCAAGGTTTAGTACACTTTGTCCAGCCCTAAATCTGCATGGCATACCACACACACACTTGGAGAAACTCACACTCTCTGCCTCTTGATGGGCCAACCTCCCACCTCCCAGTCCCGTCTCTCCCCTCTACCTACCACTGTCACCCACTCTCCTTCTTCTTGCCTATTATGGGGGATTAACTTATAATGCTTGGATGAACTTCAGTGAGTAAAGCAGGAGGGGTGGTGTGTGTGTGTGTGTGTGTGTGTGTTGGGATGGGGGGTGGAGTGAGGCACAAAGTCACACACCAGTACACACACAATCGCTGGCTGGCAGGCAGGCAGATATGGTCAAAAGCCCACTGGCACCGACACATAGATCCATGTGGACTACAGTAAGACACACACACACACACACACACACACACACACACACACACACACACACACACACACACACACACATGCACACACATGCACGCACCAGTCTTACACTGACGCAAACACACCCGAGCGCGCACGACAACGTACAGGAAACCAGGCTGCCATGCAGCAACAGACTGCAATGTGCAGAATCCAAACCCAAAGCCCCTATTAATCCCCCTGATCCCGCAGAGATAGAATAATTCAGAGTTAATTACTATTTGCCGGCTTTCCCCTCTTTCTTTGTCTGGGCTTCCAAATCCAGTAAACTCCATCTCTCCCTCCATCAGGTGCTCATTTGAATATACTGTCTGCCGCAGATCCCTCTTTGTCTCGTCATTTGAATTTGTGGGCCCATTTTTCAAGGCCGCTTCTCTCGCTCCTTGGCAGAGTCCTCATCACTTTGTTTAGAGATGGTAAAATAGGAGGTAAATATGGTTATAAGCTCCACGTCATCTTTTTTTTTTCTGCTTTTGAGTTTTTTGTTTTTTTTTTCCTTTCAGACGCACCCGCACACATGCACAGAGCGCGTATGGCAGCAGCTGACACAGTCTGGCACCGAGGTTGTGCCTTTCTGGTTGGCGTTTGGAACCACAGTGAGTTTAATTAGAGTGGAGATGGACCACATGGCTGGCTGGGAGGCGGGTGGAAGCCCGGCTGAGCGGCTGGTTTTGTGGCGGGACCCCATCGACAACCAGGAAAACACACGGGGCCATGTGCACGCTGTAGCTCGAGAAAATATACAGTAGCTGCGCGCTCATTTGTATGCAGACAGCTTTCTCCCCCCAAAAAAAGGAAAAATCTTTCCATCTCTAACTGATGCCAGCCTCGCTCTCATGCAGACAACTCATTATAAAAATACCAAACACCAATGTGGTACATTGCTAAGAGCATCCGGCATCATTTCCAAACCACCCGCTGCCATTATCTTTTCCCCCCCGGTGCCTTCTGCGTATGCAAGGTGCATATTTTGAAGGAGGAGCAGAAGAAAAACAGAACGCATTCTCACAAAGCAGTTTCTATTTTCTGCACCAACACTTCGAGACAGCCCCGCAGATAAGCCGGAGACGCGGAGATACGGAGGGCTATCTCCTTGCCCAAACATGGGTATGGCAAGGAGACGGAAGAAGTCTGTGTGCGCACACACACACACACACACACACACACACACACACACACACACACACACACACACACACACACACACACACACACACACACACACACACACACACACACCTTGCATATTTTAAATCGGTCGGCATATGGGTCGAGCACGTGGCGGATTCCGATCACGTCTTTATGCATACGCATATTTTAACGCTGTTAGAAAAAAAAAAAACTCTGACGGAATATGAGCACGGCCATCGCGCGCACGCGCATGCGGTATGTTGCCAACTCCTGCCTCCGTCGACCTCCCAGCATTCCTGGCTAATCTGCAAAACAATGGCACACCTGTCTCCTCCAAGTCCCCATTACCTCCACAGAAACACAGTTTGAGGGGGTTGTGGGGGAGGGGGAGGGTTGCTAAATATATTCATCAACAAACACCTGGACCGCTTTTCAAATTGTTTCTTTCTTTCTTTCCGCGTCTATCTTTACCCTTCCCTCTCCTGATGTTGTACCAAAGGGAATCGTCAATGTTTTCCAGCCTGATGGAGTTGCTGCCTGGGGGTTGGGTGCATGTTACCACAGAAACAGACATAAAGGTTATTGTCATAGCCAGGCAGCTATTATTGGTAAAAGGTGGGGAGAGAGGGGTTTCTCAAGGGGCAGGTCAGGCATTGGGAGGAGAGGCCAAGGGGTGAATAGCTAAAGCAGTGGGCAGCCCGGGTAGATAGGTAGCTTGCGTTATTATCGATTGGCCAACATTACGTAGACAGCGGGGGGAAGCCCGTAGAGACAGAATAAATTGTGGCTTGACTTCAAAGTCAGACTGCTGACATTGAGCCGGCGGGGGGACAGAAGCTGCTAAAGGCTGGATTAGAGGTGGATACATACACAAAGGCTCCCACAGACACTGCAATAAATTGACAATGGGAGCACTGTCCGCCCGATACCTGGTGAATTCAAGGTTGTATGACAGGGAGCTTAAAAACCAAACAGAACGGGAAGCCGGGTGGACGTGCGAACCGTGAAAAATTCCAATTCCAAGCTTCGCCAGGCAGCCCTCCCTTAAATTGGACATTTTGCCAACGAAGACACCGAAAGTGTCAAACTCATTTACACATCAAGGCTCGCGAGAGACTTTCAGGGTCTGCATTATTTCACTTCTCATAAAAATCCAAATCTGTTACACTGTGCATTTTTCATATTCATTAATTCTTCATTAAATCATTATTCATAGCTTGGCTGATGGTGGAAAATGGAAGAGAAATGGGAGACAACAGGGATAATTGAAGAAATTAAACTTTAGCTTGAATATTCAACAAACATTCTGTGATAAGATGGGCCATGCGTATGTGTGTGCGTGTGTATGTGTGTGTCCGTGCATGCATGTGCAGAATGACAGAGAGCATGTGACGTTAAATAACCTGATTCAACAAGATATCACCATTGTCCCCGCCCAGGCCCAAACCTGATGTGACGGGGCCCTTTTATTTGTGTGCTTGGGACCTGACACCGAGGGCACCGTCCGTCATTGTCTGCTAAGCGATTGACCGCCCCGCTCTAGATGGCTATCAGCTAAGCTAACTGGAGTCCGACCGATAATATCTGGAATGTGTGAAACCTGAGCAAGACAAAACAACACGTGCCCTAACCTGCGCGGACTTGCAACTCCGGGAGATAAAGGATAGAGAGACTGACTGACTGCAGGGCCTGGGGAGGATGTGCAGAAGGAGAGGGCGACGCGGCGGACGCTGATGGGACGGCTAAACAAAAACGGTGGGAAGTCGTCACGGTTGGAATATGAGACAAAAGGCGAGTTTTGAGAGGAAGATGGAGGGGGGGGGGGAGGAGGTTTGGTTTAATCAACCCTCAGACACAACCAGGCATCATTCTGAACCACTGGAAACAATGGGAGTGTTCGGCCAATACAACTTCCTCTTTAAGTAAACAACACAGACCGGGAATTCTACAAATTTTCCTCTTTTCTTTTTAAGGGTTACGCACAAGGTCAAGGTTGCTGGTCCGTGATCTCTCAGGAGATTACGGACCAGATGGACCTCTGACCCTTCCAATCACACCCACCAACACACACTTTCTCATTCAAGTCAATTTAAATAAAGCAATTTTCACATGAATAATGTCCATTTCCCACTGACACTTCATCAATATTCCAGCTACTTCCATTTACGTTCCGGTGCCAACAGCTAGAAACCAAAGATATCTGGTTAATGTGACACGTGGCATTTCGTATTCTCGTTTAAATGGATGAAAAAATACATTTTAATGAAAAGCTTGAATCATAAAGACAAAGAGGCCTCAACCTGGAGTCATACCTTGTTTGTCTACATTCAGGGATTGGCGCACACCATTTGTTCAGCTAAGACATCGGAAATAAAACGAAACAATCTGTGACTTCCGATTAGAGAATAAGTGTTGACAGAAGGATGGAGCCTAACAGATGGAGATTACGGAGAAGATGACAGATGCTGATACAAGTCAAGGAAGGAAAGAGCAAAAAAAAAAAATCAGCGGCAGGACTAGCACGAGGACTCTACATATCAAGATCAAAGAAGCAACAGGAAATGAGCGTGTGGCACTTAAGTCACGGCAGATTGCGAGTCACCACAGTAAAGGAAATAATTTGTTCCTTGTCTTCTTCTCTACTTTATTACTTCCATCCTTCAATACGTCTTTGAAAAAGAATTCTCCTGACAGTTTGTTTTTGCGTCTGGAACGTTGAAGTATGTTTGTGTGTGTCCATGAACACCTGCCTTGAATAACAACTGGCTTTGACCAGTTCAATTTTTTTGGAAAAAAAAACAAATATCCACCTTTCTGTAGCTGTTTATGGCCACAGATGGTCCGGATAGAGAGAGGTGAAAACAAGTGGTGTTGAGTGTTGGGAGTAATCGGGAGAAAAAAAACATAATTTATTGGAAAGTGAAGCAGACTGTGACTCTGACTGTGACTGACTCTGTGTGTGTGTGTGTGTGTGTGTGTGTGAATATTTGCAAGAATATGTGCATGAAGGAGGATTCTGGAAGTTCATAGGAGCGCTGAAGCTTGACTGTCAACGCCTCTGTGACTCTGGCACAATCTTCAAGCATGTGGCAATATTGTAGAGACCTGAAGGCAGCAGAGTGGAGGGAGAGAGAGTACCAGTGGGTGAGGAGGGGGTGGGGGCGAGTGAGGAGTAGGGGCGGGTGACGGCTACCAGGCGGACAACCATTCTGGCTACCTCTTTGATTTCAAAGCCCGTTTTTTTTTTTTTTTTTTTTTTTTTTTGTCTAACAACAATGATATGGAGAACCGTGAAGAACAACCCCGGTTCAATTTAATGGATTTGGCTGGAGAGCACAAGGAAAAGATAGGCGGTAAATGAAACGCAAGGGGGTAAAATGAGAAGCACCCGGCACGCTGCTGCACTTGTGTGATCCTTCGACTGTGTTCATGGCTGTCAGAGCGGCGCTTTTTTGTTCCAGGGGTGGGGGATGGACGCACAAAGGAAGCAAGATGAAGATAAAAGCAGATTTGACACTATTGAACTTGTTTCAATTAGATGATCTCAAAGGTAGCAGCGAGCGGCGCAGCCGGACTTCCCATGAGCATCGTTCATTCATTATTCAGCTCACTGTGTCCAGCACTGCATTTCGTTTAATAAATGATGTGTTTTTTCTTTTCTTTCTTTCTTTTTTTTTAAAAAAAAAACAACATACTGCTGAAATAGAGCGTGAGCACACTTTTGAAGTTCTGTTGGCCGGAATGGTCTTCATTGCAGGGAAAACAGTCAACATGAAGTGTAAATGGCAAGATATCACTGTGCGGTGGTAATGAGTGTCACGCCAAATTGCATATCCTGGAGTTACGTTGGGGGCGAGTTTTGACATTTACGACGGGATGAGAGGGTGTTTGCAAAGGGTTTGCAGAGGCAGGCAGAAGCTTGTCCATGGAAGGCAGAGGGGGTGAGTGACGAAAACGGGGGGGAAAGCACAGGAAGGACCATATCTGTCATATCCAGGAAAAGGTGGGAACAACAGAGTGACTGCGAGCTGAAGAATGTGTAAGAGAGAAGGAAACCAACTCAACAAACACAAGCAGTGGAAGCTGTCCATCATCTGCAGGAGCTGTAGAATTTTTCCCTGACTTCATCTTTCTATCTCCAGGCGGAAAAGGTAACTGGGGAGCAGGCAATGCCATATTTCCATAATGAGGTCTGAGACGCAGGCTGAACGTGGTGAAAGGGTCGGGGGGGTAAGGGGGTGGCAACATGCTCGGAGGCGTGCGAATGGTGTGAATGTGAGTGTGGATGGGCGTTTGTCTCTATGTGATGGCCCTGCGATGAACTGGCCACTTGTTCGGGGTGGAACTCCACCTTCACTCCAAGACAGCTGGGATTAGGCTCCAGCAACCCCTGCAAACACGGGTGCACGATCAGTGGTGCAAAATGGATGGACGGATGGATTCTGTGGATAATCAGCTGAAGGCGGCTGGTATGCCATAAATCAGCATAGAAAATGCAACAATTCTATTTGTAGAGTATTGCAGGATCATCAGGTTTGCAAGAAATCAGAACTTGCTAAAATCCCAAATGGCTAAACATGCCCTCGTCAGCAGTTTCTAAACACGGTCAGGCCTGAAGGTCTGGAAGAACAGTCCTTGGCGTCGCCCGACACAATGGATCCGGCCGTCCAAACGCCCTTCCCACCCGTGTGTATTTCAAACCATATGTGAAAACAACTGATAGCGGCTCCTGTAATTTTCCGATAATTAATTCCATTTTGGATTGTAACTGCAAGCTAAGCAGCTGCCGCAAGCAAACACAAAGCGCCGCAGTGTGTGTGTCAGCGGTGCCCGCTAATGTGGTTTTATGGAGGGGGAGCTGCGGAGCAAGTCTGGCTCAAACTGATACGGAGGTTTTGTTTCCACTGCGCCGCGCCAACCGGCCAGTCATTTTTGGAAAATGTCTTGTGTTTGTGCTGGAGGTTTTGGCTGCCCTCCGCGAGTCAACGGACTGATAAATACGCCGCAGGGGGCTCCGCGCATAGAGGCGAGAGAACGGACAGACGCAAACAATAACAACAACAACAACAACAGAGATGGAAAAGCAACGGAGAGAAAGTGAAGGAAAAGAAGACGAGCAGTCACACCGGGTAAATGGATTCGACTGAAGCGACAGGCGGAATGTGTGGAGCATGGTGGGAGTGGCAGCTTCAAGGGGAACTGAAAGGTGAAAGTGTCAGTGGACGCAGAGGTCGAGGGGCGGAGTCAGCGGCATTGGAGAACAAATACATCACTCACTGGGATCCACAACCCCCTGGCTGTCTGATCTCTCGGTCGCAGTTCGCATTTCCTTTATCGTGCTTAAAATGTTATAGGCGACCAAAGAGGGAAAGCAAAAAAAAAAAAAAAAAAAAGATAAGGAGTGAGGCACAATGTGGGTGGAGGAAGGAGAAAGTGTCTGGTGACAGACAGCAGGCTCTCCCCAGTACTTAGAGGAAACAGGTGCGTGAGCCACAGGAAGACAAGAGCTTGGCCACCGTTTGGCTGCCACCGGTGTAGCCATACGGTTCACGGCTGCAACAAGGTTTTCAGTTTGGCTTTGTCGCTTTCCTAGTTTTCCCCTGACGCTAAGGGCCGCCGCTCCGGCGTGTTTGATCTGCCATTCCGATGGTTTCCCGGGTTCTATGCTCTCCTGAACCGTTACACCAACTGCTTCCCAGCCAGACCAACTGCTCACACCAGCACACAGATGGGTGGAGGTAGGGGGTGTGTGTGGGTGAGGGGCAACACGAGAGGTTTCTATTGGATGGTGGTCGTGTTTTTTTTCTCTCTCTCTCTCCGCTGGCCTTAGCTATCTAACTTCGCTGCCAAGAAGAGCAGGCACTGAAATGTGACAGCCTGGATCATATCACCAGCTGGTCTATCGGGGGCCGTAACCATGGTGGAACCATATCACACAATGCAAGCTTGAGTGGGGGGGGGGGGGGGGGGGGAGAACACTAATTCATAATGGATGAAAACAGAAAGAGATAAAAGGGTCATGCCCACGATGCATGAAAACAGGATAAAATCTTGATATTCCAGATTTGCAGGCAAACATATTGTTTGGTCCAATAAAACCAGCTGTCATGTGGTCTGAAAATAACAGTGTTTGAAAAAGAGAGCCTTGCAAATGGCGGCAGATTGAGCCGTTGCAGACCTCCTGGGAGTCCAGCGGCGGTCTCCCCAGACCAGGACCGCCGCCGTTCCATCGCCAGCTGGTACAACCGTCGATGTGAGACCGCGCGCACCCGAACAAACACCTATTTATACCCTTCGCTAAGTGCGGATTCCAGTTCACATGGAGGCTGCTGTAATCTTGGCGTCGTCACAAAACAGCCTTGACTGCTCCGTGTGATGGGTGCCCACACACACAGCCGGGGTCCCGTGCCACTGCCTCACCCCTAGGGGGGAGGGGTGGGTGTGTGTGTGTGTGTGTGTGTGTGTGTGTGGACAATGGAGGGGAGGGGGGTGGGAATGCATTCCAAGTACCCCTCGCTCCACTCCCCAGACACTTGCCCAACCCAATCACCTGGGGGCTTGCATGTTTCGCACCTATGCGTGTACAGTCACGCACATAGTTCTGAAACCACCATTCTTCATCATCATCCTCATCCCAACTGTGCCTCAACACGCCTACTGCCCCTTAGAGGCCTTCACCCTGCACCACGTCCTCATTCCACCATCTTCTCTTTGACGTCCCACTCAGTGTGTGTGTGAGAGAGAGAGAAAGAGAGAGAGAGGGTCACCCCAGCATTAATACCTGCATTCCTTCAGTCAACACAAACTCCTGGACAATGTGGCGTTGTTCAGGTACCCAGGACAGAGAGGCCACACTGAGAAAGCAGCCCTCATATTGCTCATTTATTTATTTCTTGTAGCTAAACTATCCACGTAATTGTAACAGTGTGTTGCATCTCCCGCTGTCAAATGAAGGTGACATGCAAAAAAACCAAAGGTAGCCCGTTTTTGCAAGTTATTTTCAGTTCTACGTGGGAAAATGTTCCTCACCGACCTACTAATACTGATTTGCAGCCCACAGCAGAATCAAGACATTCTGAAAAGGCAGTGACGTAGTTGGTCTTCCAGCTCCCATGATCCCTCCTTCCGCCTGTCCCCCTTTTGTCAGGCCTTATTATTGAACATGTGTCCTCTCTGCCCCTTCCATTAACCAGCCCCACCCTCACACACGCCGCTTCCATGCACACGCACACACACACATTCAAACAGCTAATTGACGGGGGGGAGTGGGGACATCTTTCATCATTCTCCATGGAGATAAATATCCAAGTGCGCGCACATGTGTGTGTGCACGCCCGTGTGTGTGCGTGTGTTCCGAGCAGTGAATGGGATCAAAGCTGGTCCGGCAAGCTGCCTGTCCTAGACCTCTCAGCCTCTCTCATCACTCCATAAGTCAGTCGGGGGAGGGCCGGGCAGTGCCGGCAGAGCTGACTCCAGCCTGATAATCATTCACTGTAAATAATCATTAAGCAAATGAAGTCCGGCACAACAAACAAATGCACGCGAGGGCCAACTAAGCCGAGAAGGTCTCCAGGCAAAAACACTGCCTATAATTACTTTAGCCTCTAAAAACAAGAGGCTAAATCGGTTAGGCAGTTGGTGAGTCCAGCCTGTCCCCACTGGATATCCATCATGGTCTTCCAGATGCACAGAAAGAGAATCATTAACCCAATGGAGTCATAACCCAATTGAACCCCATTGATTTTAGATTAAATATTGACATGGAATATGAGAAAGCTTGTATTTTTAACTATGGTAACAACACTGCAAAACAAAAACAAGACTTCCAAAGGCAAAAAAGGAAATGTACTTGCTTTAAAAAGGGAGCACAGCGGGTTTCCACTGGGCTGATGCAAACTTGCTTACATGGTTTCGCCAGCGATTCTAAGTCTTCTGGCATGATTATTGTCATTAACTGGACTGTCAGTCAAAATAAAGAAACAGATTACCTTCCCCTGCTGCGCAGAATCACCGGGGAGTTGAGCCTCCCCTGCTCCCAGGCCCCTTCTGTTGGGGCTACTGTGATGATTAGATGACACACAGTCAGGGGGATGCATGTGTTTTGTCTGTCCTCCCAGCAGGGATGGCAGACAGCTGATGCTTAGGAGTTGAGACAAAGTCAAAGGAAAAGGACTGTCAGAGACGTATAGGAGAAAAGAAATGAGGTGATAAAAGGGATGATTTACGGAGCTGGGCATAAAGTAGAACGTGGTGGAGAGACTGACAAGGAAACTCCTGGGAGAAATGGAACCAGAACAGAGCTACAGACTCTTAGCAAAGTTTTGAACAGTATGCGACTGGAGGAGAATATTAAGAGTGCAAGTGCAGCAAGTTTACTCCTTTACTTTCCTCTTTCAAAGTCAAGTTTGCACAGGCAGAGGAGTAAACTGAGGAGAACTTTTGCGCGGTGGCCGTTGTTTCTGAGGGACACTGGTAAGAGAAACCTCAGAAAGACAAAAGGCCAGATCTGTCCTGAGGCCATTTGCCCAAATCTGAAGGCCGACATCTAATCCCCCAGCGACGTCACTCAGGCCTTTCTCTCAGGTAACATTGGAAAGCCCCTTCTCTTTCTTTTCACACATCAGGACATGAGGTCATAGCGAACATCAAACACAGTGTATCATTTTTGTTGGGATACAAACTCTCACACAAACACGTTCTTGACTCCTCTTACGCCCTTAAAGCTACTTGTTTTCCCAGCACGTACTATCGACGTTCCCAATCCTCTTCTCGAAGGTCCCACCGGCCCAGTTAAAGAAATGAGATCTCATTGTAAAACAGTGACCGGCTTCACGGCGGAGGTTAACCGCCGCTGCTTAACGATTAACTAGATTAAGGAGCCTGGGTGGTTGGGGGGCGATTGCAGGAATGTTCTCTGACAGATGGGAAAAGGAGATTGGAAAGTGGCTTGCAAAGAATGAAGAGATCATTATGGTTATGAGCCACCTTTTGGGCTGTGGCTTGAGCAAATTCACTCAAACACACGAATGTCCGCAAATGTCAACGCACAACATTTGTAGCGAGCCCACTGACCTTTCAGCGAGCCATCCTTTGGTTATCATTACATCATTCAGATAAGGGAAGGAAAAGAATCCCCTGAGGCTCTGCTGTTACATGAGATGAGTCCGACGAGGCTTATAGAGCCTGGACTCTTTCGAGGGTCATTTTGCAGAGGCATTTCCTGCTACGTCAAATGAACACTCCAAAAACTAAGTGGCAATCAAGCAGCCGCCATTCGCCCGCCCCTGCCCGAACTCATGGTGTGGAGCGACAAGAGGTAGTAACGGATCCCCAGAAGGGGGTTGCTTGAAATTGTGGTGACATTGCTTCTTCACGTGTGTGTGTGTGGGGTGGGGTGGGTGGGGAGGATTTTGACAACTGCTGCTGAAGCAACTGTTGATGTCTGAAAAGCAACAGCTTGCAGGGCTCCCAGAGGGGAATCTGCCAGCCAACAGTCAGATGGTGGGTTTAGGGTTGGAAGGGCGCGGGGGTTAGGATTTCTCCTCCGCTGCCAAGAAAATGATCTCCTTGGCCATGGATGCAGGCTTCCACCATGGCATTCCCCCATTCCTAATTGGTATTCCTCAATCTTGATGTACTATGCCTGTCTGATTCTCACCGCTGCCTCTGCTTTTATCTCAAGTGCCCCTTCGACTCCTTTCAGACACTATCAGATGGATCAAAACAGCTGGACACATATTAGATGCGGACACATGTATTTATATATATATAAGAAATAATTTTTTCATAGCAGGCATTAACAAACTGTGTAGATCTTAACCATTTCCACTGCTTGGTTATGACATATACCTATGCAACCATGAAGTGAAAGTGGCTACAACCAGCTCTGTTCTGTGTGTTCCCGCACAAAAATACTACAACACGCGCTCTTATCCACTTCTTAGAACCAAGCTCGTCTGCTAAAAGGATTGGCAGCACTTAACCTCATCTCGCGAAAGTGCTTTGTGAATTTTCAATTTTCCTCCAACCCTGAATTGTCCTCACACCCCCCCCCCACCCCTCCATCCACCCATTCACCCACCCCCTATCCCCAACCCATCCCCCTTCCACTACCCTCGTCCTATACATAGATGGAAAGACAAGGACACTGTATACAGAGACATGCAAGCGGCTCTCTTCAAGGCTGCATCTGAAATTATGCCCTCGCTGGCATCGTCTTCATCCCCTGAGACAGAACAACACAACTCTGCACAGCGCCAACACAACAGGCAGCTGTAATCATCTCTCATGCCCGTGCCTTGATCTCGCTCTCTGGTCGTCCCCTCCTCTCCACTTCCTTCCTACCCTCCCGAGGACCAGCTCTAATGAAAAAAAGCAACATCCTTGAAGCTACAGGCCCGAGCCAAAATAACTTCAAGCCAAACTCCCTTTCACCTATTCTCAGAGCAGAGACTGGCACCACACTGGGATGTGTTTATTCCAGAGGTGAAACAAGTAGCGCGGTCATTCACTCTTCATAAAACCATCAATACAGGCCATAAATCTGCGGAGGAATGGCTTGAGGGGCGGGGTGAAAAAGAAAGCAAATAGAGCTGTCCCCAGACAGGCGGCAGCCCTCTTTTTAGAGCTGTGCAGGGTTGTTAATGGTGGGCCATGCTAGTGGTGAACACAAGCAAACACACAACAGGACGAGGCACACGCCAAAACGGACAGGCGGATAAAGCTTTAGTATGGTGCAGAAGAAAGGCCAGAGAAGAGAAATAGAGGCAAGGAGGTAATCTTGAGGAATACACCTTTTATGTATGAGGACTTGCAGAAGTGTGCGCATGGACGTGAGCGTGTGCTTAATCGCAGCTTCGGCAGAGAGTCTTCTGAAGCTCTTGAGGGAGACACAGATGATACGGGGATGAAAAGGATTTTGGATATAAACTTTTTCCGCCTCCACCGTGAAGCGCGCCGTCCTCGTTAACCAACTTCAAAAACCGCCTGCCTTTTTTTTTCAGATCCCGGACTGTCAGTGCCGGCAACTAGGCTGCCACTCTGCATCAGTCTGCTGCGGTGAACTTTAATGTGTCAAGATCCTCTCAAATAATTACCAGCTAACCACACACGTGAGAGGCCACCCGCTCTAATGTCCCACTTGGAGCTCATTGATGGCTAGAAAAAAAAACAACAACACAAGTCGACCCCTTTGTTTCATGTGGCTAATGTTTAACTGGTGCCTGCAAGACAGCTAGCTGAGGAAAAAAAACGCTTCAAACGACAAGAATGCACCCCGGCAGTGAATTAACTCTGGCTTTGCACCTATAATGCAGTCTCTCAATAGTGACATGGAAGCCACATTGTGGCTGCCTATTTGTACATGGATTACTGCTTGAGTATAGCGGGGAGAGAGGATTTTACATGACAATAAGGATGGCGCTTTCCGACGAAAAAAAAAAAAGAAGAAAAAAGAATATGCATTGCAGTGCGAGCTCCGACGTGTCCACGAGAATGCCACTCATTCCACCCGAAGGATCTACTCACACTCACACACACACACACACACACACACACACACACACACACACACACACACACACACACACACACACACACACACACACACACACACACACACACACACACACACACACATACACACATACACACACATACACACACACACACACACACACCTCAGTAACTATTGCCCCATCATTCCAATCCCCCACCCCCCCAGAGGCTCTAATGACAAGGGGGCAAACACAAACTTGCTCACCCAGGGCTGTTATTATCGACCTGTCACTCAAATGCTATGTAAGCTAATGTTTCACTGTTGTGCAGAATTTTGGAACCGGTAAAAAATTTGGGGTCCACGAGCATCACCACTGACCAGCAAGTGTTTGTTACCTCAGAGGACTTTTAAGAAAGGTTAACATCAAGAGCCCCAGGGACAGATTAGAGAGGGCTCCCCTGGATTTTCCTCTCCTCCTGGGTAAATGGCTCTTTTTCTGGCCTAATACTATAATGATTACACAGGGCGGCAGGGGGTGCACTTCTGATGCCGCGAGAATTAAAACTGAGGAAATGACTGCGGGAATTAAGGGCGGTCATAGACAAAGAGGCTGACGCTGTGTGTTAGACTTTAACACCTTGAGCTCTGCGAATGCTTGTCACTCCGATTCTTTCCGCCAGGCTCTCTGAGGAATTTTGGGGCTCGAAAGTTTGACTCAAACTCCTCTGACCATCAGACGATCCTTTCATCTCTTTACTCAATGTCACTTAGGTTGTTTTACCCCTTCAAAGTGGTGAAAAAACAGCGAGTTTAAAGTGAAAGGAAGGCAATGTACCATTTTCCAACACCCCTCCTTATTCAGGAGGCTAGGAAGTTTCTTAAGCACCTGCTTTGAAATTAGGCTGTTTTCAAACTTTGTGCACCGAAACACAGTGAAGTTTCAGCATGTTTTTTCAACCTTGAATATTTGTGGTGCGGAGAACAGGCCAATGGCCTGCTGGGAACGAGTAGAAGGAGTCATCTTCCAACATATCTCAGTGAGTGGGTCAAAGGGTCAGATCGACTCTCAGCTCCCCGTGCACCTTGGGGAGCACCCAGCTGTCATGCGCCACATACTTGAGAGTCGCAATCGCATGTATAAAAAATGCAGCCCACAGAAATATGTTGGCGACACTTGTAGGCGACCGCAGAACATCTGGGAGTTGCACGTCCTCTGATTGTGACATAGCACAAAGTCAAACATGCGTGTGACCAGCAACTGGGAGAATGTAGGTCTGTGTGACAGTATCCCAAAGAGACCAACAAGAGCTGCTATAATTGGAAAGAACAAAAAACCTGAGAGAGAACGGACTTGGAAGGGCTTTAATAACCAGAGGATCTGGCGATGGGGAGGTTGGGGGTGGCGGCTGGAACGCAGCCTTTCAATCAATGGCCAACAGCTGTACAGAGACAGAGAGGCGTGTGATCAACACTGCATCCAATAATTACAAGACACTTTTAAGCAGAAGCCAAGGCCCAATGAAGGGCAGAGAGACTCTTAAGTCGGCAGTCTGTCTCTGCAGAGAGGGAGGACGTGGCGGCGGTAAAACTGGAGGTGGGGTCGAGGCGATGAAATGGCAAAAAAAAAAAAAAAAGAAGAAAGGCCAGGTACACTTGGAAATGGATGTTTACAGAAAGAAAAAAGTGAAAGGCTCATGATGATTTTTGTTTTTTGTTTTTTTTTTTTGTAGAGAAATATTCCATGGTGCAAAGGTCTGAGCAGAAGGAAAGGGCTGAGTACATGAGAAGGGGGGTGTTTCCCAGCATAGGGGGCCCCGCCCTACCACTCATCCTGCCTGCACAAGGTGGCCTGCGGCCAAATGACTACTGCAAGTTGTGCCCGTGCGCACAACCTCCTCAAACACAGCTACTACCGTAGCTCAACTCAACCAAAATTAACATAGAATAACTTCTCAATACAATTTTGTGAGAATTAAATTACACAGTATATAATTTGTCTATTATCTTACCACAGCTCTAAGTGTCTGAGAATTAATGCACACGTCAAAGCAACCGAACAACTCAAGCGAAGTAAACACTTGGACTGGGTTTGGTAATCAAAGACTCATCTCCGGGAGGGGATCATACCGGGCCGAAGTCAGGTTGGATTTAAATTGGCTTAGTCTTTCTGGCAGCACCCAGGGGTGCTGGGGTGGGGGCGAGGAGCGCTGCCAGCGAAAGAGACGCAAATCCTGCAGATCAGACATCAAAGAGCATAGAAACTGCACTCAGCAGCCAGACATTGCGGCACGGCGGAGATTCAACAAGCTCTTCAGAATAAAAGCTCAATATTGGTGCTGTGTATGTGGTGAGGTATTAATAAAAAAAAAAAAAAAAAAAAAGCTGAATAAAAACAACAAATAAACTCAAACAAACAACATTTATGGACACAGTATGTATTGTAGATACAATTAAAACATAGATAGATAGATAGATAGATAGATAGATAGATAGATAGATAGATAGATAGATAGATAGATGTTTGTAGTCATCAGAGAACAGAATGAAGCGAAGCCAGCAGCAGGCTGTAGTAGCGGCAGTTTGTGCGTCAGAAGTGCACTCAAGTTCGGCGCTGGAACTTGCGCAGAGCCACAAAGTGCCGCAAAGAGCCTCCTGAAACAAATACTCTTCAGTATTCACCCGGTCCTCGTGGGATTCGGCGTAAACATGTTATGCACCTGCGGGCTGAATCAAGCGCGGACTTGTTTGGTCGAACGGCGTAACTTCGCCACGAACTGGTCCGAAACCAGGCCTGCGAACCGCGCGCGGACAGGTTTGCCTCTCGCGCACCGCGAAAGTCAGAGGTGCATTGAAAAACAAAAAAGTGTAGCCCCGAGCCATGAAAAAAAAAAAAACGCTCCGTGGCGCTCTCGGCATCCGTAGCGCGTGAAAGTGACAATGAAAAGAGAGAAAAACTGCTCAAACGTAAACGTGCCAAAGAAGTGCGAGTTGGGACTTACCTTGAAATGTCCACAGCAGCAACGTGCACAGGACCGACACGCGCCCGAGAGTTATCCCGTCCATGGCCTCTTCAGGGAACTTCTGAGTGGACCCAAGTAGTCACTGTAGTTGTGCTGGCAGCGGGGTGAAGGAAGGAAGGAATAGAAGGAGTGAGTGAGTGAGGCAGAGGCAGTGGCAGTAGCAGCAGCAGCAGCAGCAGCAGCAGGTCTTCTTTCCTCTTCGAACGCTCCAAAGCTTTCTGGACCGCTCTCTCTCTCTCTCTCTCTCTCTCTCTCTCTCTCTCTCACTCTCTCTCTCTCTCTCTCTCCCTCCAAGCAAGAGGAGTGTCTCTCCCTCTACAGCGCGCGCACGCACATACACACACACGCACGCACGCACAAAGAGAGAGCGCGAGGGAGAAATCTGACGCTGCTGCTAGTCTTACTTGGTTGATATATTTGCACAAAAGGTGACCCCCCCCCCCCCCCCCCCCCCCGCGAATCCCCCCTCCTACCTCCATCCCCTCCCCTCCTTCCGCCTCCCCCCTCGGTGAAAAGACCTGCTTGACTAATCGTGGAGGTCCGATGGGGGGGCCGCAGGATTTCTTTCAAGCCAGTTGATCATGAGGATCCCTGACTCATAGCAAGTCCCAAAATAAGAAAGAAAGAAAAAAACCTACCACACACACACAAAAAAAAAAAAAAAAAACTCAGCTAGAAGTACAAAGAGAAAAGAGAAAATGATCAGGGAATGAAAACGGGCAAAATATGGCTTTAAAAACAAATAGGTTCAACTTATTTTAAATGAATAAACTGGACCTGTACGTTTTAATTGTTTTAGTATTATTTGCCAATTTGTTGATATCCTGCCTTTTCCAGGGCGAGTGTGGGACACCAGCTCAAGCCATGTGGGTCAGTGCAGAAAAAAAGCACAGAGTTCAAACTGAACATAGAGGTGCAGCAGCATTTAGCCATTATGCTGCACACAAATGGAATAAGCTGCCAACAGAAGCGAAGTCAGCCCTGAGTGTGAATGTTTTAAAATCCAGGTTAAACACTCTTCTTTTCTCTTATGATTACAATTGAGTGCTTTTGTCAATCTTATTGAATTTTATTATCATCTTTTTATCGCTATTCTTTATTTCTGCTCTTTTAATGCATTTTAATTTCAATCTGTCTTTTTTTCCTGTGCATTTTGTCTTTGAAGACTGTTATTTTCTTTTTTTAAATGCTTTTAAAACATTTGAACTTTTAATCACGAAAAGCACATTGAGTTGCCTTGTGTATGAATTGTCCTATATAAATAAAGCTGTCTTGCCTTGCCTTACAAAAATAAAGTACAAGCGTTTTCATCAGGACTCATGTTTGCAATCAGCCAAGTGGCTGGAAAAAAAAAAAAAGCCCCCTTTTGGGTTCTTAGACAAATTTCCTTCTGGAATGAGACTCTTACCTGGACCGGCCTCACCTTGCATGTGTTTCAAATATTGTTATTTTCATTTTTCGGTGCACCTAGAGGCCACTTCTCGGCAGTAGGCTAAGCTGTCTGTCACTGACAGACATACCATTCATTCCTAGACATGTAATCCCTTCAGAATCAACTCGGGTATTTATCGAGTGGTGCAAGCTTGCTGGGCATTTTCAATTTAGGGGCAATTACTGAAAAAGAGTTGTTCAGCTAAGCTCTAATACTTGACTTATTGATTGGAGATGGTGCCGTGTGATACACAGGGTTGAGTCTGGAGAAATCCTTTAAGCACAGGGGTTCCGAGGTACAAACGCAACAGACGTCCCCAACGAGACGTTTTTTTCCTGTTTACTTTGTTTCCAGTGGAGACCAGTTGACCGCGGCGCTACACTGAACAATCAACACGCCCTGCAGGTAGTAACAGATCCTCAGGGAGCATTCCAAACATAGTTGCTCTGAAATTCCTGGTTAATATTTTCTGAGCTTTGTTGGAAAGGAGAAGAGACTTGCACCCTTTTTTTTTTTTTTTTTTCTACCGCGGCATGACCTGGAGAAGTCGCTCCTGTGGTTCGGAACCGATAGTTGATCTGGACTTGGTTCTCAGTTTTACACCCCCCCGCCTAAGGGAAAAAAAAAAAATCTTCACGGACATTGTCAAATCGATATTGTAATTAATCTCTTTCATGAGCACAGCCATAATCCTCTCAGTCACGATGAGGAGTGAAATATGAGATCCACGGGCAACTATTTTGGCAAGGATGCTACACCTCGCGCTGCCTTACGTAAGACCTGAATCATGCCGCAGAGCCGCACTTGATGCTGATTCAGCCCAGCATGGGGAATTCTTACGTAAACTATCTTTCGCCGTACAGTAGCTGTCAACCTGATTTACTGTACGGGCTCATTAGCTAATGGAGCTGCGGTAAAGGCAAAGGAAAGGAGAGGGGACGACAACAGAGGAGAGGACGACCGGCAGGAGTCGAAGGGAAGGTAGTAAACAAGAGAGGCGGGAGAGGAGAGCGCCATTAAAAAAAAAAAAAGGAGTATTTCAATCTTCTATAGGCGGAACTTGAGTATCATGACGCCCTGAAATCAATTTGCTGAAGTGGTCTCGGCCAACTGTCGTTTAAAAAGTCCCACTCCCGGGCCGCCATCCATCTTTGAGATTACATATTTGAGCTCCTTGACATAATCCGCCTTGCGCAAGGAGCCGTTCAAATGTATTGCGCACCGTGTTCCTCAAGCTTGTCATAAAGATTATATGCTTCAGTTGTATCTGTGTAAACAACATAAACACTTATCGCACGGCTATCGCAGGCGTCGCCATCTAACGGTGCCGGTGCAGTGCAGTCTTTCTGAATACCTGGAGAAATCTACCAAGCAACTCTTTCTTTCTTTTTGTGTGTGTGCAGCTGAAACACACCTGGAGCCGATGTGGCTCAGTCCCAGTGCTGCATTCCAAATCTGCCTGAGGATCTCTCCCATGCTCTCAGAATACATTGAGAGGAAGACGTTGGGATGCCTGAACTGCTGTGTGCGCCTTCTTTTACCACAGCTCAGCAACAGGGCTTCTCAGCGGACCCTCATGGGTCTCTTTGCAGAGTTCACACAGACTGCAGAAGGTCGGAATACCGACCGACTTGAGGTCTCTTGAGTCGCTCTCAGCTTCATCCCTCTGGAATTTGGTCAATTGCATGTTTTTCCGAATAGTAATACAGACAGCAACCCGCTTGACATCACTAGTTCCAAATCTCACTTCACCTCCGCAGCCGAGGACGCAACCGCGAACTAGCGTGCAACATGAACGGCCCAACCTCTCATTGTAGGCACTGAAAGCACTTGTGTTCCTCATAACTACTTCCTGCTGGACTGACAGAACCTTTGCAACAATACTTGGCTGGCTCACTACTCGGTTAATGAACTCTTCCTTCCTCTTGAGATTCACCGTATGAGTCAACTTTAGCAACCGGACGCTGCAGTGGTGGAGAGGTGAAGTAGTTAGCATTCTCACCTCTCAGCCAGAAGGTCATGGGTTCAATTTCTTGGCCAGTGGCCTTGCTATGTGGAGTTTGCACGTCCTCCCTGTGTCTGTGTGGGTTCTCCCCAGGTTCTCCGGTTTCCTCCTACAGTCCAGAAATGTGCATGTTGGGCTAATTGCCCTTAGCTGTAAACATGGATGGATGTCAATATATGAGGCCCTGTGATAAACCGGCGACGAGTCAAGCGTCACTATTACTGTCAAGCCTCAGGCAAAAAGAACTAAACTTAATGGAATAAAAACCTGTTTTTTGTGCATTTCTCTTCAAAGTTACATCCCCCAAAAACATAGGATGGATCTGCAATGCACCACTGTGTTACTTGAGTGTTTGGAGTCCGTGGAAAGTCGAGCTTGCAGGCCTAATCCTCTGCAAGACTTGAAATATGTCAGAAGATATTTTCATTATGGGACAGATCAAAAAAATGTGTGAAATTAAAAGAAGAAATCAATATATCTGGCCTGGAGCTAAATTGAAACTACTCAGCTCATGATTGACAAGAAGAAATTTGCAGAGTTTTAAACTGTATATTTCCCAAGTCAGCCGTCAATGCAAATCGTTGGATGAGTATGAAGCAACACTGAGGTGCCTCAGACAAGCTGGAACCGTCTCGTAGACTTAATTTCCAAGCCTTCATCCTCAAATTGTTTTTCAGTTTCAAACCCACAGTCAGACTTTCTCTCGACCCCAAACCCCACAAACAGCCTTTGATGTCTAAAATGTGGGGTTCCGCTTTATGTGAACACCGAGGTTATTGCATTTTGTCCTGAGGGAGACATGACTGTCGGTGGCAAATTAAATGGCAATCCATTTCATAGCTGTTAAGTGAACATTTCTCAAAGCTGCGAAGCGCTCAGTGGTGCCAGAGGTAAAGTCATGGAGCTCACCAAAGCCTTGTCTGGGGACAGCAAAAAACAACAACAAAAAAAAATCTGTCCATAAACAAAATGTTTGTGCCAGTGAAGATGATGAGACATTAATTTGGAGTCATTTAGTGCCTTTGATTCATCCTGTGGGAACCACAAACGTCTGTCTTCCAAGAGGGCTGCTGTGATATTTTTCAGTGTGGCTTTCATGTCTAAATCAAGACGCAAGATGACTGACAGGCTAATAAACCAGGCTGCCAGCCCGAGAGCTGCCTCCATCAGACTGCAACAGTTAATCTCATCCATAATCGTCATCATAAAAAGCCTTTCATGAATCATCAAACGTGCCCACATTTACAAGCAGTACACAGTGTAAGACACGCAAAAAAGGAAACAAAAAAGATCTGCAAGCACGGAAACACGTCGGCAGTCTTCGGCTTGACGAGGAGCGAGAATCGTTTGACACTCGCCGCGCCTCCTTGTAGGCAAATTGTCGCACCTTGCAAAACACAAGTCAGACGGGCCACTTTATAGTCCCTTGTTTCATGTGAGTTCCCCTGCACCCCCACCCTAGTGTCAGAAACCAGGCTACCTGACGGGGAGAATATCCGACGCGTCAGCCTAAAGCGAGGGGGATAAAGAGAAAAGGGAGACACGCAGGCACTACAAAGGCGGCGGAGATGTGTAATGAAAGAATAATGAAGAGAGCAGATTAGAAGTGCGGGAGGAGGGGAAGACTTTAATTCCAAAGTCAGGGGATGGGTAACATTTAGCCGCGGGGGGAAGCAGCAGCAGAGGAAGGACGGGGAAAAAAGTGAGGAGGGAGCTGAGGGAAGGGAAAGTGAAGTTAGCCGGGGGTTTTGTACCGCTTCTCTTTTTTTCCCCCATTCCAACGGTGGAAGGAGGAACAAACGAAGGCTGATGCTCCATCTGTCCCCCCCCCACCCCACCATGATTCTTTGATGTGTCCATACGCTTCACTCTTTGAGCCCCCCTTTGCTACAAACACACTCCGTCGCTCTGTCCATTCTCATCTTCCTTGTATCTTTATTGGCCATCCCACCCTTATTTCTCCCAGTCTCACCTCTCTCCCGGCTGCCTTGTCTCTTGGCTGGGCTTCACACCATCACGCCAACAAGCCTTCCGGGCACTGACACACAGCGGAGAGCGAGTCACCGTGCGGGATGTTGTACTCTGACACAGACGCTCTCTGGCAATCCGATACCGCACTGTGATGCACAGTGATGGAATGTATTTTATGGGCTCCGATGGTCAATAGGGAGCTGAGTGACATCATTTCATCATCTCGGTCAGATTTGCAGTCGTGCGCCGACCAATCAGGGAGCTTCTCCACATGTATCATAGGGATAGGATGAAGTCGCCACCCCCGGAGAGTTCCACAGGGATTGTTTGTCTTTTATGTGTTTGTGTGCGATCCCTGCCTCCCTCCCACCCCCCCAGCCTCACTCCTCACCCCCTTCTTTATGATCGCAGTGGACCCCGATCTGACAACACCGCCAGGCACATCACAGCCCAGACCGGCAGTAAGTCTGTGGGAGTCAAGTCTGAGTCTTGCTCACTGCACGGTGCCAAGAATACAAGCAGACAGTGCTGAAGGTGTGCAGCAGTCACACACACACACACACACACACACACACACACACACACACACACACACACACAACCTCTGGGCATCGTACAGAGTCAACGGCGCGGTCAACTACTCTCAGGACACTTTGGTGGGGTTTAAAAGCTCCCTAACGTGCAGTTTTGTTTCTGTTCTACTGCGTAAACAAGATAGATTTTTTTTTGTCTTGGATTGCTGGTTTATAGCGATAATTACACCTGCACTAAATTTTTAAAGTTGCTCAATTAGTCGGTGAACAAGAAAGACGCTGCAACAACACCATAACATGTGGACCAGTTGCATAAACCGTGTTGTGGGAGGTTCCAGAGAAGAAACACTAAAATTCGTCATTACGAAAGCAATAACGGCAAAGGGGGTCATTAGTTTGATGGCCAGAGAGAAGTGATTAGGGGGTTTAATCCACCTAATCACTTCTCATTGGTAATTACTTGCTCCTCATAGGCAACTACTCTGCCTCAAACTCTATTCATACTTAATTAAGAATAAAAAATAAATGACTTCATCATCCCAGCCATAATCCAATCAGAAGCAAGTAGGGGCAGGTCTTTGCTGATACAAAAATAAATACAAACCAAAACAAATAAATAAACAAATAAAACGATCAGAGTTCAGTAAAGGCTGTGCACCATGACATAGAAAGAAAGAACAAAAAACATGTCAACCACGTCATGCTCACAGTGAAATAAATACACTGCAGAAACAGCAGTGCATGACGTCTGCAGTGCCCATTACCAGCTATGTGCCTGATGTGTTTGTACAGTTTTATTCAAATAAAACCCATGTTGCCTCGTATCTCCACCACAAAAGCTGCCTGATCCCCCCAAGTCCTGCGCTAATTCACTGCAGAGATGCCCCCGAACCCTTGGCAAATAGAATTTTCAGCACAGCACAAATAATGCCTTTTTATAATTGTGTTTGCTCTGTTACAATTTGTTCAGTCCTAGCTGCTCTGTGAGGGAAAAACCGGAGGATCCAGTGAAATTTGTCTTGCCATTCTTCAAAGACTAACCGGTGCTGCGCATATTTAATTCCCTTCATGGGGATTTTCCCCCCATTTTCCCAACATTTTCCATCTATATTAATACGCCATGGAAAATAGTTTTGAGGTAATATTTTCCAGGTATTGCTCGACAATTTATATGGTATAGTCTCATCTGACGTCTGAGGCTGTGATTAGAACCTTTACTGAGGTCTTGGTTAAATGCACAACACTTGCATAAAGTAGCTCAACCATGCTACATTACTGTGAAACATTTAAATAAGAAAACAATGTCAGGAGTGAGGATTATCATGCTTTTTGATGAGTGAATATTGGAGAATAAAATTCAACTGAATATATTGAAATAGTTTCTTGATTACTGCGTGCTCATATTTGCTTTAAAACTAATATTTTTTTTCCAATTAAGATGGTTTTATTTCTAAAATTCCAAATGAACCCTGTTTGTGTGCGATCCCTGCCTCCCTCCCACCCCTCCCAACCTCACTCCTCACCCCCTTCTTTATGATCGCAGTGGACCCCGATCTAAAAACTAATATTTTTTTTCCAATTAAGATGGTTTTATTTCTAAAATTCCAAATGAACCCTTACCTCCTCAAAAGGTAATTTGGGAGTGAGGGAGGCAGCAGAAGATGATGATGATGGAGACCATTGGTGAGTTGGAGGAGGAGGAGAAGGAGGAAGAGACCACACGGAATAACTTCAACTTCCAAGCACGTCACACCTCATGGAACAGGCGGCTTCTCCTCAGACTTTTTTTTTTTTTTCCCAGTATTGCATGCAAATGTAAAACTTTCAGAGGAGGTATTAATTAAGAATCAGCTTGTAGCCTTCAAAGTCTCCCGCGTCTCTGCGTCTCACTTTCTGTTGCTCAGTAGTGCGCGCGCACACACACACACACACACTCACACACACATTTGCAATCCTCTGTGCCTGCTGGGCTGTGTGAACTTTATCGTGCCGGCACCGACGCAGTGTTGGTGTCATCTCTGCGCTCAGGCCCCCTCAGGCTTTGAGCGCGAATACATAAACCGTTTTATAGAATATTAATCACTTTTCACCACTAAGTGAACTGCAAGGAATCGCATTTTCTCACCGCCGCCGGGTCGCGATAGGAATAAGAACGTGTTAGCACCTCGGTCGAACTTAATCGGTGCCGTTAACATGGCTACCTTGTTGTGGGGTTTCTTCCCCCCCCTTCTCTGACCCGCAGTGATGTTCTCCTGCAATTTGAAATCCCCTTTGCTGCACGTACTCTCAAATTGCGCATGCATATGCATTCGTTGCCATTGGCGATATGTACGACGCAGTGTCCATTTTCAGCCTGTTAAGGACACGACGAGCAGCGCGCATCCGGAGCGAGCATCACACCACATCAGGTGGGAGAGGATTCCCACTAACTCTGATTTGGAAATAAAAACAGAGGGGGAAAAGGGGTGAGAGCTCACATGTGTCACACTAGTGTGTGGGGCTGACCCAAGCGTAGGCCATTCATTTCAACGGGACATGTGCTCACCCAGCGTAGTATAGTGTAGTGTCACTTCCCATCATGCCTCTGTAACTCACATGATCCATTTGCATTCCATGAGATTTCTTTTTTTTTTTTACAGCAGTACCTTGAGTGGTCACTGGAAAAAAAAATCGGTATCCAGTTCTAACAATACATCCATGGGCTGACCATGACATTGATTGGACCTTAGAGATAAAAACTGCTGTAAGTAATGGACCCATCTGTGTGTGTGTGTGTGTGTGTGTGTGTGTCCAATGAAGCTTGAAACATTACAACCACACCCCTCCCCACCCACCCAACCCCCAAGTAGAGGCCACGAGGGGGCCAACCACCGATTTGATGCACCACCTTCCTGTCTGCTACACACTGCCCTAAAATCTCGAGCCCCACTCCGCCCGCCCCGCTGAAGCCCTCTGCCCCACCCCTCTTGCTCTCTTTGAAACCCCTCCGCACCCCCACCCACCGTCGCGGGGGGTGATTACAGCGCCATAACGACCACAATAACCGTGCGGAGGAAGCTGACGAGGCATGACGCTCGCCATTACGGGAAGAAAAAAAAAAGTCCTGTGGCTCGGCAGAGGGGGGGGGGGGGGGGGGGGGAGAGTGGAGGGCCAGAGGGGGAGAGGGGCTGCGAAGGTAAAGTGCGGCCGGGAAGAAAGCGAATAGGTGGCGACGGGACAAGTTGGGAGTCAATCAATGTTAAAGGAAAGGAAAGAAAAAAAAAGCAGCAAAGACGGGAAAGTAGGTGTGGGATGCTGGGATGTTGCCGGGATGAAGAGAGGATGAAAGACGTCGGGGTGGGGGGTAGGACGTGGGGGGCGGGCTTGAGTGCAGCCATGATCAAAAGCGCCAGAGTGACTGAAGGGGAAAGAGAAGAGACTGGCTGATGCCTCTCACACCGACTTGAGGTGAGGGGAGAGAAGAAGAAGAAGGAGGAGAAGATCAGACAGAGGAGCTTTCTGTCAATAAAATGTGAGCACCTGCAAGCCCACCTGAGCGTCCCTTGCATTTTCATTTTGTTGTTTTTTTTGTAGTTTCCTTTATTTCATGAGCTTCCGCCCGCCGGGCCGAGAGAGCCGCTCGCCATGACAGGATTTAATGCGGCTCTGCAGCGGGCCGCCAAAGAGTCGGCGAGGGCCGTTTATCACGCTGCTAAAGCAGGCTGGGGGGCGGTGAAGGGAGGGAGGGAGGGAGGGAGGGCTGGGGGGAGACTGGGTGCACATGTGCGAGGAGGAAAGAGCTGTCAGGTGCATTCGCTTCTAGCCGGTTTCACGTGACCGGTTAATTAGTTGCCGTTTCGGGAGAAAGATACGTGGAATCAGAGGAGGGCTGACAATGAGGCCCCACTGGGTTAAATATTTAATGGCCATATTACGTGGTCAGCACATTTGGCCACAGCTCGTTGCCCTCACGTGATTGAATCACTTCTGCCACCGAGCGCCCCTCCCAACCCCCCGTTAAAAATCAATGTCTGTGGGTTTTTTTTTTTTTTTTTTTTGGGGGGGGGGGGGGGGGAGATTGATTGGCGGCAGATGGTTCGGGGCCACAAATGGGAATCCGGTGAAACTCAAGTGGGTCCAGTAGGCAGCAGGCAGGACATTAAGGGTTCCCGGTCGGTCCCACAGCGGCAGCATCAATGTGAGTGTGAGTGTGTGAACAGTCTTCATATTCACCGGCCGCTGTGACTCAGCTGAAGCCCCTGACCGAAGTGCTCACTGATGATCTCGTGATCTTCAATCGTCAGCAGCGGGATGAGCGGCTTTGACATCATGCGATGACCAAAGAGAACAAAGCGGATCCTTTGTTTCCAGGAAAATGACTCGTGAGTTTGAGCGGCGGAGTTGGCTGAGTGTTACTTGTTGTATCACATGGTTGAATTGTATCACTCTGCTGATCTTTGCCCGCCTCCACTGCTACTGTCTGCTCCAAATTTTCCTCACAGCCGTTCCTTGACCAGCCTTTCTTACAATTCCCCCCCCCCCCCCCAACTGTTTCACATCTGGCAGACGTTTGACCTGCAAAATTACTCGAAACATTTAATCTACCGCTCTTTTCTTTTCTTTTCTGTTGGCGCAAAACAGGCCCGAATTCCGAAGATGTTCCTGCGGGTGACTGTTGCTTTTCTTCGTCGCAAACTTTTACTCCTCTGCCTGATTGCACCTCCTCCACCCCTTTGCCTCACTTTTCTCCGGGAAAAAAAAGGAAGCCAAGCCCGTGCTCATCTGCATGCACAGCGCCTTGGTTCCAGCTGTGAACATGGGATTGAAATGGAAATGGGAAGGGGGAGAAAGAGTAGATTACGCTCGGCAAACGCGTGTGCTGCCTCCTGGCTGGCCCACCAGCTGAGTAGAGAGAGAGAGAGAGAGAGAGGAAGGAACACGGGTGGGTGGGTTTGAAGGGGCTGTGAGGGTGTGTGTGTGTGTGTGTGGGGGGGGGGGGGGGGGGGGGGGCTGATGTAGGAAGCAGAGTTAGACAGCAACAAATTGAAGGGCAAGTGAGGATGAGAGAGGTCGGGAAAATCGTTTTGACCAGCAGAAAACGTTGAGGCCCAGCGGGTTAAGACAATATACGCTGGAGCTGCTAATGGAGTCGAGTCAGCAATGTCTCACAGACACAAAGTGTTCTCACACAGACACAAACTTGAGTGTGCACAGTGATATGCACTTCGAAAGGCGTCCTGGCTGCGGGCCGAATGCTGCGTCATACAGCTAGCGAGTGGAAGAAATCACCGTCACTCAACGTCACCAACGACCAGTGTTGGTGTTTAATCTATTACTAAGTAATCCACTACTGTAATTGTAATCTATTTTTTTTCTAACGGGATTACTGTGGCAAAACTGGTAATTATATCCTAATTGCTGGGTAACGATTCCATTACTTTTCCAAAACCTTTTTGCAAGCTAAAAATATCTTAGGTTATGTGAAGGAAACAAGATGTTCTCAACTGTTACTTTATCGTTTTTCGACCAAAGTAATTAGTAAATAGCTATCGATTACTTATGAAACAAAGTAGTCAAAGAAGTAATTAGATTACTTTTTAAAGTAGTAATCAGTAGTAATCCCAATAACATTGCCAACCACAACAACAATAATCATTGCAAGTGGTGGTGGGGACAAAAGGAGAAAATGAACGTGTTAAATAAATCTCATTGGCTCAACTGAAAGTGACTGACGCTCCAATTCAGGGGATGGAAAGCCATCTGTATTTCAATCAAAAATATTGAAATGGCTTCCGCTTTCTAACACACACCCTCCAAATGCCGGAGGCCCCATCGGGCTGTCGCATTGCTATTCATGAGATTGTCGTTTCCTGGCGGCGCAGTTGACTGGTGGGGTTCTGACCCCAGCCACCGCCGCAGAGGCAGCAGCAGCAGCAGCAGCGGCAGGACGGAGGAGGCAGCGACAGCAAGGAGAGGAAAAAAACCCTCGTGTGATGGAAGACAATGAAAATGAAATGATGAAAAGGAGGGGATGTGGGGAAGAGGGGAGGCGGAGCGCTAGAGAGCAGTTTTTCTATCAGGACCCTGCAGACCCAGACGCTGCACCTTTTGTAGGCCCAGAGGCCAGCGCATGCCTGCCACAGAGGACCCTGCTGGTCAAATACTATTTCATCACGATGGACACCCCACTGCTGGTGCGATTCAATTTTCAAAAACATTTATTTATATATTGTTAAATAGCAGCTTTTGTTCTCAGCTTCACCGTCAACCTGATGGCAAATAATCAGCATCGCCAATTTGCGGAGTTCTGTTTTTGTAAACAGAACCAGAAGGGGTGGAGGGGGGGAGCTTTTATTTGCATTGATTGAAAAACACATCTTTGCGCCTGTCAAAAGGAGGCGCAGGGCAAATAACATTTAAAAATAAATTGCGGGGCCAAGAGAGAAAAGCAAGACTTGAAAGCAGCTTCGGCTGGTAATTAGATTTGTGCTTACGCGAAATTGCATCCTTGCCACTGTGTTCACTCAGACACGTTGACTCCATACGGGAAAGTGCGCGCAGAGTTTCTCTCTCTCACACACGCACACACACACACACACACACACACACACACACAGTTCCAGTTTCCCTCTGACAATGAAGGATCAGCATGTTTATCTCTTTAAGGCAACACAAACACAAGCCTATTAACTGAGATTTTCCAGAGTCCAAGGGCAGCATTTTTTTTTCCATCTTCGCTTGTGTACCTAAGATGAATGATGGAGATAATAGAGACGAGAGTGACACGTAGGCGGACCGTGCAGGTATACAAGGTAAAAGAAAGGATGAATTCAACCTGTTTACACCGTCTAGTCCCAGCGGTGCCAAACAAAACAACAAAACAAAAAAAATCCTTGCAGGTTAAAGGATAAGAAACCAAAAGAGGGTTGTGAGACACCGGGCCCTGACTGACTGACTGACCCACCTGCTGGACACAATGTCTCGTCCCGGCGCTGCAGCCCAGCGAGGTGGCACTGCGCTGGGACAGGCTGAGCCACAGCTTCGCTGCAGCCGCCGGCTCTAATTCAATCGGGAAGCCTTCGGAAAAGTCACAAGGCGATCACGCTGAAGCTGTAAACACACTGACTGCACGGGTCACTGCTGTGTTTCACATAAAGGAGTTGGAATCTAGTAAAGAGGAGGGGATGGGGGGGCACAAGTTCATTTCCAATAATGACTTCAATACTAGAGCTGATATTTTTTGACCTTTGCTGCAATTAACATGCTGCTGGAGCAGCAGCGGCGGCGCTGATGAGGACGATGCCACAAGCTGCGCACTGCTGGTCCCGATAAGAGAGATAGCGAGACAACTGGGGAGAATGAGGGCGGGGGTCGGGGTGGGGGTAGTGGTGGTAGCGGCGGTTGGGGTGTATTAGCCCAGTAATGGTACTAAGGGGTGAAGGTTATTATCAGTAGGCAGGCAGCAGGAGTTTGGAGGGGAGGGAGGTGTGCATCCAATAGAAAGAGAGGAGGATCAGGAGTGAGAGCCTGAACTGCGTAGATTGGAGGGGGATGATGGGTGGGGTTTGAAGTTTGACTCATGCAGAAAGGGGTGCATGGGGTGAGGAACGTGCAAGCCTGTGATTAAGTGCTTTTCAGAAAAAAAATAACATGCAAAACAAAAAGATATGCTGGCTTTTTTTCTCTCCCTTTTTTCCACATTAAGCTCACATGAGCGATGAGCTTCATTAGATTAATGCAACTTTGCCTTGGTGGAAGAGCAGCGTTCCTCGTGGCCGCTGCTCACTGAGCTGCAGAAATAATTATTACAACCTGACAGCGTATCTCTCGTTCTCGTTCTTCTGCAACCTCTGACGGCCTCTGCTTCTTCCTTCCCAGGATGCGCCTCCGCTATAAGCGCTTGACATTTTTATTGGAGCTTGACGACTATTACTATCAATCAATCAATCAATCAATCAATCAGTATTTAAAGAGCACTTTTCATACACTAAAAACACAATACGAAGTACTTTAAATAAAATGCTAAAGAATATACTAGAAAGCCATCCTTCCCACACTCCCACACACAGCAGCAGATGGTTTGGTGACACGGCAGGCCAGTGACGAACCAGGTGAGGAAAACCCACCTCAGGGTGGCCATGCACACCGAGCGGTGTCACAGCCCATGGAGCGTCACCGCTGAGATAGACCCTACCCTGGTCTATCTCAGCGGTGACGCTCAGGCAGACCAGTCACACACAACTCCCAGTGCGGACCCCCACCCACCCCCATTAGGAAACAGTGGAGCTAAAAACTGAAAGATTAAAAGACAGCGAGAAAAGAGAAAAACAGGCAATAGATACAGTAAAAGATTCAGAATTTTAAAAGCTTGGTGTTTCAGCAATAATAAAATGCACAAGATATAATAAATATAAAAAACAAATACAAATCGTTCAAAGCATTATGGATTAAGAATATTAAGACAAAAATTGTCTTGTTTTAAAAGTCTTGAGTCTCTATTTAGAAACATCAACAGTCTATGCAGTCCTGATGTTCTCTGGATACATCTTTGGATATTACTGTATATGAGCGTATGACATCCAATCCAGGTGTGGGGATAAAAGTCAGGGGTTCCTGCAGGTCAAAAGGGAAGAAATATCTCATGCTATTCCAAAATCCTCTCTACTGTCACTTGATGAGATGCATCGTCCTTTGGTCATCAGGGAATTTCAATCCTTAGAGCCCCGAGGCAAAAAGATCCAAAGAAGAACTGTTGGGACCTACTGTTTGTAGTTCTTGTGAAGCAGGAACAGGGTGCAGGAAAAATATCGGTGTGGCTGGGGGGGCGGGATTCTGCGTGTCAAAACTTCATAAATGGCATCATTTTGTGAGGTTGTCGCGACCGCAAAGCCGCGCTCAGTTTTCCGGTTAGGTGATCGCGTTTATACTAAATTAAACACGACACCGCGCGCCGCGAAAGGCGACGGAGCACAAGGTTAGCTCAACAAATCGCTGCAAATGGACCATGGCAAAGAGGATCTGCGCTATCTCCTCACGCATGAGCTGAAAACCCCGGAAAACATCTCATCGCAGAGGAACCCGGTCAAAAGACCCAGTCAGGGAGGAAAATCTTGTTCGGGCTCGGGGCGCCTTTTTTTTTTTTCCTTCTCTCTCTTTCTCTCTCTCTCGACTTATTCACGCGTCGCCTGGTCAGTTTTCCGACACCTCGGCGTGGAATTTTCTTACATCACCAGCGGTGGCAGCAGACGCAAGCCAGATAAGGCCGGTGTGAGGCGGCTGGAGGGAGGATGATGAAGTGCAGCGCTTCCAGACACACTTCCTCCTATCTCGGCCCGCCACCGTGTCACCTATCAGCCTCAGCCGTGTGGTGCCGCCGCCGTGCGCCTGTCTCTGCTTCTCTGCCTGAGCTTTTGTTCTGCGGTGAAGAAAGCGAGCAGGGCCGCAGCATCAAAGTATGAATGACTTGAAAGCTGTGATCTGAATGCACGCACAGAGGGTCATGCAGGCCGCAGATATAAAGCGCACACGCACACACACACACACACACACACACACACACACACACTGGAGCGAGCCAGAGCGGCTGGCTTTGTAGACAGCATCTGTTTCGGGGGGCTCATGTCATCCTCCCGCTGCACCCCCGCCCCTCGGTGACAGGTGGAGGGGATTCTGAACTCTGGGTTCTGGGAGACGCACACAAACACACAAAGACACAGACACATGGCGGGTATCTCGCCGACACGCACAGAGGGTGATATCCACACACACACACACACACACACACACCTGCTGTGGAGCAGGGCGACGGTGCCCTGTGGTGCCAGGCAGGCTGCCTGGATCCAGCACCTGCTCTCAGGCCAAACACAGGATGAGGGACGGAGGAGCTGACAGCAACACACACACACACACACACACACACACACACACACACACACACACACACACACACACACTGGGGTGGATGTATATAAAACCCAGATGTCAGCGGGGTCATTGCGTTTAATTTCCATACACAAAACAAAGGCCCGTCGCTCAGCCTATGGGACAGAGAGGTGTGTAAACAAGGCTCCTGGTGGTGGAAGCTTCTACTCAGCAACACGCACTGGAAGCCAGGAGGGCGGCTCAGAGCGCCGCTGAAACAACACCGACCTCTTGGCCTCCAGCTAATTTCTATAAACACAGCCTCCTTCAGACGGGAGGCTGGCTGGGGGTGGGAGGGGTCGACCTTCGCCTCGCGCCGTATGCGCTGCCCGTATCAGATATGCAGCGCAGCGCCTCGGCTGGTCTGACAACACTCGTGACCCGGCGACCCTCGAGGGGCAGCTGGACCCTTGAAGCTCAACCCTCACACATCCGTCTTGTTCCAAGCTCCGATCCGGAGCACGTTTAAGATGGGGCTCGGTTTAAAAATGAGCTGCCAGTTCGTTGGGACAAAAGCAGAAGCGATTCTCGGCCCTTGTTAGCCACAGAAGACGTTGTGTGTGTGTGTGGCTGGCTGTGGATGACGCGAGAGATAAAAATAGACAGTGGACCGTATTTTTTTTTTTTATAATAAATGGATAATTAAGAACAGCACTGGGAGCCAGAAGGCAGAAACTAAAGTGAATAATGACAAGGATTGCATCAAAATACTGCTGCCTGTTCTCTGTCAGTTTTCCCATAACTCACTTAACTCATTATTCCAAACACTGAAAGAAGCAGGGAAACTTTTGGAAGTACATCTCATCTTTTGGGGGGGACACGCCGCAGGGCACGGCGCTGTGGGCTGACGCGCGTGCGTGTTTCTACGTGTAGGAGCCTCGCCGATAGCGCTTCTATTTTGGAGACTTATGCAGCAGAGACATTTCTTAGCTATCTTCTATTTCCAGCCCTGAGGAGGTGAGAGGCAGGGCCGCATTCACTTTAGTTTCCACACAGATCGAACTGCGCCGCTGCCAAAGAATTGGGAGTGAGAGTAGGTGCAACCACCACCACGTATAGAAATTCACTACATACGTCAAAGAAATACTTCTCTGTATATAAATGTGTACACATACAGGTACTACCCGAAAAATTTGAATATCAAGTCAAAGTTGTTTTATTTTGGCAATTTGACATAAAAGACGAAACCAACAAATGTTATTGATCTCAAGCAGTTCCTCGTTGAAACTTTGCTGATTAAGTTTTTAAGCTTATTAAAACCACAAACTCAGAAAATTAATATAAAATTTGCGGGGTTTTTTTAAGCTGCAAGACCTGATCAGCAAAATCCAAAGAAATAAAAACTTGAAATATATTGATTTGCATATTATTCCTTTATATAATATGTCAAATTCACCTTTTAAGTTGAATTGCAGAAATACAACATTTTCAGGATGTTATAATTTTCTGGGTAGTACCTGTATATATATATATATATGTATATACACACACACACACACACACACACACACACACACAACACTCTTTCACAAGCAGTAATCGTCCTGCTGCTGTGATTGCTACAGTTGAGGCTTGCTCATAATTACACACACAAATTGGCAGAGCAAAATTGCCTTGAAAAACAGCAGCAGAACCCAGCGAGCACAGATAGGTGAGCCAGAACACGCAGAGCAGCCTCGACAATAGTGGCAAAAAAAAGCAGCACCCCCTTGGCTGGCAGATTCCAGCCATATCTCTCTGCCTCTCAAGGACATGCTTATCCCTCTTCCCTTCCCAAATTACAGGCTAGGAGAAACTGGAGGCGGGCGGGGAAGATGGGTTCAGGTGTTCAGCAACAGCTGGTTGTCAAAATGAGAAACAAAGGCGGTGAGGAGGGTGTGTGTTGGCGGACGGCTGGGGCGGGGGCGGGTGCGAGGTGGCGTTTTACACAGGAACGAGATTAGCGACGCTTGAAAGATGCCGGGAATAATTGATGAAGGCTTTGGGATCAGGCGTTGTGAGGGATGAGACGGCAATGTGGCCAGCTGGACGGGGCGTTTTGTGTTCGCGGCGCACAGTGACAGATTGATAAATAAAGCAGGATCTCCGTCCATGGCTCTGTGACACGCACCATTATGTAAACACGGCCTTCTTGTTCTCGCTCTCTCTCTCCCAGACACACACACACACACACACACACACACACACACACACACACACACACACACACACACACACACACACACACACACACACAGCAATGAATGTGCTCTGGACAAGCATAGACTTGTTTGTTCAATAAGGCATAAAAACATGTTTTGCAGTCACCCAGTCACAGTTTTTTCTTCCCACCACAGAAAAGTACACTATGCACAACCGGAAACAAAAGTTCAGATGAATTAAATGTTTGACAGTTTGGTTAAGTGAAAATTGACAGTTGCATAGTTTGAAGCCAATTTAAAAAAATTTACATGCTACAAAAATATATATGTTTAAAAAACGTTTTGGTCCTTTCTCAATAAAGACATCACTCGGCAACAGTTGAGCTTTGCTGCTGTTGGGTGTATGAAACGGACAACTACATGCACAGCTCTGATAGGAATTCTATAGGCTTTGGCACCCTCTGCAGGAACTGAGCAGCACAGCCAAAAAAAACAACAAAAAAAAAAACTAACGTCAATTGATCGTCTCCATCGATGGATTGAGGAGCCGCTGCTCACAAAGCCCACGTAAGGTAACAGAGGCATCTGCCAAACAAATCTTGGAAATAACTATTTACCTCAATTCATCTGGAAAACTAATTTGTTCTAAAAATGTTTTTTTTGGTCATATGAAGACAAAAAAAAATACTGCCTGATGTAGCCACTGACCTCATCATAGGATTCATTTTTCTCCCGTTTACAAGCACACCAGACACATTGCACTGCCCAGCTGAGAGCGCACAAAGTGTGTGTGTTAAGTATTTGTGCAGTGATTTATTATCATTAAGCTGGCGTAAGACTTTAGGTCTCTAGGTGGCACTATGGCCGTGTGTGCAGTTGCTGATTAATGACATCACCGCTTACCAACAAAGCTAATTATGGAAAAGCTGTTGTTCACAAACAGCAACTCAATTTTCCAGATGAGTCATGGCCCAAGGCATTAGTGCGAACATCTTAACATTCACAGTGCGTAACAGCAAACAACCAAATGGAAGGAGAGGGAAAACAGCCTTCTAAGCTTGCTTTGGTTGGAGGACATCAAAATGTCTTAACTGCCAATGTTCCTCCAACCGAGGGCAGATATTTTACCCAGCAGAAATCTTTCATTTTCTTTTTTTTTTTTATAACAGATTCAAGTCCTTCAAAAAATATAAATGGTAAAAAAAAAAAACCAAACATTCACTGAACTCCATATTTTCTTTGCTGAATTTCTAAACCACCACCGGCGCAATAGACCCATGGAGATTTGAACCGCAACGGTCACGCAAGAGAAAGCATAGTGCACACTGAACAGGGATTTGGAGCAGCACAGGCTTCATTGTTGAAAACAGAGAAAAACACAATGTTTGACTTTCTCCAAAAAAGATTTATTGAGCAGTTTTCTTGTTTGCAGCTGCAACCTGTTGGGAAAAAAACAAATGTGTTTTAGAGTTTAGCAGCAGACAAATAATCAGCACAATGTCCTAATGATTACTTTTATCCTGAGAAAAACAGTGAGCACGTACTCATCTTGATCCAACCTAAATTTCCTATCCATGAACATCAACTGTTTTGCTTTTGTCACAACACTGGGGCGCAATGCAAAAATCCTTCTTGAACAGTAAAAGGGGTAATGTATGCGAGCATGATGGATTGTAATTCAATTTCACGAGAACTTGAGCGGTTTCAAGGAGAAACTGTCCTATTTGCTGCCAAGTGCATCAAGAGTGCTGACAATTTTTGGCTGGAATCTCAGCAGCTCTTCAACGACCGTCAGAACGCCACGCAAATGTGCTTCCCATCAGTTTAGTGTGGCAGGTAGACAGTGCCGAGCACAGGTCTGCTCATTAGCACAGGTAAACAAGAGGAAAACTGGTGCCATATGGCAAACTTGCCGAGCATGAAATTCCTTCCTCGTGTTTTAGCCCCTTTACCCTTGAATTATTACAGCGGCGCCTCGCCGGGTGTTTGACAGAACCCCTATTGCGATTTGCTTTCGGTAAATTCGCAAACAACCTCAGTGACGTTGAAAAATGTGTGAATTGATGGAGTGTTTAGGTTTAGGTGCTGCATCACAGCAAGGTGATGTTTTTTTTTTTTTTTATTGATCTCAAAAATGTTCGCAGGCCAATGCAAAGCGTCTTGACTATTTATTTTGACTAAATATTCAATATTTTGTCAGAATATTTACTTGGTCAAGATGAAGTTGAATTCAAATTCACTTAACATTCAACACTCAACATAAACACAAGGAGGTGGCTTGAGAGAGTTATACACTCCATGCACGAGACATAATAGGAGCCTCTTTCACACTGCAAAGCTAAGACTATGGGGAAATTCTAACACTGCTTGTTTCAGCTACAAGCTACAAGCTTTCCCTAGCAAGTCAAAAGCCTCCGTCAGACTCATACTGTGGGACAAAAGCAGCTAACTAGAAGCAAAGGCCAGAGCCCAGAGGAAAAGGGGTTTTCATAAGCGCGTCTATTCAGAAAATTATCTTATTTAACCATCCTATTAATTCAGTCTTATGGGAATCCCCAACAGATGGAGCTTGAGGTTTCAAATATATCATTTAACTCGAGTGCAGCTCTGATTGGTTTATGATTTGACACAAATCAAGTTAAACAGAGACAGTAGGGCAAATAGACAACAGGGCAACTCAAGTAGTTTATATTCTGGAAAAAACTTCTTAAGATTTTGTGTTCCTGGCAAAAACAAAAAAAACAAACTCATACTACCCTTTAATAAACATGTTCATAGAAAGATGCGAATATTCCAGAGACTTGTATTCACAATCAAGACAAAGATCAAACGTATTATTCTTACCTGACCAGCAATTCTATCCAGGTCTCTGGTGCCCTGGGAAGTGAGTTTGCGACCACTGAGGTACACAGGGGAGTGGGGGGAGAAGATGGTTAAAAATCAGCACACAGCAAAATGAATCATTTATTTTCTTAAAACTTGGAGCATGTTTCTATGTTTCATCTATCCAAACCCCCGATTCCCTGGTTTTGACGTTTTCAGTCGTCAACAAAAAGATCTGCTACGCCTCGGTGCCCACAGTATCCACAAAATATTGTTCACTTTTAAGTGGGATCCCACATCTCCAGAAGCACCCACATGGCAGCCAATCGAAACTTCATTTTGGAGCATGTTAGAGAAGTTATCAGACTCCACTGCAGCTTGTGGCTTTTAATCGCTTAAGGACAAACCAGAAACAAAAGATGCCTAAATTGCTACTCGACTCAAAACAGGCAATGATTTAGAAAAACTAAAGAATGGAACATTGCCAATGACAGTTTTGACTCGATCCCTACCACCAATACTGGGTCAAAATAAGGACAACTTTGGCTCGTAATGGTACATTACATCAAAGATGTCAGATAAATTGCAGTCTTTTACTCTTCATTTTGAGGTGCAAGAAAAAAACAAGATAACAGGTACGTACATTTAATGCTTTGAGTCAAAGGGAGTCGGGGGATGAATTCTCTACTAAACCTTACTTAAGTTCCAGCACTACCTTTGCTTCTTAGAATATTTATAACTGTCACATGCACTGGTGCAGTTGACTAGTCATAATAAGCTATTTGAAAAATATGGCAAATCAGTAAGACACTACTACTGACTGCATTAGGTGTTTTTCCTCTATACAGTAAGCTGGATGCATGAATGAAAACTATTCATGGATAAAATTACATTCAGTATATAGAAAAAAATGTTTTCTTAAAACATAGCATGGCAGCTCATTATATGTGCATGCTTTTTTACAAAAAGACACTCACCCATTGGGATCCTTCTCAATCATCTTGAGAAGCTCAAGGGACTGAAGAACCTTGCGGGCCACATTCTTGGAGCCTACACTGTAGTGGGCAGGGCACACACCGTTCCTTTTACGACCACCATAGATCTTGGTCATTGAGCCAACACCAGCACCACCACGGAGGTACAGGTGACGGACGGTGGATGCTGAAATAGACGAGTGTGGCACATTTAGTTGTGTTTCTTGGGTTAAATGCATCCCTTCAAGGGAATGCTGGACAAAGTCAATGCATCCAACACAACACTGCAAACAGCAGCAACCATCAATACCACTTATTTAAGCATCTGGATGCATAAATCTTGTTTTGTAAAATGACGGACAGTCTGCATGCAGCCATCACTCGCATGCTTTTCAACATGAGCTTACCAGCTCTAATGTAGAACCAGTTCTCATCACTGGGGGCCAGCTCCTTGTGCTTGCCGAGCTTGACGAGGTCCACCCAGTCAGGTACCTTTAGCTTTCCTGACCTGCAAGCAAAACAAGTTAACACTAAGAAACCTCTCAATCATATACACAGTAAATCTTGAAATAGCGTCACTAGAATAATGGGACGAGTTGAGAAAATTAACACAGGGACCACCACCATTCACCTCCAGGGGGTAACAGTAAATCATATCAACAAAAAACAGGAGCTTAAGGGTGATTTATTAGAACTATAGACAACGAGCACGAGAACAACTACGCCTGACTTACTTCTTCAGGAAGGCTGCCAGGGCACGGACAAACTCCTGCTGGTTGACGTCTTTTACGGTGACACCCGGCATCTGCATGTTGCACAGAAGAAACGTTATGGATTAAACAGCTGGCAGACCAATAAAAACTATAGTCTGAGAGTAATATGCAACATATGTATTTTGAGGCGGGTCTGTAATCCATGTTTGAAGACAATTTTGAGGCGGCACACTGGATGTAATCCACATTTCAAGATGATGAGACCGCATGTGCGGTTCGCACCATTTGACAACTTGCACCCGAAGTTAAGACAGGGGAGAATGCGAAACGTCGAACGTGACAGTAAACAGTGAACACGTTCATAAACGTGGAAAGATCTTAGTTGGAAATACACGCCTGTAACCGGCATAGCGATAGTAGCATGCTCATGCTAACGTTAGCATCCCGTTTCCACGAACGGAGGACAACTCTAAGTACAAATGAGACAAGGAAACATAATCTTGCTCGAATTTTTCTGCTCTACGGATATGTTTTTAATCTCTATATGGAAAGTAGACAAATCTGAATGAGCCACACGGCCTAGCGACGAGCTAGCAGGCCTCAACGAGGGAGCATGGGGGCGGCCATAGTGGAACTACACGCAGTGATGAGCGCTCCATTCAAGTAAAGTACTTATATGTTGAAAGAACGGCATACAGCTGCCGACATAGCACCACCCGAGAATAAGCCAGCACTTATATCACGACTGGCAACGTTTCGGAAAATAAACTCCGCTAAAAATCGGCGTTATTTTGAAAGCAAACAGCCACGGACGGAAAGCTACGCTTTACCTTGCTTGTGGACAGCAACGGGAAGAGGGTGATACGGGGTTTCCCACTCGTGTTAAAACGGGCAAATCTCGTCACATCGCGCGAGACCAGAGCGATTTCCTTCCGATGCCTCGCGTCTCAACAGGATGATGTCGAGCCCAATAATGACGAGAACCCAGAACTGTATTGGTTTAATAGTTTAATAAGCCTTTGAAAAATACACACGAAAGAAAGTGTTGTTTTTTTGTATTTGCCAGTTGTTGTTGTTTTGTAACAATGTTAATGTATTTTAAAAGTGATGTAGTATGGGGAGATGCAACATATTCGGTATTAGTAAATACTTTACACACGCGTGCGCACACAGACACAGACACACATAATATTAAATAATTCATAATGAATAAAATCTTATAGATAACATTCATTAACAGTTGATATAATATAGGATAAGATCAGCATGGTAACTAAAACATCTATGCTAACAACAATCTGAGTATTCAAGATCAGGAATAGCATGGAAAATACCTTTAGACAAGCCTGTTCAAGGTCTCTGATATTTCTGTCCATTTTTGTCCCTCCAACACAATCACATCATCAAAAATCATGCTGCTTTTTTGTTCTGTTTTGTTTTGTTTGTTTAAGTTAAGCTATTCATTTGTCTTTCTGATGTGGAGAGGAAAAATGTAAAATCAAGAAAAGCAAAGTGAAATGTATTATTTTATTTCATTTACTTTTAGAATGAATGCATTGTGTTTGAATGAGTGCTGGAGAACATTTGAGTTTTTCTTTTCTTTTTGTTATATATGAAAATACAGTATGGGCATATATGTGCTCGACATTTACATGTTTCCCTGGCCGGTGGAGATGACACTGCCCTTTGCACATCCCAAATGGAAAGGGCAACCGTGCTCCAACATTGACACAATTGATATGTTTGCAGAGAAAAGACAGCGAGATGGATAGAAGTCAGGTGGATATGCTGCCGAGGTTTATAAATCACTGTCACACTCGATCAACAATAACCTGAGAGGGGGCGTGCTGGGACAGAGATCCTGGTCAAAACTATAAAAGCAAACAGGGAAATCGGTTCTAGTTGTTCTTTGTGTAAATCTGGTCCGTCTCTGTCATCGCCAGGCTCCATAACAGGTAATCTTTATTCTTACTTTTAAATTGACTAGTTTCTTTTCATTTCACTAACAGGCCACCTGTTACCTAAAATTAAAATAGAGCCTGATTTTGCCCCCATTGTTTAAATGTGGCATCAAGGAGCTTCCCTCAATCAAACCATTAATCAGGATGGGCCACTCTGAATTAAGAGCTCAGCCAAGGTGAATTAAACTCACTAATCTAGTCTTTAGTTCAATTCACCACTCATGTGGTGAGACATTTGATTCCCATATAAAATGATTATGAAGCAAAGAGGATTTTCAAGTCTGCCATGGTTAAAGCGTCGGCTACCACAGAGGACAGAGTGCCCTGAAAAGGTCAAACTAATTATGCAGAGCGGAGAGGTGACCGATTGCTGTGCCAAATCAGTCATTTCAGTGTTTATCCACTTTGTTTTATGAGTGACTATTGTCAGAAAATGCACTAAAATTAGCTGCCAATGATTTGCAAATGCCTTTGTTGGACATTTGTTTGGAAGTGTGTGTGCTTTGGTAATTGCTCGGCACTTGTGTTTTTACACACAAAGAAACGCCCAGGCGTTTACGGAGCATGAATGTACAAACAGTGCACGCTGGGCTACGCTGTGGCAAGAGGCAAAACAATGGCAAGAAAATAGAAGCAAAAAGAAAAGGAAATGTTAGCCCTTTGTTGCCACCCAGGTCTTGTTGCTCATCGCTCCATGTTTGCATGGTGCTCACATCCTCAGAGGCGAAGGTCTGTCAAGTTTGTTCTGGCTTGACCTTTTCACTCTGCCGGCACATTTACAGCTCCCCAATACATATCAAAACATCTACTTTCCCCATTGCCTGTACTCTCTTGCATCATTTTTTTTCCACCCCGCCACATCCAAACTTTTTCCCTGCTTGTTTCTTCTGGGGGAGTTTTAATTATTGCCTTAGCTTGACACTTTTTGCTGAACTTCAACAGTCCTAATGTTTAAATATCCCTTATGCAATGCAGTTTTAATGCTGCAGGGGCAATCTCCGCTGACCGCATGTGGGAACACAAGGCAGCACTTGCTACTTGAGTAGGAGGAAATTAGTCCACATATGCCTTAGCATTATTTCATTTTCTCTTTAATTACTATCATTGGCAATGACCTGCAACACTGACCTTTAAACCTCGCTGAAATTTGCATTCACTTTCTTTTCTATTGTTTTTCTCTTTGAATGCCTCACAGGCATGGACTATTTGTGGCTGTACTCCCTGTGCCATTGCATAGTATCTGTATGTATAATTGCTGCCAGTGTGCGATTGTGCATAGTGATAAGCAGCAAGGACAGATTTGTAGACATCCAGGGTAGAATCAAAGGTGACTGGACTCAAGTGGGAAGCGTCTCTCGCTGTCTTCGTCTGTGCCTGGGTTGGGTTGGAGCTGTTGGGGGCGCAGCAGGCGTCCCGGTGACCATCGTCCTCAACATGCCATCCGCCCAGTGTTTGTACACCTGCATCACCTTGGTGTGCTTCCCGATGATGGCCAGGCACTTCACCATGCTCCTGCTGATGATGCTTACAGTGGACGCCCATTTGCAGCTTCGGTTAGGACTCAGGTGAGTGCACAGTCGGCACATGTGAATGCAAACACGGCAGATCAAAACCTAAGACAGGGTGGTCCAGAACTGATCTGACAGTCTCCACGAACAACAATTGTGAAATTGTTTCAGCTCTTCACGTAAAGGAAAAGCTCTCATTTTTGGAGGCATACCCTGAACCTTATCTGTGGTGCAAGGTCTTCATCCCTGACTGGCACTTGATGCAAATTCATTTTCCAGTTAATCGAACATTTGTATCGTTGCATTTTGCATTTTTAAGCCACATTTTTTCATGCCTCTGGTGTTTAAAGGTCTTTCATTTCTCTCTTCAGGGAATTTAAGAACAGTTGTGACAATGATACCACATACCACCAATACAATGTTTGGTCAATGCAGATATTCTTCAGTGGTAACCCGACAACGAGCTCTGTGCCTGATCCTGCTGTGCTGGATGGGTTCTGTCCTGTCTGCTTTTGGCCAGTTCATCGGCTCGGACCTCTTCCCTTCCTGGAACAGATTTGGAGATGGGGCCACAACTGGCCTGGAGTGGGACGGCAACTGGACCAGCTCTGTTCCCCCTATTTCAACTTCGCCCGCCCCTAATTACCACGATGACCGTGAGGTTATTGCAGAGTATCTCCCTTATGGAGGCTTCCTGTCAAAGTTTTTTGTTGAAGACCGGTACAACTTCACCTATGCTCAGATTCACGGCACCCACTGGTTCATCTGTGCCCCCAACACCATTCTCAGCCCACAGTTCCTCGTCTATGCCCACGGGACGATAGTGTTTGTGCTACCATTTCTTTGTTTGCTGGCTGTTTATCTTGATCTGCTTCGCCTCAAGCCCAAAAAGACTCCTTTTGGTACCCCCGCCCCCCAAAAACACGACTCCTATCCGGTCCGTCACCTGGTTCTGTCCCTCTCGCTGTTAGTCCTACTCTGTTTACCAATCCAGATCATCGATGCACTCCGTCTTTTCAGCCCCACCATGAATATCCCTTCTTTGGGTCACACAATTACATCAGTCCTATTCCAACTTTATGGTCTGGTTCCCCAAATCCTCTTCACTCCAACAAGCAAAGAGGCGAGGGGAGACCAGCGATCTTTGACACATGCTGCTCTCCCCCACCTTCCACCTGCCGTCCCCCTACCAATTGGAATATCTGTCCATAAAGTCCTGTGTGAGGCAGTGCAGGTCACCCAGTGGTCTTCAGCCAAGCATTCCCTCAAAGCCAAAGTGTGCCCAGAAGCCTGAGTCAATGACAAAATGGAAGATTTGTTGGTTGTTGTTGTTTTGTTGTGTTATTGTGCAGGCATTAGGCATCAGTTTCAAGCGGCTAAATCATTCTTTTGGAAATTTGCTCTTATGATTTGCACGCACGAGGATAGCAAAAAGATGTATAATATTTGATACAGTGGGCTTTCAGTGTTATGGACAATAAATATGCAATTTGCCTGTTTGTTATTGGCTTTTAACTAATCAGTGCCCTCATACACAGACATTATGAATTACCTACAAATGAAAAGGCCAGTTAATTATCAGCTCTCAGCAGCAAATGTCAGTAAGAAAATTAAATCTCTTGTTGGAGATGACTATCCCGATTGCAGACGTCTGTTTTCCTGTGGCTGCTCGTACACTGGGCCTTATTTTATGCCTGTTCGAAGTCTCTGTTAAGCCAGTAGCCAGTAATTTAGTTATTTGATTGGCAGCATTTAATTAAACACTTGAATAACGTGGAAGTTGGAAGCTGCATTGCACAGAAAACATCATTAACCTGGTTGTGACACAGGCTTCATGGCCGTTTTGATTAAACTTGTAAATATAATGCTCTCTGGCAATAAAAAAAAAGGCGTACTCACGCTAATTGGACTGTTCATCTTGAACTGATGCCGTGTAAGAAATCACTTATAGAGAAATCCATCTCTATCTACTTGAAACATGAATGACTTTTAGTGCAGCTCTCTTCCCTCAGGCTTTCAATTAGATGTTGGCTCTTGACTGGTGCTCGCTGTACTCTTTGTCCAGCACCGCAGTTTTTGTATTGTTTTGCATGTTTTATTTCTCCCTAGCACGTTTTCCCGTGGCTTCCATTTTATTTTCACTGTCTGCACTCAAAACCACAGTTCTAGTACAGCGCTGCAAAAAAACAAAAAGTCTGTCTCGGAACACATTATTGATAGAAATATCTGGGAGAGGAAAAAGAAAGAAAGAAAGAAAGTAAGAGAGAACGAGAGAAGAGAGAAAAAAAAAAGATTTCCCCTGCTTCCCAAGCGTGGCCACCTGCTCAATTGTTCTGTCCGCCTCTCTGCCTTCCCGATTATGATCGGACTCAACACACCCAAGGACCTCAATCAATGCCACATGCGACGCTGCAACACCGTGTACACACATTCTTCGCCTCGCTTGGGGTCACGCCGCCGAGGCCAGCGAACATAGACCGTGTCTCACCCTCCTATAGAGTCATTACAGCTGCTTTTCCGGATGGGTGAAACTCCTGTCAAATCCGCGGCGCAGCCTATGCTCTCAAAACAGCACATGTATTGAAATGGACTGTGATATTGACTGCAGATTGCAGGCACGGCCGTCATAAACGGCCATAAATGGGGAAGGGTTTTTGACGTGAGCCAGTATCCCGGCGGTTAATCAATGAAACAAGCATCAGCGAGGTACCGAGCAAGCAGTTACTCACTGGCGTCTTGCTGTGGTTAGTGCTCAAAGATTACGCAACAATCCATTGCAATATCGGGGAGAATCACACGTACACACTATCTGTCTCGTCCAGTCTCTTTTTCCGGGCTCCTGTCTATTGATTTGATAATTAGCCTCCACTACAATAATGTCCGTCTCACCTTTTTATAAGCTCTTACGGCTGCATTGTTATGTTGAAATTATGGCTGGTTTCTACGGTTGCGCTGGGACAAATAATACACAGTGTTACCACTTATAGTGTGGCATTTAAATTTCCACAAATTTAAATGCCTTTTCTTACGATCATAAATAGTGTAGTTTTAGCCAACAGCATAGCCAATAGCATAAAAATATAGTTAACTTTTTCCAGTCATTATTTTTGGGGAAACCCAAACAGTTGAAACCCAAATTAAGAGAAGAATGGTAAGATTACAATTCAGAAAGAAACATTTTCAATTTTTCTTTACAAATTCATTGTTAGAATTTTTTGGTGGATAAAGTATCAGGATTTCGGTAAATGTTTTAGAAGTATCTGGTTCTGTATTTGCAGTGCTTATTTTAAATAGAATATAATCCTTTGTTGGTGTTTCACAAAAACCCTCGGATAAAACCCCTTTGTTTGAATGGGGATAAAAATGTGGATTTTTACATCCACAGTGACGACAGTTTTTAGCTTTATTGCACAGGGCAGAAGCTACTGGCGTCCCTTCCCGTCTCAATCGTTACGGAGGGAAGACGTGCCGGGTGTGCACCTGCGCCGAGGCCGCATGTCTGTTTGCGCAGACTGTTTGTTCGGCCAATGCTGTCATTTCACACTGGTGGCCTTGGGTGAGTCCATTACTTTGATTGCCATTTGACAATCTGTCTTTATGACAGGCGACCGTGGAGCCTGGCCATCGATGGAAGAGAAACACATCGATTTATCACCCGGTGACCTCCGGTGGCTTTCAAATCTGGCTCTGCGCACAGATACAGACACGTTGAGTGCTCCTCAGCAGAGGGCCGGCTATTGATTGCGTGGAAGTTAATGGCAGAGTCATATTTTTCTGTGTGCGCCTGCTCCGACCCTCATGTCACCCCGTCTTTACTGTTATCTGGTTGCAGAATTTGTCAGTGCCTCTGTAACGTCTCGTTCTGAATGAGTTGACGGTTAGGAGCCTCTCAATCATCTTCATTTTCACCTTCCTTGTTTCATAATTCCGCTATTCCCCATTGGTCTAATCATACGCTCAGACTTGTTCTATTTTCACAGATTTTCAAACTCCACCAAAACAACAACAACAACAACAACAGCAACTGCTAATTACACAGTAAACACACACAAAAAAAAAAAAATAGAGAGAAAAAAACAGTCTGACCCCAAAGGTTATTTTTGGATTCTTTTTTTTATTTTGTCGTGCTTTGTTTCTTTCTCCTATAAAGAAATAGTAAGCTATATATCAACAATGACACGTGGACTCTAAATTAAACAGGAGTGAAGGACAGGAGAAAAAACGACTTGGCACAGGAGACGAAGAGAAGAGAGAGCGAGAGAGCAAAAGGTTGGGAAAGAGAGGAAAGGTAAGAGTGAAAAAGACGGCAAGATCTACAGTAGAACAAAACAACCCATGGGAAGTATACATTTCTTTAACATTTACAATTATAATAATAACAACGGCAATAATAATAACATTAACAACAATGATAATTTCTCAAATAAAAACAATAATTATTAAAAATCAATAAGACCTCTGGTTTATCATAAAGACAAATTATATATATTTTTATACGTTTTTTTTTAAATTTTTTTTTTATCTTTAAAGATCACTGGACAGTAGTTTGTTCGACTTTGCACCTCTATAGGCTAATATTCTGTGTTAGTATAGTTGCTCCATAATGCTTTTTTAATAGTAAACAGTTTTCTTATTCCTTAAAAGTTTGCTTTAATTTATGCTGTTGTTCTTTTTTTTCCTCTTTTGTACAAACAAGAAATTCAGAGATATGTATACTTGTATCGTCGACGTGTGTCAGCTGTACGTGGGAATGTGTGCGCGTGTCTGCGGGAGAGGTTGGCGAGAGGATTAGAGAAAAAAAAGGAAACATCCTCCGTCCTCTCTCTTTCCTCATTCGCTCCTCTCCCTGTCACTCCCTTTCTCTGCCCTCCCTGCAAGGATTTTTAAACCTTTTTTCATCCTCTTAATGACACTGGAAAATAATTACGCTTTTCTTCAAAGACTCTGCAAGTCATATTCCTATCTCCTTCTGTGTCGGCCCAACACTAATCCTTTTATTATTCGGAGCCTGACAAAGGCGGAGCGATAGAGAGGGAGGGAGCGGACGAGAGAGAGAGAGAGAGAGAACTGTGAGGAGGTAACAGGTGATGAGAGGATGAAAATGGAGGGGGGGAGGGGGTCCCCGACTCTACCTCTACCTCTACGGCTAGAAAGTGCCCGTTTGGAAGAGGAACGGCACGCCAATACCTTCTACAGGCAGATTTCCAAAAAATAAAAAAAAAACAACACAACCAGACTCCTGCTTCTTCTTCCTCCTTCTTCATCTTCTCCTCACTGGCTGCCCGCACCACCGCCTTCGCCGGTTAAAAATCGTGGCTCTATGAAAGCAAAGTGTGTCTGCGGGCGCGGAATTATCATAATCATCTGCCTCCAATTCCTCTTCCACTTTGCCGGCTGCAGCGGGGCAGAGTGCCTGTTTTTCTTTGTGCGACTGGCTTCCACCTCCCATCGACATAATTATGGCATCATTTTGTTTTGGTCTGCGTTCAACTTGCTACCCCCCCCCCCCTCCCCCCACCACCTCACCAGCCACCCCCATGCTCCCTCCGCATGGCTCGCTCAATTTGTTTCTGACTTATGGTTGATGGCACAGTCTTTAATGACAGGTGGATGTATACAGGCTCTCTTTTTCTTTGCATGTGTGTGTGTGTGTGTGTGTGTGTGTGTGTGTGTGTGTGTTTGTATGGCGGATATGGAACGCGGTTGGCCTGGTGTGTTTGTGTGTGTGTGTGTGTGTGTGTGTGTGTGTGTGTGTGTGTGTGTGTGTGTGTGTGTGTGCACAGACATTTTCAGAAAGGCTGCCTGTTATGGCGCATTTTGTACAAGTGTGAACATGTTTGTGCGTGTGTGTGTGTTTATACTGTATATAAGGGAGATATAGACAGAGGGGTGAGGTCAGAGGAGACGCAAACAGGAAATGGGAGGGGGGGGGGGGCGGGGCTACAGCAGGTACTCCTTCTTGCCCTGGCTGGCGTCGTTCCCATTGAGGAAGGCCTCCTGCACCTCGCCATGTTCATCCAAGCCGCTCGCCTCATGGGTGAGATAGGAACCTGGGTGAAGGGAAGGGTGGGGGGGGCCGTGCGGAGGCATCGGAGGGGAAGGGGGGAGGGGCGGGCAGAGAGAAGGAGGGAGAGCGTGAAGGGGGGGCAGGTTAGGGCGGCAAAAGCGTCACGATTCGCAGCGGCGCCAAGCAGCACAATCAAAGCACTCAGCCCTGATATTATTATTACTGCAGCTTCATACCTGTGACTGATTAATTCATTAGTTTAATTGATTGTTAGGGTCAATACCAAGCAAGTATAGGCTCTCGGGTGCGGTACGAGCCTTTTTTTTTTTTTCCACGGCAGAAATTAAAAGGCGGCGGATGGATGGAAGGGTGGGTTCAAACATAATGGTGGAGAGAGGTGGTGGAGGCCGGGTGGGCAGGGGGAGGGAGGGGGGAAGGGGAGGGAGGTGAGACGCAGGAGAACAGTGTCATGTTTTTGCGTCACTCAGGAAAAGCCATTATAGACATTTGGGGCGTCTGAGCGGTGAGTCAGTCTGTGCGGCGCCGGGTCACAGAGTGCAGGAGCGCTTCCTATCATCACCCTGAGCGCCCCGGCGGCAGGGCGGGCGGGGTGACATCCTCGATCTCGTTACGGTGGCAGAAGCTGAACGCTAAAAGCCCGTCCGCACTCCCCTTTTACCTCGCCCCTTTCGGCACAGCCTGGCCCTCAGCCCTCCGTCTCTCTTTGTGCTGATTGGAGGTCAGGCGCGTTGACTGACGGCCTCTCCGGCCCCTCGACTGACTGATGGATTTTTTTTTACGGATTTCTTGGCAGCTTTTCGCAGAAAAAGTCTGCCAAACTGAAGGGTCAGTTGGACGGTGGGGGGTGCAGGGCACTTTAACAGATAAGAGGAGGCTGATTTTAATAGTTGAGCCCCGATACACGAACTAATAGTCATAAAACAGCGGGGCCACGCCCACCTGTCCGACCGGGGGGCCCTCTGCTCCTCCTGCTGGCCAAGGGCATCCATCACCGCAGTAAGAAGAAGCACCCTGGATCCGCCCTGCCCTGCACTGCACTGCACTGCACTGCACTGCACTGCACTGCTCTGGCTCCTACTGACAGCTTTACACCTTCCTTTAAAATATTATCCTCCATATAAAAAGAAAAAAACCCAAAGCAAAACAACCTATTTCTCTGCAGCATTCTCTCTGTTGCAGCACGCCACTGAACGAAATATGAATTTAGAGCGCGAGTCACTGACACATGATTGATGGGACACAAACTTCTATTGCGTTACCTTTCTGTCGCACGGAGCACCAGATGGTGACGATGAGGACGCAGATGACGGTGAAAACCAGCAGTGCCAGGACGCCACCGATCACCGCGTACGGCACCGCGCTGGTCGTCTCGACCACCGCACTGGGATCTGAAGGGGAGGAGAAGAAAAGAGAGAGAGAGAGAGAGAGAAAGAGAAACGCAACAGACGTGAGATGCGCCGAGGGCACGTGGGCGGGGTAGAGGGGTATATGGGGAGATAAGTGCACAAGAAGAGAGAGGGGAGAGACACTCAGAGTCCAATCAATGTCACGAGTGGGAGATAAGATAGGAGGAAAGGGAAGAGAAAAGAGGACGTTTGGAATTCCATCGAGCCGAAAAGAACACAGGAAGTGCGACAGGAGGAGAGTGAAGACCGTAGCTTCCGCCCGGCTTTCCATTATCGGCTTCCATCAATCCCACGGCGCGAACACCATGCAGGCGAGTTGATACGAGCGCGAAAAGGAAGGAGAAATGAGACGAATGAGATTGAATAAAGAAATAAGCACGGCCTTAAAAAAAAACAAAAAACAACCTAATCAACCAACAGCACGTCGATACATTTTAAACGACGTGCTGCTCACCGTGATAAATAAAGCCAAAGGCAGTGCCACCCGGATGAGAGAGAGGGGAACCATAAAAAAAAACCAAGGGAGAAGAAAAGGCGAGATAAATTCTGTGACATTTTGTCGCAGAAAATCGCAGCAATCTGCATGAATAATTCATGAGGCGCTCACCTTTTAGTAGTTTTACACCACTTCAGAGGGCACGACGAGAATGATGAGAACTAAATTTGACCGCTGTTACGCTGGAAAAAAAAAGACTAAACGGCTCAAGATAACAGCAACTCAAAAAATAAATAAATAAATAAACCAACTAGTTCTGGCTGCAGCGTTTTTTTCAGCCTCTCACCTGTAAAAATCCTCCCCGAGCCCTGAAATTTCAGACATTTATTTATTTAGGGCCGTCAGTGGCGGGAAAACAGATGGTGGCAGCAGCGTGCGAATTGCTGACGATGACAGAAGCTCTTTGTTGTTACGGGGCCACGGGAGTAAATGTTCGGCAAGACGCGCCGCAGCCAATGGGGAGTCAAGGACGGCGAGTTATTGATGCAGCCTTTGGACCTTGACGGAGCAGAATTAAATCATGAATCATTAAAACGCTGCTAACACGCGAGACGTCCAGAAAGAAATGGAGGGCGATGGAGCAAATGGGGGGAGCGAGAAAGTGACAGCTGAGTAGAAAGAGCTGGGCCAAGTGTCTCAATAGCCTGGTTTCCGTCCCGTTGCCAAGAGAATCTTAAACGTTGAGGAAAAAAAAAAAGTGTAGTTTTTCGTTTTGCTTTTCGCTTTTCCTGGTCCGCTAGAGCGGTCGGAGCGCGTAAAACTGGGCTGGTTCTGCTGAAAGACAAGCAGGCAGTCACCCTGCCAACGTACGACTTGGCAAGTGAAGAAAAGTGGATGGAGTGAACGGATGGATTGTATTCATGGATTGTATTCAGTCAGTTAAACTGGGATGTGAGAGAGGAACACAGAGCCGCAGGAGCAATCAGCTCATGTCAACAATCCTCACAAGTCACAATTCATTGGCCAAATGTGTTTCATGTCTTCCCAGTTTGGGCATTAACAATTTTTTTTCGTTTGGTTGCGGGACTTTTGACTTTCACGCAAACGCACAAGTCAAAAGTCACTGCAAGACTTTTTGAATTGGATGAATTTCGCTGCAGCTTCTGTGTTTTCAATCTGAGCTACACTCCTGCTGGAGATGGAAACCCGGCGACTGAGCACCACTTTTCTCCAAATGTTCACCATACGCAGTTGATTCTAGTGCAATATTCATACACCCACAACGCAGGGAAAGAGCAGGAAAACCTTCTCCAGGGCAGAGCTGAGCCGAGTTCTGCACCTTTACCGGAGCTCCCCGGGGAAAGTGCACCGTTGCTCCAAGGAGGCCGCCCCCTCTGATGATACATCAACCTTTTTTCCCCCCTGCTCAAAAAATAAAAGAAGCCCAGCAGGCAAACTGCATCTACCTGCCGCCACCGCCACCGTCTGCGGCAGCAGCACCAGAGGAACAAGAAGGAGAATCCAGCTCCCTTTGATTACTCCTGTACTTTGGAGAAAAGGAGGAGCAAGACAGACAGCGCAAGAGGGAAACTAGTGCTTGTTTGGTTTTTTGCAAGCCGTTTCTTTCCCTCCCCTCAACTGGTGCACTCATCTGGGGGAATGTGATCAGACAACCACCCGAATCCCCCGATCACTCTTCCCCGCTCTCACTCCTCCGCTCGTCCCGTCCTGATGCTGAAGGCGCGCGCACGCAGATGAAGGCATCGGGAATCTCGCCAGTTTGGGCTGAAAGCTGGGGGTCTTTCCTTCACTTTCCCCCCCCCCAAAACCCCTCTGTGCAAAATTCATCATCAGAGGGCCCGCTAAGCACCAGAAGAGCCGCCCGAGACAGGCGAGTGCTGACAGGGCAGAGTGCGTGTGAGGGGAGTGTTAAACAGCCAGTGATAAGAGGGAGGAAAGCGCGTGAGTGCTTTTGCGGATCCAAGCAAGCCTCATGTACTGTAAATGCAGGGCAAAGGAAGGTTGCAGCAGGGAAGTGTGTGTGTGTGTCTGTGCGTGTGTGTGCGCGCGTGTGTGTGTGTGATCTGGCGGCGGCCACCCGAGAGCCCTGAAAGGAGTCGAGGGAGCGGACGACATGGAAGGAGAGCAGGGAAGGACAAAGGGAGAGATGGTGGCGGGCAGCGTAATAAGCCCCTGCGTGCGTGTGTGTGCGTGCGTGTGGTGTGTGTGTTACCTTCAGAGTCTGCAGCCAGGGTGGGAGTTAAGAGGGTTGGGGTGGCAGGATGGGAGGTGGTGGGAGTGGGAGGGGCCGTGGTAGTGACTGACACATTCTCTACGGACGGGATGGAGACGCAGGCACGTGGACATGGGATGACGCAGACAAACACACACACACACACACACACACATGGACACACATAGATAAATGCTATTATCTACGACATGCAGTGACATTTACACACAGCTCCTCGTTGGAATTTTTTTTTATGGGAACATTACATCCGCCTATAAAAAAAAACAGCACATGCTTTATTATTGTGGAGGATTTGTGGAGCTCCTTGATTGCTTCAGCATCTCATCCTGCTTGACAATCGCCTGCCGGTAGTTTGAGAAGACGGTGGCCCCCTACTACTACCACATCCTCCCCCCTGCTGCTGCAGCAGAGGAGGAGAAGGATGATGATTATGGTGATGATGATGAAGAACAGGAGGAGGATTAGGAGGAGAACGGGAACGAGAACACGGAGAACACGCCGCTGATCGGCAACTCAGGCCGCTGCCGTTTTTGATAGGGAGAGGCAAACGCCGCTAATTATTTCCTCCCCCTCCTCCTCCTGGATTGGCTGCGTGCGAAACGGAATCGATCAACCCCCCCCACCATGACAGGAGATAAACGCGAGGACAAATGATATTCCCCCGGCGGGCCCAGGACGGGGTGGGGGGGGAGCTAAAGGAGACGTTTATGGCGGCCGAGCCGTGTTTTAAAGAGAATTACACCTGGCAGCTCCACATTCATCCAGCCGTCGATGGCTGGACCGTATATATATATATATAAATATATAAATATATATATAAATGTGTGTGTGTGGGTGGGTGGGTGCGCTCTCCATCGCAGAGACATAATCTACGGCACACAATGGCAGGAGGGCCGATGGAGACGTTGCCGCTGACGGATGCGTTCCCGGTGGAACGCTGCCACGCCGCCACGCAGGCCAACAAAGGCTCCGGTTTGTGGCCGCCGCCGCCGTCGCCGCTTGAATGGAGGGTTGGCGGCACAAAGGCGGGATGGGGAGCGAGTAAAAGAGACGAGCTCATATTGCTGTTAAGACAAAATTAATTGCTGACAAGAAGTGAAGCGCGCCAGTCCGTGAGTGTGTTTCAGCGTTTGGCCGGCGACAGTCCTCGTCAAGCAAACGTCCTCAGACGCCGACGCGGCGCGAGCAATTCGCTCGGCGTTCGGCCTCGTGCGCACACGCGTCCGTGCGCAAGACCGTGCGCCATAACTCATACACGCGCGAGCACTCGCGAGCACGCACGAGCACGCGCGAGCACGCACACACTCCACTGGCCTTTCTGCTCGGGAGTAATTTATTGGAAAGTATTCCTCTGTCTATTCTCTCCTTTCTCCCAACGGCCCTGAGATCATCAATCTCTCTTTGCACTCCTCTTATGTCAGCACTATGCCTCCCTTGTTCTGCTCCTCTTTCAAGCCCTGGCCGGGCCGGCTCAGGTCTTCCTCTTACCCCTGTGTTTTCGACAAAAAATGAAAACACACACACGCGAAAAAAAAACCCTGAAGGAAAAAAAAAAAAAACACGCACGCATAGTGACGCTTGTTATATTTCGCCGAAGACACAAAGAGCCGAGCAGCAGCAGTTTCTTCTTTTTTTTTTTTTTTTAGCAAAGTGAGAGGAAAAGGAGAAAGAATGACTAAGAGGGAGAGATTTCAATTATCTCAAGATGCGTGTGTGTGTGTGTGTGGACTTAAAAGTGCACATGTGTCTGAGCCAGTGGATTAATGGCCAGGGTCAGCGCACTAATTAACGGGATGCTGATGAAATTCTCTTGGCCGGCTTAAAAAAATAAATAATTTTTCTTTCTGTTTTCAACTTGAGTCCATCTCGCGGTCTCTTTTTTTCCCTCTCCCCTTCAACATTCCTCTCCTGCCAAAACCCCCTTTGCCACTGATTTCCCTCCATTTTTCTGCCGCTCGCTCCGGTCTTGGTCGTCGGTGGTGGCGGCGGTTCCCCTGCCGCCGCCGCCACCGCTCTTCAGTTTAATTAAGGAGAACAGCATACAGCTGTCGTTCTCTTGGCCGATAGCGTCCCTGCCTTCCCCACGCATCATATTGTTATTCATTACCACTCGGCCGCTGCCAAACAGGCACGCGGCCCGTGTTATTTCCAGGCACCGGCGGCGCCGCCACTTGCGATAATGACGTTTCTGCCTGCGTATCTTCCTCTCGCAGCAGCAGCAGCAGCAGCAGCAGCAGCACCACCAGCAGCAGCACGCCTGAGGATGCCTCTTGGATGGGGTGCCTGCTGGTCCACTGGCCTCGGTGATGGAGCCCAGTAAGGAAGTCATGGTTGCCGTGGAAGCCACTGATGGTTTCCATTCAGCAGATCTAAATCTTTCTCCATTGTTTTGCGACAAACTACAATCTCCCTCCAATTTTTCGACTTCTTCTGACAGCTGCAACGTAGGGGCGCATGTGTGTGTGTGTGTGTGTGTGTGTGTGTGTGAGCGCGCGTGTGTCTTTTTTTCCCCGTTCCAATTATGCTGACAGCTCATTACAACAGCCGAGGACACACGGAGCAAATCCCCGGTCACCTAATATCCACCACTGTGTGGCCCCTCCTTTCATCTTTCTATCACTGCCATCCACTTTGCGCCAATCCGTCGCTAAAACCATTAGCTGCTCTCGCCTCCTCGCTCCTCGGCGACTGAACCCCCCCACCACCCACCCCCCCCAACCCTCATTACACACACACGAACACACGCACGCAGGCCACAAATCTGCAAAATAACAATTCGAAACCCCCCCCCCCCCCGCTTCCTCCTCCATCGTTCCTTCCTTCTTCGTCTCCCACACTCTCTCTCATGCAATTCAATTCTAATGGGTTTTATTGGCTCGGCGATTCATCTGAGTGCCGCAGCTCAGTTCAATTACATAAGCGAGCCCGCCGGGCTTTCACGAGACAATCTGCAACGTTCTCCTCCCGACACTTGCGCCTGAGCCCCGCTTGTGCCACCACGCATTCGCGCACATGAAAAAAAAAAAAATCCAATTTCTCCCTTAACAATGGCGGCAACGGAGATGAAACAAAAAAACAAGTGGAGTCTGCATCTTCGCCACATTCCGCAGATTTCTTTGTTTTTTTGCGGGGCGGTGGCAGGTAGTGGGGCTGGGGGGCGGGGGGTGCGTACATCAGAGAGTGCTCCGGTGCTCCGGGTGATTCATTGAAAACAATTTTCTTACATTTAGAACTGGAGTGACTTTTGGGAAGTTGCGAGAAAGTTAATTGTATCGTACTCAAAAAGGTGCGGCGGCTTGTTTGCATGCTAATGAGGGAGCGCCGCACTCTCTGGGGGTGAGTTCGCAAAGCACATCAAAGCAGACGCCGGCGCGCGCGCCCCCGCCCGCCCGCGCGCACGCACGCACGCACACACTCGCACGCCACGCTAAGCTGCTTGCACACACACAACTGTGACCAGTCAAATAAAGCTCAAGCCTCGGTGCGTGGCGTCGCCGCTGCAGCCAGCCTCCCGGGGGAGCTTCCTGTTTTTCGCGTCGCGTTTTGCTTCGCCAGCAGCGGCCTCGTCTCCTGTCATAAAGTGGCAGCACCTGTGACAAATTGGCCGCCGTCTTCCCACCGCCCCAATGCCTGTGTTTCTACCCTGGCGAACAACCCCGAGGGCTCCTGAATGTCTCTGAGGGACAGTTTGACGTGCATTGAGCCGGTGGGGCTGCGGGTGGAGCCAGACAGAGCGCCGATAGCTTTCCCCTGCTCCTGCAATGTTCTTTTCTGCTGATTCATCCCCATCCGACTTGGAACCTGCAGCCCCGTCGCACCCTGGGATTCGGCGCCGAATGTTAACCTCCGCCCGACCTCCGTCGTCCTTCTCTTCCCCTTTCATTTCTCTATCACTTCTTCATGCCCGCTGTTTCTTCCCGTCCCTTCCCTCAGCTGCACTCACTACGCGCCTCCAGTCCGACGTCCCCAATAAAGACACCGAGCTGCAGGCGACCCGTGAACGGAGGGCAAGCTAGTGGCGCGGTGAATAAAGACAAGAGAACCCCTGGGAGGGGACAGGATGTGGACGAGTGGTGTAAAGGAGGTGAGAAGAAGTGAACCAAGAAAGGATACAAGCACAAAGAACATGCCTGTCTAATCTAAAGTCCTAAAATAAAAGTAGCGACTGTTTTCGACATAAAACCATACTCCTACTACAAGAATGTGGGCGCTGGGAAAATTGCTGTGGATAAATGTTGTGAGCTATGAGTCATCCTGACATATTCTTTTTTTTCTGACTGACTTGACTCATTTTCAGCCCAATCTGATCGCAGAATATTGAGCCATCCGCAGCTCCTATTCATGTCGGCAGTGATTAATCGTCGCCGCGGGGCTGTTTTGAAAGAAACACACGTGTGAGTGGCTGCTTCATTGTGTGGATTCTAAAGCACCTGGATCTTTGGTGCATTCATTATCATGACACACAGAAGCGGTTAGCGCTGCCGCCTCACGGCAAGACGGTCGTGGGTTCGATTCCGGGCCACAGTCCAAAAACATGCATGTTTTTCCGTGTGTTCAAAATTGTCCGTAGGTGTGCATGTGAGTGTCATTGGTAGTTTGTCTCTATGTAGCCTTACAATGAATTGGCCACTTGTCCAGGTTGTACCCTGCCTTCGCCCTATGACAGCTGGGATAGGCTCCAGCAGACCCCCGTCACCCTGAACTCGGGAAGAAGCCGGTATGGAAAATGGATGGATGGATGGATGGATGGATGGATGGACCTTCAGGCTTTAAAGAACTGCTGCCAAAGCGGTTACATCAACAACCCGGAGCAGATTAATGGCATGCAAAGACAAAACCAAGGAGGTTAAGGAGGCTTTGACTTCCATCCATCCATTTTCAATCACTGTTTCACCTGAATTTATTATTTATGATAAGCTAAGCTAAGCGCTAAGCTAAAACATGTGGCAGCGTGTATGTGATGCAACAGAGCCCCCCCCCCCCCCAAAGCCCCCGCAGCACTGGGTTTGTGGAGCACGATGTTGCATAATGGATGTAGACACTGCGGGAGGGAGGGGGGGGGCACAGATGCTAAAGCTGCCCGTTGACCTCGGGGAGGGCTCGGCGTGAGTTAAAGGACCTCTCGTCTCGGGGGTTGAGACGTCAGAGGAGACCTGACAAAACGCGGCTGACAGGCCGTCAGGTGCGAGTCCGAGTCATTCCCGGGTCAGCAGACAAAAAAATAAAATTGACAACCTGAATTAGACTCAACGTCTTTGGCAGAAAGCTCAATGGCAACGACAACAATAACAACGTGAGAAATTCAAGAAGAAAAATGTGATAAATCACATTCTCAACCTGCAGCGCAGAAGTGAAAAGACGAAAGGAAATGACTGGGGGGTGGGGGGGTAGGGGGGTGGGGTGTTGTAGATATAAACAAATGAGGTTTCTTCGAAAAAGTGAAGGTGGCAAGGAGGCGGAGAAAACGAGCTACCGCAGCGACAGCGCACGTAAAAAAAAAAAAGCTCCTCAACGGAATGAATGAGAGCCGGAGACAAAGAGCGGGAGGGAAGTGGGCGGAGAAGTCACCTTTCATCTCGCCACCGCTGCCACCCTGGATGCCGGCGGAAAAACTGCCATTACGAGTGCTGTTGATGCTAGGCACGCTCAGGCACGGCGAGAGCGTCTGCCTGTTAATTCCGAGAGCGCGGCGGCGACGACGGCAGAGGTGTTAGCGTGATAAAGAGATGAGAGAGAGAAGAGGAAAAAAAATCCGACAGCCGCGAAAAAAATAAAAGAACGGACCTGCGTGAAATATCACGTTATGTCACTCATCCCTGGGAGGTCACACGTGTCGGTGCAGTGACGGAGCAGGCCAGCAGGGGGCGGGAGGTGGCACCGATCAAGAGGAAGTGCCAAAGTGTAATTATATTGAACGACGCGTGCGTGGAGCTGCAGACGCCAATTGTTGTTGTTGTGCATTTGCTGCACACGGTTCCGGATTGGTATCCAAGTTTCCAAGGTTGTTTCACTTCATCTCATTTTTTGCATCACGCACTCAAACTGCAAGTTTGATTTGTTGCAGTCGTCTTGCCCTCCGCTGTCGCGTCCTTTGATCGGCGACGTCACCAGCCTATCTGGGTCAGAACGTATGAAGAATTCATCAGCCGCAACACAACGCAGACGAGGCACTCGACAACAGAAGCCCGCAAACACGGAGAACTTCTGACTGCCGCTCCTGACGCACCTGCTCCAGCGACAGAATCTTAAATGCAACAGATGTTCCCTCGTTTTCGCGAAACCAAACAGACAAAGCATTCCGCCGTCAGCCGGGATTCAATCGTCTCGTCGTACATCTCAATCGCACTTGAGTTTCCTCCCGGTCTGAATTCCCACCGGACGGAAAGGACGAGGTCAGAGGGCGGCGCACGATTCGTTTCTCCAGAATGCTAATGGTGCTGGCTAACGTTATGAGAGAACATTAGCCGGCGTTTCATATTAATTTTTACGTCTTCAGATCGATATTTCTTATCAGTCAATTGACCGGCAGGTATAGCACAGATTTCCTTGCTACGCAAGACAAATCACGAAACCAAAATAAACCCAGAGCGAAGGACACCCCTGTTCTGAAGAAACTGGGGGAGTAAGAAAGAGATCAATAAAAACCTGAAAAAACAAAAACAAAGCCAAAGCCAGGCCAGTGTTGCTGGGTGTACAATAGCTATTGTGTTTGTGCGCTAGGATTTGTTGAGTGTGAGAGACAAACGAGGGAGCCTGATTGGCTGAATGTTCAGCTGCGCTAGACGAGGTGTCGACGATCATTCCAGTAAAAATATGATAATTTCGGGTCTCTGGCACGATAATCCTACATTTCCCACCAGGCAAAAGGTTTGTTGGACATCTTTTGGAGCAGGTGAGAACTGTGTGACAGACAGACTGGAATCAACTGCAACTGTGACAGCTAAACAAACAAATCAACTACACTAAACAGATGTTAATTACCTGCTGGCCAAAGTTACTCACCGTACACTAGCAGGGTGTAATGATCGGCGGCACGTCCGTAGTCGTTCTGGGCCTGGCACAGGTAGGTCCCGTTGTGCGATTGGCTGAGACGGGAAATCTGAAAGGTGGAGCCGGAAAACTCTGCCCTCTCAGGTATAGTGTCGTTGATCTTGGACCACTGGATGTTCCTGGGCCTGAAGGGCAGAAGATGAGAAAATATTTTTTCTCTGCTGTTAGTTTTTTTTTTTTTGTCTTTTTGGATGTAGACGTAGCAAAAAAGCAGAAAAAAAAACACACAGCGGCATTAAAGTGCTCTTTCAGTTTGTGTTTGACTTCAAGGTCCTCGTCTCCCCGTCGCTTGAAATGAAGTGGATCCCTGCTGTGTGGTGTTGGCATTTGAAAATGCTCAGCCTGCAATAAGAGTCTTAATTGCTTCGGAGTTTGAATAATGAGGAGAAAAACAAAATATATCACAGGCGCCTGCACAAACAAGATGCCGTAATCAGAAACTTGGATATTAATATTTATCAAGCACACAGGCGTGTGGAAATCCAGTTTAATGTGCGTGCGTGTAAACACCATCAAAACCAGTACACGGCTCCAACTTGTGATACCAACGTCCGCGCAAGTGCACTCAGACTTCATGACATTTAAGAAGCTATTCATCAAATTTTGTTTTCCTCTATAATCTGTGGCCACGAGAGAGAGAGAGAGAGAGAGAGAGAGACAGAGACGAGTCAAGGCCTCTTTTGTGTGTTTCCTCCTGTTGCTGTAGCAACCGCTTCATTCATCTTAAGACACTTTTACTGGACAAATATTACAAAAACTTCACTTTGTGTTTCATCATCCACTTCCCCAGCTTGCTGTGCTCGTGAAAAGTATAATATATATATATATATATATATGTACATATATATATATATATATATATATATATATATGTACATATATATATATATATATATATATATATATATATATATATATATATATATACATATATATATATATATATATGAAAATTAAAAGCTTTAATTTTTTCATATATATGAAAAAGATAAACACACACACACACATACAGTATATGTATATATATACATATATGGTGTGTGTGTGTGTGTGTGTGTGTGTGTGTGTGTGTTTATGAGTATATATTTGTACAAGTGGCTTTGAATCGAGGATGAAAAAATGAAAGCTTTTAAAAAGGGATTGACAATAGGCTGAATCTGTGGCCTTTAAATGAGACAAAGTTTGACACAGTAGATCACTGCTGAACAAAAGGTTTCTTGCTGAAAGACTAAAATATGCGGAGAATATTCTGTATAAAGAGTGTGAATCACAAGAGGAGTTCTTGAATGAGTTTGGGGCTTGAAGAAAGTTTTCTTTTACAGCAATTAAGCGTGTTTTCTCTTTATGCAACCACTCTGTTCCGGCACTTCCCAGTGATTACTCCACCGCCTGACACCACAAGTAGATTCTTAAAACACGTTTTTGGTCAAACTTAAGTGCTAAAGGGATTTTTTAAAAATATATTTTAAAGAAAGAGAGGGAGAGAGAGAGAGAGAGAGAGAGAGTGTAAAATGAGTGTAAAGAGACCCAGGATCAAAGAACAGACTGGTGGACGCTCAGGAAAAAAAAAGAAAAGGAGAGAGGTGAAGAAGTGGGGTAACGGAGCCCACAGGGGGGGGCGACGACACCAGAAGAAAAGTTAAAAAGTTGAAGAGAAGAAATGGCCGGCATTGAAGAGAGCAGCCGGTGG